>NW_006293789.1:942445-974069 GCF_000327345.1 Myotis davidii | reverse complement strand
ATTGTGATCTGTCATTGTCGATCATGAATTTGGTTGACACATCTATTATAGAGAAAGGGAAAATAGCAATATTAATATACTAGAGGCCCAGTGCATGAATTCATGAACAGGTGGGGTCCCTCTTAGTGGCCTGCAGGGATTGGACCAAAACCCGCAGTCCAATGCCACCTGTAGCTCCTACCTCGCACTCCTATACATTCTGGCCCCACTGTGCCTGCTGCAGGCTCACACCCAATCAGTCCCAAATAGGAGAGGCTCATGCTGCTGCAGCAGTGCTCGCCAGCCATGAGCCCTATGTCTGGCACACCAGTGGGGTCTCTGGCCTGCGGGATCAGGCTGAAACTGACTCTCTGACATCCCCTGAGGGGTCCTGGATTGCAAGAGGTCACAGGTCAGGCCGAGGACCCCACTGGTGTACGATCAGGGCCAGGGAAGGATGTGGGAGGTTGGCCAGCAAGGGATGGACTGTGGGAGGGCTCCAGGGCATGGCCAGCCTGTCTCGCTCAGTCCCAATCAGCCAGACCCCAACAGCAAGCTAACCTACCATTTGGAGCATCTGCCCCCTGGTGGTCAGTGGAGATCATAGTGACTGGTTGACCGGGCGACTGTCTGCTCCTTGGTGGTCAGTGCATGTCATAGCAAGTGGCTGAGTGGCCTTACCATATCATTAGCATATACACTTTGATTGGTTGAATGGATGACCAGATGACCAGACACTTAGCATATTAGTCTTTAATTATATAGGATGAAGAAGCAAAAGACTAATAGTTTCACTGCTCACCCCAGGGTGATTGTGAAAAAACAAATTAGATAATGGATGGAAAAAATGCTTTGAGAAGTTCAAAGTGCTGTGAAAGGCTCTTCATGAAACTTAGGGAAATATTTAATCTACTCACTTCCTGGTTTTTAAGTGCATTTCTCTTATAAGAGAATATTCATTATGTGTTCTTGCTAGTCACCTGCACTATGTGCGCAAAATGGCAGAAAGAGGCCATGTCCCCACCAGCAACAGGGCAGAGCCAAGGGTCCCTGAGTTGGCTGGGGACCCAGCCCCCATCCTGCTTGTCCACTCACACAGAAGTGTGGCATTCCAAGGCAACCTTTACCAGATATCTGGGGTAGGAGGTGTACATAACACCCTAGAGCAGAGTTCTTCATCTAGGGTCTATGAACTTGATTAGACAAAAGTACAAGTTAAGCATTTCCATTATGAATATAGTCAACAGTGTTAGCAGTACATGTAACCTTCTCACTAACAAAAATCACAGGCATTTTCATATCATGGTATAGTTGTTGTATCTGAAAATATATCCTCTATGCTCACCACTACTTCAAAGTTGATGGCGGTTATTAGATCTTTTTATGTAAAGTATTAATAACAAAGAACATATGTTATTATAGCTCAAACCTGTTTTTTATATTTTGTTAATTATATTTCAATATAATTGGCTTCCTTTGTAAATGTATATACTGTATTTCTTGTATTTAAACAGACCCTTAGGATTCACTAGACTGCCAAGGGTTAGATGGCACATAGACACTTCATAACTCGATCCCTAATATAATAGATATGTTCTCCCGAGATGTTTTGTCCTATTTTTGTTTCTTAGTTTATATCATAATTCTCACTGCTTCTTCTCTCTTCATTCACAGATTCTTATACACACCCCAATTTCAAATTCTTCACCCCACTCGACTACACAGAGCCATTCATCTCAGCAACCTTGTCAGGATGCTCATAATAATGAGGGTTTCTCCACTACAAAGCTCGTCTTTCTTTGAAGGCTGTTTACAGGTTGTTTTTCCCCCTTGAAGAAGACCTTGGAGGTTTGGCCACTACATCATAGGCTTATTAAACTGCTCTGCTTCAGAGTAATTTTGATGAATTATTGTAGAAAATAAAACCTCGGACCCCAGGCTTTGAGGAAAACCTTATTATTTACCAAAATCCTCATAGAGAAAGAAGTGAGGCAAACACACACAACACAAAGTTTCTAGGACACTCACCCCAGTTCCTTGACTGACTTTTCTAGGTGTATAATTCAAATCTACAAAGGAAACAGGGAATTCTTTTAAGTACATCAATTAAATTAAGAAACAAGATCATAGCAAAATATCCCAACATGGGAAATTCTCTTAAAATGGAACAGTTCTCTTAAAATAGAGCCTGGGCCCTGTAAGTGTGACTCAGTGGTTGAGCGTTGACCTATGAACCAGAAGGTCATGATTCGATTCCCCATCAGGGCACATGCCAGGGTTGCGGGCTCAATCCCTCTCTCTCTCTCCCCCTCTCATTTCCTCTCTGAAATAAAATATGTATATTTTTAGGGAGTGGGAGAAATGGGTGAAGGATCAAAAGGTTAAATAAATCTCTCTGCCCACAAACCACAGCGCTCAGGCACACAGCTAACAGTGCAGATGCTTCTTGGGGCACATGCTCATACAAGAGGCGCCATTACGGTAAGAACGCCCACACCAGAGCAAGCCATGGGTCATTTATTTATTTATTTATTTATTTATTTAAATAGAACCTGGGTTAGCAGTTTCTAAAATGCCATCGTTGCTGGTGGGAATGTAAATTGGTGCAGCCACTATGGAAAACAGTATGAAGGCTCCTCAAGAGATTATAGAGCTATGAAGTATCATATGATCCAGCAATTGCACTTCTAGGTATTTACCTGAAAGAAATGAAAACACTAACCTGAAGGTTGCGGGCTCAATCCCTCTCTCTCTCTCCCCCTCTCATTTCCTCTCTGAAATAAAATATGTATATTTTTAGGGAGTGGGAGAAATGGGTGAAGGATCAAAAGGTTAAATAAATACTTATTTATTTATTTATTTATTTATTTATTTATTTATTTAAATAGAACCTGGGTTAGCAGTTTCTAAAATGCCATCGTTGCTGGTGGGAATGTAAATTGGTGCAGCCACTATGGAAAACAGTATGAAGGCTCCTCAAGAGATTATAGAGCTATGAAGTATCATATGATCCAGCAATTGCACTTCTAGGTATTTACCTGAAAGAAATGAAAACACTAACCTGAAGAGCTATATGCACCCCTATGTTCATTGCAGCATTATTTACAATAGATGTGATATGAAAGCAACCCAACTGTCCATCAATGGAAGAATGGATAACGAAAATGTGAGAGATATATAAATGTCATGTTTATACACACACAACGGAATATTACTTAGCCATAAAAGGAAAAAATCTTTGCATTTGCATTAACGTGGATGGACCTTGAGTAAAATAAGACAGAGAAAGACAAATAGCATATGAGCTCACTTCTATGTCGAATCTAAACAAAACTGAGCTCATAAACACAGAGAATACAGACCGGTGTTTTCCAGAGGCAGGTGGTGGGGAGTGGGAGAAATGGGTGATAGATCAAAAGGTAAAAACTTTCAGTTATAAAACAAATGTCATGGGGATGAATGTACAGCTTGGTGACTATATTGATAATACTGTCTTGTATATTTGAAAATTACTAATAGAGTAGCTCTTAAAAGTTCTCATCACAAGAAAACATTTTGTTACTGTTATGATGAATGTCAACTAGACTTATCATGGTTATCATTCTGCTATATATGCAAATATTAAGTCATTATATAGTACACCTTAAACTCACATAATGGTATTTGTCAATTATATCTCAATTTTAAAAAAAAGAATATTAGAAAACACAGTAGGTTGAACCAGATAAAATACATTGTGTAATAAACAAATACTAGAAAAATGTGATAGATATTACACTCAAAATTTTACTCAGAAAAAAATATTTTTTTACTCAGAACAAGGGAAATAAGAAAATATAAGCAAAGCCTGGTTGCTTAACAGGAAATGTGTAAAACTTATAGAGGAAAGCTTGGAAACATTCCTGAAGGGCACAACAGCAAAATATTGAAAACAAGCAGAGTCTAGCATTAAGAGATCAATTGAGGAGGCAACACAACTGAGTACTCAACAGCTAAAAAGAAAAGAAAAAAGAATGCAGAGGCTCTGTGTAGAACAAAGAAAGATCTACTAGTACATAAAAAGTGAAGAAAGCAAAGTTCCTAACAGTGTCTTTACTATGCTATGTTTTTTAAAATATATTTTATTGATTTTTTAGAGAGGAATGGAGAGGGATAGAGAGTTAGAAACGTCAATGAGAGAGAAACATCGATCAGCTGCCTCCTGCACACTCCCCACTGGGTATGTGCCCGCAACCAAGGTACATGCCCTTGACCGGAATCAAACCTGGGACCCTTGAGTCCACAGGCCTAAGCTCTATCCACTGAGCCAAATTGATCAGGGCGACTATGATATTTTTTTATATGAGAAAAAGCAGAGAAATAAGAATAAATATTCATACTTGCTTTTGCAAAAAAAAAAAAATACTAGGATGATAAACAGGAAATTAATATAAATGGTTTCCTATGGGGAATAAGATGAATGGAGTGAGTGGAAAAAAGAGTAAGTAAATGTTTTAGTGCATACCTTTTGGATTGTTTTTATTTTATTGAACCATGAAACTGTATTACCTATTCAAATAAAATAATATTTATCCAAAATGTTCAAGTGAAAGCATTTCTCTAAATGAATATATTTTTTAGATTCTAGTAAAGGTTTTACCAGCACCAATTCACAAAAGATGCCTTTTTTTTACAATTGTAACTAGCATAATACAGTTATAATACATTTCAATTGAAATCCCATAATCCATTACATTTGCATAATGCAATTGCTCTTTTCTCTATGAAGAAAAACAACAAATCACATTCTTAATATTAAAGTAAAATGTTAAAATTTCCATTTTCATTATATAAATGTTTTTCAACCTCCTTTGGAAATTTAAAGGGATAGTATACAAAGGCATCTTTATTTGAAAAATACACTTTAGAAAAATAAGTTCCACAAAAGACTTTTAAAACCAAAACAATCCCTACATATATGCTCTTTGTAGAACCAGGACTTTTTATTCCTTGACTTTAGTTCACTTATTATTAGATCAAAAGTTTTTGAGTTTAAGAATGTAGTAAAAAAATAGAATTCTTGTTTTTAATTGATAATTTTTTAGTATACAAATAAATACACACATTTTTCCTATAAAAGTACACAGAACTTAACAAAATGTTCAAGAAGAAGCTCTTTTATCTTTATCAATGGAAGCTTCACATTTTCAATTGGACATTTTATAATTGTTTGCTTGGAGTGTTCTAAATTGTCAGACATTCTTGACACTGCAATCACAAAACAGCACTTTTATTCAGTACTCAGTAATATCGGTGTTTATTTTGCGGAATGCCTGTGTCCTTGGGGAATTTTCTATGATGCAATATGTCCCATTTGTAGAAAGTCATAGGAGACTGTGAGGCTGCGCTGTTGCCCTGACCTAACGGTTGACTGTGTGTCACTCTTGTGAAGCTTGTGGGACCTGTTTGTGACCACACTGGTCAGTATGGACCCTCTCATCTGGCATTGTTCCAACTCTACTTCTCTTTGGGGCCTCACACAACCCACAGAACTGTACCAAAATGAAATATTTATAGTAAGACCATGAAGGCTCCCCATCATCAAAGAGGCCATACACACAAGCCCCGCACTGACTTATTTTCCCAATGCAGCTGCTGGGTTAAGAAACCGGTTACTACACCTCTTGCTGGGGTGCTGGGAATGGAGGATGCAGATAAGTAAGAGAGCAGAGACACTGAGAGCTGCACATGGCAAGCGGGCAGAAGGAAAGGTCCTGCTAGGACACAAAGCCAACTGCAGTAGTGAACAAAGTAAAAATGGTTAATATGCTGTGGGAATGTGGAAACAGCACTTTCTCCTCAATGTCTCAAGTCCTGAGGTCATAAACTCACATCTCCAACGAGTTCTTTGCTACTTCCCTGCAGGCTTCACACAATCTTCTACCCTTTCCTTCTCGAGAACCACACAGGAAATACTTAAGGCTTGATGGGTCATGCTGTCGCTGTTGCACCTTCTCAACGCTGCCACAGAGCACACAAGAACAATGGCCTCAGCTGTATTCCAGTGACACTTTGTGGACAGTGAAATGTGGACTTCCTATAATTTTCGCATTTAATGAAATGGGTTTTTTTCTTTCAACCATTTAAAAATGTAAACCTAATCCTTAGCTTGCAGGCCATACAAAAACCGGTGGCAGACCAGATGTGGCCTGTGGGCCATGGTTTTCCAGCTGCAGTTCTAGGTATTAGAGGAAAACAGCTGGAATGTGAGTTAGAACCACCCTGCACTGCCCCCTCACAGTTTCAAATGAGCTGGGCTCTGGCTGTAGAATGACATATGCATTATTATGACTGGGAAGGCCTCGGGCCAGTTAAGGTCTCCATTGAAATGTCTCCTTAATTCTTGCTTAATGTATAATTTTTGTTCTCTATCCTGTCAAAGCTTTTCAAGCTTACGGGTTCTATGGTTAGAATTTAATGTTTAGGGCTTTACATAAAAATTGGAAAACGTATCCCATAAAATTGGAAATTTAATCTGACTCTATGTTGAGGAATGTATTTTTGGAGCAATATTTTGGCAAAGTAATAATGCCTGCTTTCCTCTGGGGCAACAGTTCTCAATGTAGTCACCTGATGTAGTCACAGCATCGGTATCCCCTGGGAACTTGTTAAAATGCAGATTCTTAGGCCCTGCTCCAGACCTACAGAGGGAGAAACTGAAGGTGTGGCCCACAGTCTTCTTTTTAACAAGCCGTGAGGTGGTCCTCTTGCGTACTGAAGTTTGGAAATCACTATCGTAGGGAAAATCATGGATCCTCCCAGAAGTGTGTTATAACCAGGACTTGGGGTTTCCACTTGATAGGAAAAGGCTGATACACTTAATTTGCTAGTTGGTGAAAGGCATCCAATTCCTGTCAAGTCCTGGCTGGGTCCTGGACCAGCTTCCGGGCACTGCAAACAAATACTAGAAATGCAATGACAAGCTGTGGTGCTGGGTGAACCAGGCACACAGGGCAGTTCCGATCTGCTCTGTTGCCTCTGGTTTCCCAAGTGTCCCCTCCAGCTGATATATGAACTGAAAGGAGGGATTAGAGTTCTGGGATGACTGTATGAAAGTCAACAGTTTGTAAACAGGATAAAGGAGGCAAAATGCTATTTTCCTGATGGCCTTTTTCTAATCGACGGCCTCGTTCTTCAGGTCATATAGTTGTTTTATGGCTGGCAGGCGGCAAGAGGAAATAAATGGTCCTTGAGAGAAGCAGCCTTAGTGGCTGCAATAGCACAAGCAATTCCCTGACGAACCCTATCTATGCAATTGATGCGGGCTATTGTTCATGGAAGCAAGACAAGAAGTATTGGGATCGGAAATATACTGGAGAGGAAAATAATGCGTTGGCCAGGTGAAACAACAGAGACCTGGGATCTTGGAGAGGATGGCATTAGAATAGCAACTATGGTATAAACAGGGCTGACAAACGCATTAAGGCAGCATAAATGCTCAATGAAGCATTACGCCTATCTGCCTTAGAGTTAAATTCCCTGGCATCTTCACTAGGTGTCTAGAGGTATGTGGACTTTGGGTGAGACCTAAGACACCCTGTTTAAAAAAGTTATTCATGAAGAGCTCTAAATATCTTCTGCTTAATTTGAACACAGGTGTTAGGGCATCAAAGTGGTCACACAGGCAACTTAACTTTGGTTTTAGCAGCAGGTGCCTTAAGCTGATTCCCCACCTCATTTAGGGTAGCTGCCCACAGACAGGTTGGACTCCTGCAAGGGTCAAATCCACACTGGACAGTGCTTGTAGCTTAGCCATTGTTACTTTTTCACTCACGTTTGTCCAGATACAAAGACTGGCTCCATATATGTATACCATGGCCTACAGTACATCGCTATATTTAATTTACAAAGTCAGTCTCAGTTCAATACACATACAGGCCAAGGAGGAAGGAAAGTACGTTCCTTTATGAAGGATTCAGGGGGTCACCTAGTAAGATGATGGCTAATAATTGCTTTCCTCCGGTTCGTATAGCAACAATCATCCAACCAGATAGTGGACAGAGTAAATGACAACATTGACTAAATAGCTGAGGGGATGTAGGATTGGTAGGTGAAAGGGGGAAAGTGTGTCTCGGAGTGGCTGCGGCAGGTTGGCAGGACATCTTAAGTCCTGGTAAAATATTGGGGCAACCTGTGAAAGTTTGAGAGGTTTCCTGGGATGTTGGCTTTTCCAGTATCCTGGGTTTTAAAACAGTAGCGTTTTTTGGATGACGTTTAGGGAAGAGTTTTCTTTAAGATGTGAGGTTATGAGCCATTGCTCTTCTGGACTTTCTCCCTTTCTTTGGGTAGTAGAGATAGGCGGTGTGGGTTCTTGGAAGAAAATGAAGGTGACCAAACTAGTTTGCTAGATCTGTCTCTCTTTTACCACTGAGAGTCCTGTGTCCTGGGAAACCCTCAGGGGGAGGCTAGAAGTCCCACTTTTCAATCTTGTATCAAAAGATTAAAAGCACAAAATCTATATGACAACCCCCAAAACAGGAGCTAAAAGTAACAGTTCTTACTGTCAAATGGATATGGTGTAGCTTATCCTTCTTCCATAGTCATTGTCACTGTTTTGTTCCCCAGGTTGGAGGTGTGGGGAGGAGACAGGGACTTTCCTTAAGCGATTATGAAGAACCTTGAAGACATTTGTCTGATCTGTTTGCACACCACTGACTTTTGGATAATTACCTTTAATATAAAACTAATGGGTATATTTTCCTTATGTCATCCATTAATTCTTTTCTATTTGAAGCCAGCCTATCACAACTGAATGCTTACCAGCTATGTTCAGGGTCTTCCCCAGGGCACCTGCCACATAGCCATCTGCAGCCTCTCCTTCCCTTGACAGACAGAACGGCTATTGTTGGCATTCTGTGCCTCAGAGGGTGCAAGAGGACAATGCCTCCATTCAGCCCATCTCTGCATTGCTGCAGTGCCCCATGTCCAGTCATTCCATGGACCCAGTTCATGTCCACTTCATGTGTGTACATGGGGCTATCTGTTGTTGATTCCAATCACCTCCCAAACCAGGAAGGGCATTCTTCTGATGGGCATTGACATGTTCTAGTTTAACGCCTCTGAAATTCCCTTAGGGTCATAGCCCATATGGGCACACCTATAATAGGCCAGGTTTCCATCACCCTCCAGCTTGAGCATGTTTCCGGGCCACTGGCTACTCCCCAGGAGTCAGTAAAAACCCAAATGTAGGGGCTTTTACCACTGCTCAATTCTTCCATCACAACTAGGAAAACACCATGCAGTTCAGCACACTGAGCCAATTTATTCTTACCCTCCTTAATCAGAGTCATGCCCTCCACTGGTCTTAATGCAGCTTTCCCACGGGGTAATGTCCATTCATCTTGGAACTGCCAGCCATAAACCAAGCAGCTTTTTGTTGTTCAGTCAAGAGCCATTAACAGGTGTGGCAATCGGTTCTGGCAGCTCTTTGGGTGGCTCCAAACTCAGTCCTGGGGGAAACAGGGGACCTGCCAGTGGACACAGTGGGTGTCTCCTTGCATTCACCTGACAGCGTGCTCCTGTATAAACCATTTCCATTTTAATATGGAACTCTTCCGGCACTGCCTTCCTCAGTAGAGTGTTTCTCCAACATCACCCAGGACATTATAGATACCTCAGATTCCTTATAATTTAATGTCCTTTGGTCACTAAAGCAGTCTTAATTAATGCTCAATAGCAGGCTAGTAATTGTTTCTCAAATGGTGTGTACCTGGTGGCAGCATGTGGGGATGTTCTGGTCCAAAATCCCAATGGTCGCTGCTGGGAGGTGCTCATGGGCTTTTGCCATAAACTCCAGTCTGCATGGGTTCTGGTGGCAGACTCTTCCAAATTCATATCTGAGTCAGGGTTATAAGGGCCCAAAGGTGAGTGAGCAGCCTTTTTGTAATCTAGACATGGCCTGCTTTAGAGTGTTCCTTTGTGTAGTATTATAGTATTCTCTATATGAAATATGCAGTCTCCAAAATCCAAATAAATCAACCAAACACAGGGCTTCTAGTTTGGTCCTAGGGATGGGTAGTGACAGCAGTTTCTTTTTAGCCTTTGGAATATCCTGGGTAACTGCTGCCCAGGTTATTCCTCAGAATTTTACTGTTTGGGCAGGCCTTTGAATATTTGCTGGGTTGTGGTTGTCTTTTTTTTAAAATTTTTTTATTGATTTCAGAGAGGAAAGGAGAGGGAGAGAGAGATAGAAACACCAACGATGAGAGAGAATCATTGATCAGCTGCCTCCTGCAGGCCCCAACTGGGGATCGAGCCCACAACCCAGGCATGTACCCTTGACCGGAATCGAACCTGGGACCTTTCAGTCCACAGACAAACATTCTATCCACTGAGCCAAACCAGCTAGGGTCATTTGCGGGGTTTTTAACCAGCCCAGTTGGTCACGTTCATCACCATTGCATTGAAATCAGTCTTTGGTTTCTGATATTATCATAACGTCATCAATATAGTGCATTATCATACTTGAGACTTCCATCAAGTCCACATCCCTTTTTACCAATTTTGACCACAAGCCGGTGAGTGCAGAGAACCCCGTGGCAGCACAGTAAAGTACATAGGGGTCCTCTCCACATGACGGCAGACTGCAGTTGGCTCTTTTTCCAGATCAAAATAGAGAAAAAGCCTTCACAAGGTCAGTGGTTGAGCAGCAGCCGCCTTCAGCCTGCTGCACCGTCTGTGTGGTTGGGACCATGTCTAGAACTGCTGAGGCAATGGGCGGTACAACTTTATTAAAACTCAGTAGCCTCCTGTTAGTCTCCATGAGTCATCCATCTTTCTCACAGGCCACACTAGGCTATTGTTCAGCGAATTTGTTGGTTCCAGCACTCCAGCTTCTAGTATGTCATTAATTAAACTAGTTATCTCTTTTCATCCACCAAGTAATTCTGCTTTAAGTTCACCAACTGTGTGGGCTCGGGCAGTCGAACTGGTTCCCACTTACCATCTCCAATTAAAACTGACTTGCCCTAACCGGTTTGACTCAGAGCATCAGCCTGCAGACTCAAGGGTCCCAGGTTCGATTCCGGTCAAGGGCATGTACCTTGGTTGTGGGCACATCCCCAGGGGAGAGTGTGCAGGAGGTAGCTGATCGATGTTTCTCTCTCATCGATGTTTCTAACTCTCTATCCCTCTCCCTTCCTCTCTGCGAAAAAATCAATAAAATATATTTAATAAAAAAAAAAAAAACCTGACCTGAGGGTGGACTTACCTGCCTCCTGAATTATAAGATTAGGTAGGGGAAGCTTCCCAATTGAACAAAATCTAAGTAAAGGGATGCCACCACCTCACAAATTCTATTAAAAAAAACACACAATTTTTATTAAAACTTTCACTTTAATCCCATCAACTGTTGCATTTCCATTTTCTCCCATTTAACTTGGCCCCGTTAAGACTTGACCAATAGGTTTTGCAATCAAGTGCAATGGGATTCTATATCAAGGATTCCCAGAAAAGTTTCTTCTCCTCCCCTTGGCCATGTTACCCACATGTGTGTATATGGCCTTGGGTTCCACACTGGGAGTGCTGCCTGAAGACCCTGGCCTCTAGGACAATCTTTACCTTGATTAACCTGCCTAGCCATCACCCCAGGGGATTTCTGGTCAGAGTCTGATCATAATCTTTGTCTTCCAGCTTTTTAAATTCCTTCAAACTGAGGTAAACATAGTAGACTAGTTTGGAGCCCTTTAACGCTGGAGGACAACCAGAGGTTCCATTGACCCACCCAATCTCTGGTCGTGTTGTATCAACAACTTTGTTTCAATTCCATCAACATCTGCTTTATTCATCCCAATCTTTAGTAACTATCTGAAGACTTCCACTCTGCTGAGTGCAATCCCTTGACTCTCCCTGTGTCTCTCCTCATTTTCTAATTACTTTAATAGTCTTGGTATCACTAAGATCCATATGGGGAAGCTGAGAGCAAATCTGATAAGGCTTATCAAACTACTGGTCAATTCAATAGCAATAAAGTTACACACGGTGTCCCTGCAACAGGGGCCCCCTTAATCACAGCATTTACCATGACCTGGGTAAAGGGCATAGGCAGTGGGTGAATATCCATCCCAGTCATCATAAAGCCAGTCTCATTGGCCTACTTACAAAGCATATCAACTGCTTCATCAGGCGTGTTCCATTTGGCATTCACTGGGGGACACTTCCCCTTCTCAGGGTAAACAGACAATACAGTGGCTTATCTCCAGTCCAACAGGCTGACTGTTCCCTCAGGAGTAACCTTCTGTGTGCCTGGATCACATGCAACCATCTGTGATTGTTCAGTAGTGACCTGTGGGTCCTGCACCAACCCAAATGTGCTCTTCTTCATTCTGCAGCATTTAAAACCAAAGACACAGCTCTCAATTGGTTACCCTCACCATCCATTTTAATAAAGATTCTTCGGCCCTGACCGGTTTGGCTCAGTGGATAGAGCATCGGCCTGAGGACTGAAGATTCCCGGGTTCGATTACAGTTAAGGGCATGTACCTTGGTTGTGGGCACATTCCCAGTAGGGGGTGTGCAGGAGGCAGCTGATCGATGTTTCTCTTCCATTGATGTTTCTAACTCTCTATCCCCCTCCCTTCCTCTCTGTAAAAAGGCAATAAAATATATTTTTAAAAAAGATTCTTCAGGAAGCTGGTGATACTGATCCACATAATGAGCCAGTTCCTTCATACTATATCCCCTGGTTTCAGTTGTTTCTTGGTTTTGCCCTCCCCCTACATTAAATACCTTCTTGGTGGCCAAAGGTGGTACAGGTACTTTCTGTTGCTTTGAGGCTAATGTTGCTTTAGGAAGCTCAGATCAACCCAAATCTAAGTGTGGTTCAGCATCAAAGCCCGACCCAGCACTTTACTTTCATTTTGGCTGTTACAGATAAGTAAACAGAATCATATATTTAGCATGCTTCTTATTTTTCATTTCTTTACATAGCCCTTCAGCCAAATTCTTGGAAGCTGGGTCTACTACCACTTGTAAGTTCTGTTGGTAAGTTTTACCTGTAGTAACTGATTATAGCACAGCTGCAGTTTCATCCTGTGGGTGACTAGGTGGCCACTAGGGTTTAAAGGCTCCTTCACCTCCACCTGAGATAGGGGATGTGGCAAAACAGCTGCAATCAATCAAAGCTAGAGGAACTGTTTAGAAGAAAAAAGATCACCAACCCCCGCTTCCACCAACCACTCGGATTTATGGCTTTAAAAGTGGCAGAGCCCTCTCTGGTTTGGCTCAGTGGATGGAGTGTCGGCCTGTGGATCGAAGGGTCCCAGGTTCAATTCTGGTCGGGGACACATGCCTGGGTTTCGGGCCCAGTCCAATGTGCAGAAGGTGGCCGATCAATGATTCCCTCTTGTCTTTGATGTTTCTGTTTCTGAAATCAATAAAAATATATGTTTTTAAAAAGTAGCAGAGACCAGCTGAATCCAACATGGCAACTAATTACACCTAACAGTAACCCCACCCTCATTACAGGCTCATTGCAATGCATCAGCATGCTAAACAAAACACCCTGCACCACCAACTGGAAATGGAAAGCCTGGATAAGGACACAAAATGGCAAACAGAGCTTCTCTAGGAAGTCTCCACCCCTTTCCTGGGAAGATCCTGAATATTTCTTCCTCTCACTAAATACCATACCCCCTGATAAAATGAACCTCAACAAGGGAAGCAAATTTTGCTAGAGGGTAGGAGGATGCTCTGTCTGTGGAGTAGCCATTCTCTGTCTCACTGCTTCACTAAGAAACTCACACTTTAAACTCTATGCTGGCTCGCTTTTGAATTCTTTCCTGTGTGAAACCAAGAACCCACAGTGGGTCATGGACCTTTGGGTTCCCAGACCCCCTTGGAGTGCCTTTATCCTTTCTCTTAAAAAACCACATGTTTCTGTGAGCCAGAGCTTTCAAGCAAATCCCACTTCACTGACACCCACTGAATTGATGTTCTGAGACCCAAATCCCAGTGGGAATCTTCCCACACCAAGAAACTATTCTGGAACACCAGCAAGGCATCCAAGAATTCAACTCACTTTTGACACTAGTGACCCAGAGATAGCATCAGATTCCAGGGGAAACTACCCCTAACTCTCCAATCTCCACCCCACCTTACTCCACCCTACACACACACACACACACACACACACAGACACACACAGAGACACACACTTCAGATGGTAACTGCAAGCATGGATTTTCATCTGTGCTTCTAAGCAACTGGCTATAAATTAGAGGTTCCCACAACCCCCTCCTTGGGTTCTATTAATTAGCTAGAGTGTCTCACAGAACTCAGAGAAACATATTACTTATTGTAAAAGAATAACTCAGGAATAGCCAGGTGGAAGAGATGTATAGGACAAGGTATGGGGAAAGGGTACAGAGCTTCCAGGCACACTATTGTGCATCTCCACACATTCACCAACCTGGAAGCTCACCAAACCTCATCCTCTTGGGTTTCTATAGAGGCTTTATTCCATAGTCATGAATGACTAAGCCATTGATCATTGGCAATTGATTTAACCTCTGCCCCCCTCCCCAATCCCCACCCCACTCCCACCTGGGGGAAGGGACTAAAAGTTCCAACCCTCTAATCAAGTGATTGGTTCTTCTGACAACCAGCACCCACCCTTGGGTAGGACCCCAAAGTCACGTCATTAGCATAAATGGCACCTTTACCATTCTCAACACTTAGGAAATTCCAAGGGTTTGGAGAGCAATGAGCCAGGAACTTTGAATGAATGAATGAATGAATGAATGAATGAATGAATACACTTATGTGGATGTCCATTCTTAAAATATAGAAAAGATATTAAGGGTAGAAAAAGGTGACACCAAGAATAGAAAGATAATGGCAGCCTCAGTCTATGGCCTGAAATTGAAACTGACAAGGTCTTCCAAACTGAAACTTTCTGAGACAGCTCAGACAGCTGTGTTGATTCCAGACAGCATAGCGAACTCATGAGCAAGAACTCTGAGTGAGACGTGGAGGCCTTGCTGCCTGCCCTGGGCCCTCCTGGTGCCATCCTCTTCAGTGGCCTCCAGGTCCACGAGGCAACAGAGCCTACCAACTACATGCCAAATTGATAAAGAAAACACCAGTGCCTCATATGTTTGAGTAAGCTCTGTAATTTAGAAAATTAGCAAGCAGGACAAAAGAGGAAGAAGCACACATTTCCCAAAAACAAGTGCTTCAATTTTCCCTTGTTATTAATATCTATTGACAAAACCTATAGAAAATGTTTGAGTGTATTTGAGCCAAATTTTTCAGAACATAACCAGAAGCAAGAACTCAATGGTCTGAGGAAATGCTCCAGAGAATGACAGTTTTGTTGTTCCTTTTGTGTTTCAAATCAAAGGAGAAAATGTAAGGAAGGTCCATGAAATCCACTGATGACAGATAAAGGAGGTGGGAGAAAGCAAAGCAGGGAAATCTTTAGGATTGTATGAGAAGCAAAAAGTAGAAACACATTTGATTTACATGGGTGGGTACAGGATAATTAATTGACATTTACAACACCTAGCAATGGTCTGCCGGGAACAAGATAGCAAGTAGGTGTTCTGTGATCTTGTGCTCTGCTGCCTGGCTTGTGCTGTCGAGGGTCTAGAAGAGAAACTACTCTGACATTCCAAAGGTATGTTATCCTAGATGCATAAGAACAGCGGATAGGGCTCACTTAATGGGAAGGCTAACCTTTGCTAAGGAAGCTGTAGGCCTGGGACATGACTACCTGGTGTGATCTCCCCAATTAGGAAGTTATGATCAGACCAACCTGTGTGGTTATTTCCAATCACTGAGCTTGTCAGCCCTGCCATGTGTTCTCCCCCGAGCTTGTCCGTTTTATTTCCTAGCCCTCTTTTCCTATAAAAGGCCAGATAGTAAATGTTAGGCTTTGCAGCTGGCAGCTTCCACCCCAACTACTTAACTCTGCTGCTGTAGTGAGAGAGGAGCCATGGAACGAGGGGGCTGTGTTCCAACAAGACTATTTTTGGACACTGAAATTTGAATTTCGTATAATTTTTTTCATGTCAGAAAATACTGTTCTTCTTTTGATTTTTTTTCTACCATTAAAACGTGTCAAAGTCATTGTCATTGAATGTACACTTTTAAATGGTTAATGGTTCATTTTATGTTATGTGAATTTCAACTCAATAAAAACAATCTTGTCAAGCCAATGGGCTTGTGTGCTATACAAAACCAAGCCAGGCCAGATTTGGCCCACAGGCTGGTGCTTGTCAACCCCTCCCTTAAAGATACAAGCATTATCATAAATACACTTATGTGGATGACCATTATTAAAATAAAATGTATTATCTTATTGAGGATCCTCTAAACCAGCTATGTGAGATAACATTTCTTTAGAGATGGAGAAACCCAGGTACACATACATTCATTAATCTTCCCAAGATTAGGTGCAACAGCCATGACAACAGTAGGATTTGAATCCTAGGTCTTTCTAGGTACTTTTCCGATAGTAAAATCATTAAAGCTATCATAGGCTGAGCATTCAACATGTGCCAGATGCTGTGCTAAGACTGCTGGACCAGTGCTTCTCAGCCAGAGGCCCTTCAGCCCCCACCGGACACTTGGCAATGTCTGCAGATATTGTGGGCCAGGAATGCAAACATCCTGCAAGGTAGAGGGCAGCCCCCCATGGTATTACCCAGACTAAAATGTCAGCTGTACCGAGGATAGAAACCCTATTCTAGATGGGTCATCTCGTTTGATCTTCACCACTTAGAGGTAAGCATCATTATTATTTCCCATTTAACAGACAAGGAAACCAACACTTGAGGTTGAATAACACACCCAATGTCACCAGAAAACTGGATTCAAACCCAGCTCATGGCCTGCTCAGTGGTAGATGCCCAGTAAATGAATGAATGAATGAATGAATGAGTGAGTGAGTGAATAAATGAATGTACAAACACATACGCAGGTGATGCCAGAACCTCTGCCTTTATTATCACTGGAACTTTTCAGTTCTCTCTCTCTCTCTCTTTCTCTCTCTCTCTCTCTCTCTCTCTCAATATATCTATATCTATATAACTATATATAGATATAGATATAGATATCAAACTTCACATAATATTGGAGAGAACTATGTTTAAATGTTATTGCACACATTTCTGCTCCTTAAACATTGAGCTGAATAATTAAATTCAAACATTTACTTAGTGCCTTCTAACTCACAGAGGGCTTTCTGAATTGTCTCCACAGGAACTCTGTAGCAGGCACTCTACTATTACTATCCACCTTGTCCCCACTTGGGGCTCTGAGAGGGATTGTGACTTGCTAAAGGTCACAGGGCCAGGAAGTGGGGGGATAGGAGCTGGCCCACAGGCCTTCCGAGTTATTCTCCTTCTTCCCACTCAGCCTGCTGCTGCCTCCCATTAGTGAGCCTCCCCTTGAGGGTCCAGGGTCCTCTTCTGCCTGGGGCTACTGGTCATTCACTGTATGCAGAATCCAGTTGGTCCCCGCCCCCTTTCAGGTACTGAAGGAGCCCAAACCCAATCCTTGGGAGGAAGTGACATTTTAGGTGTGTTAAAGGAGAAGTAGATGTTTTTCTGGTAGAGAAGGCAAAGGAGGAGGGCCCAGGCAAAGAGACCAGCATATAGAGAGGGACAGAGACTTGGAAAAGTGTGAGCATTTAGGAAACTTCTCAAGATCCATTCTATTGGAGGACATCCATGTGGGACACAGGTAGGAGTGATGGGGAAGGAGACTGAGCAGGGAGGGCCAGGTTGGATACAGGCTTAAGGAAACCCTACTCTGAAGCAGTCCCTATGTATTTTCAGTTAATTTTCCCCTATTTGGATAATATTAAGTATTCAGCTTGCAAGAAAGGGGGATTTTTCAACAGGCTAAAAGAAACCCACACCTTGACAATTCACTCCGCTATCTGATGAGTACTAAATTAATTTCTACATTAACGCATTAAGTAGAGATAAGACACCGAAACACGAATTATAAAAGACACGTCGGGGTCTTATTAAATTTCCAAAGAATACAGTGCGTGCGTTAGTCGGAAGCCCGGAAACCTAATGCCAGAGAGATTTGCAGGGAGCAGCTGTACAGAGACGGATTACCCAGAGAAATAGATTTGGCTCCGGAGCTGATGTTTTCTTTTCCACTGTGAATGGAACAAGATAAGACACATTTCTTACAAACTGGAACCATTTCTGGCTTGCTTTCCCCCTGGTTCCCAGCCCCCACCCCAAGTACTGCCAGGTACAGAGGTGGCTCTCAGCACAAACCTTGTGGGCCTCTCAGATGGACTGAGCAATGCTAGCAGATGAATTGTGCAAATCCAGGAGAAAATGCCAGTCCCCAACGCTCCCAGGCTTGGCTCCACGCTCTGTCAGTCCAGCCTCGGATGATGAATTTCCCATGTGGAAGGCACCCAGGCACAATCGCCACCGGGCCTAATCCTAATGCATTTTTAACCTTCCCCCTTTTAGCCAGCCGCCAAGGAGAAAAGATCTACTTGAAAAAAATTCCCTGGGCATGCTCACAGAAAGCCAGAAGGATATGCGCCAGTTCATTGAAAGGCTCCAGGACTGGGAGCAGAGTTGTTAGAAGTACCCACGTGATTCAGGTCCCCTTTGCTGTGGCTGATGCCAGCTGTGGCACCCTCAGGACAACATGTGGACTTCCTGGTCCTCTCTATGCTTCTGGAGAGCCCAAGGCACATAGCACATAAGCTGTTCTGTTTTGGAAAGAACAAAAGCAAGGACAAGGATTTGGTCTGCTATGACCTTGCTGTGTGACCTTGAGCACGTCATTGAACCCTTCATTTTCCTCCCAGGTTCAATGAAGAGGCTGAGCTGCCTGATCTCTAATGTCCCTGTGAATGGTAATATCTATTATTCCTAGTACTAGAGGCCCGGTGCACAAAAATTTGTGCACTCGGAGGGGTCCCTCAGCCCAGCCTGTGCCCTCTTGCAGTCTGGGACCCCTTGGGGGATGACCACTTGCTGGCTTAGGCCTGCTCCCTGGGGGTTCGGGCCTGAGCTGGCAGTCAGACATCCCGCTGGCAGCCCAGGAGCCCTCAGGGGATGTCCACTTGCCAGCAGGGAACAAGCCTAAGCTGCAGTCAGACATCCTTAGCACTGCTGAGGAGGCGGGAGAGGCTCCCCCCACCACCTCTGTGCTGGCAGCAGTCAGCCTGGCTTGTGGCTGAGCAGAGCTCCCCCTGAGGGAGTGCACTGACCACAAGGGAGTAGCTCCTGCATTAAGCGTCTGCCCCCTGATGGTCAGTGTGTGTCATAGTGACCAGTCATTTCCAGTCGTTCTGCTGTTAGAGTCAATTTGCATATTACCCTTTTATTACCCTTTTATATAGAATTCTGTTAATTAACAGAACCTTATGCTTTCAAATTATGGTGGACATGGATGAGCCTCTCAGATGACTCTTCAGTGAAGACTCAGCTATTGGGAGTGTCAGTGGGAAGAACTGCCTCAGGCTGCAGGAAGCTGCCTTGCCAGGGTCCCAGCCAATCCTGGGGCAGCTTGCACTAGTAGATGTGATTGAAAGGCCTGGCTCTCTCACCCTTGCTGACACTAGGCCCAAGGACATTCTAGCTCCAGAGCTGTTCATGTGGTTGGTCAAGGCTTTCATTGGACCTCAGTTTCTCTCTCTGCCCAATTGTACTTCAGCCCCTTTCCTTCAAAGATATTGCTCCCAGAGCTCTTCCTTAGCAAGCAGCCTGCATGCTAACCCCCTTCTCAGAGTCAGCTCCCTAGGGATCCCACCAGCTATGCCCATTTCCATAGACTCATACGAGTCAAACCTCTGACTACACCCCTATCCACCACTCCTCCCTCATTTTTCTTTATTCTTCTTAAAAAATATATTTTGGTTTTAGGGAAGAAGGGAGAGGGAGAGAGAGATAGAAACATCAATGATGAGAGAGAATTATTGATCAGCTGCTTCCTGCATGCCCGAACACTCTGGACCAGTCCGAAACCAGCCATATGCCCTGACTGGGAATTGAACTGTGACCTCCTGGTTAATAGGTTGATGCTCAACCACTGAGCCACAATGACTGGGCCTCCCTCATTTTTCAAATGAGAAAATAAAGGCTTAGAGAAAGACTTACCAAGCTCACTCTGTCAGCAGAACTAGGGCTAAACCTTTAGTTTCCCAAGCCTCGGCCACATCCTCTTTCCACCACACCTCAGTGCCTTCCCTAACTTTTCTCATTTTCCCTGCCTGGAGGAGAGACATACAGGCAGAGAGATAAATTGATTCATCCATCCATCTCCACTGCGAGGGAGAATAATAAGCAAATGCATGAATTCATGAGTTATTCACTGCCTCCACCTTCAATAAATAAACCATGGGTTTTCGTTCGGGGAGTTTTTTAACCTCCTTGTAAAGCCGGATCACACAAAAAACTCTGGATTAGGAACCAGAAAATGAGTTTTAGTCTCAGCTCCTTAGTTTTGCATTTCAAATATGCTGCCTTTGATATTAGGCCCTTTCAGATTCCAAGACTGATCACTCATGTGGAGGTGGAGGGTTAAGGGGTGGGGAGGAGGTTTATCTTGTGAAATTATGGCCAGTGATGAGGGTTACATAAAGTATCATTATGGGGGTGGGGGGGTGGGAGGAGGCTGCTGTGAAGAGTACACAGAAACTTTCTGTATTATTTTTGCAATTTCTTGTAGTTAAAATTATTTTAAAAGAAAAAGTTTAAAAATACTAATAACCAGAAGATGGTTTCATTTATTATAACAGGAACAGATGGCTTGAGGTGGGTGGAGGGGAAGGAACGGCAGGCTACTGAACATGCTAGAATACTGAAGAGAAGTCTAGTGTATTCTAGATGCCACTCAGGGAGGTGGAGCTGAAGGAGACTGCTGCACCAGGCGTGTATTTTTAAAGCATGTCCTTCATGACTAAAACGCCCAGGCTCTGGCAATCTCTAAGCCAAAGCCTTGAAGAGCACCCACTCCCCTGTTCGGGCTACACCTCCCCAGTGAGGCTCACCTGTCTCCAAATCTCTCATCTCTGGTCTGACCCCCTCCCTCACTTTACAGGTGAAGAAGCAGAGGCCCTGAGAGGTAAACAGCTTGTGCAGGTCGCCCAAAGAGGGGCTGGTTTAATATCATGAAGGCAGACAATTTCAAGAGATAAACAGACACCTGGCCCGTGGTCTGTAGAGAGGCCTGTCCTGTTTCAGGAGCCCAGAATTGGAGGAGCAGAAGCCGCATGCAGGCAGGACCCCTGCCCCATGGAACGATGCCCGCAAACTCCCACCAGGAGCCCAGACAAGCACTGGTGCCAGGCAGCTGTCGGGTGGTCCCCTGGGAGAGGATGCTGACAGGAGGAGCTGTCCACAAACCTCTCAGCAATTGAGCATTTTCAATTTTGAAACTAAACTGCATCCCAGGGCACCGCCAGCTATAAATGAAATGTCACTGAGAGAAAAGAGCCGTTCAACTGGATGGAGCCGCAGCCTCCTATCACAGCGGCCTGCGGTGAAAGGCTCACTTCTCCATGTTCTAATTTTCTCCCAAGAAAAGTGAAGGTTTTTGGAGTTACAAGATGCAAATACTAATGCTGTTGATTTGAAATGTATGTTTTAGTGGTGTTCAATGTCCAGCAAAATCACGATGACCTCTATCTCATGTCTCCAAGTCCAAGGTCACAAGGAGGACTTCTGAGGTTTTATTTGCTCATATTTTGAAGGCATATAGATTTTTATCTACTTTTTTGTTGTTGTTAATCCTCACCAAGACTATTTTTTCCATGGATTTTAAGAGAGGGAGAGAAAGAGAGGTGGGGAGAGAGAGAGGGAGATGGAACAGTTACCGCCTGCATGCACACAGACCGGGGTGACCAGGGCATATTTGTAATTACTCTTTATTGAAGTGCACAATCAAATATATGAAACTAATTAATTTTATATATTATATACCTAGTAACCACCACTCTGACCAAGACAGAGAACATTTCAAGTGCCCCAGAAGATTTCTAGAGCACACAAATATTTAAATAGCACTTAAACATTATTCAGATTGAGGGCTCCATTTCCCCTGCCTGGTGGCCAGCTGCTCCCCGGCCTGGGAGAGACGCTGAGATAGCTAACAGAGATGGGAGGGAAGATTTGCCCTAAAGGTAGCCGTGAGACAACCAGGCACACTATTCCAGAGCCTTCCACCAACTGCCTTCTCAAAGCAGGTCCATGCCCTTGAAAACATTTTCTTGGCAAAACAAAGAAGCTTTTGGCAAGGGAAAGGGAATGAGAGCTGGATGAGATGCCAATGAACGTGAGGTTTAAGGAAAACCCAGACTTGGGGAATGGAGAAAGGCAACAATGGAATCTGAGAGGTTTGACTTGTAAATTATGGTTTTCAATAAAGAATAATAATGCATAGCCCAAACAGTGTGGCTCAGTGGTTGAATATCGAACTATGAACCTGGAGGTCAAGGTTCAATTCCCAGTCAGGGCACATGCCCAAGTTGTGGGTTTGATCCCCACGGAGGCAGCCAACCAATCAATAATTATTTCTCACCATTGAAGAAGATAAAAACACATCTCAGCCAGTGTGGCTCAATGGTTGAGCATCGACCTATGAACCAGGAGGTCATGGTTCGATTCGCAGTCCGGGCACATGTCCGGGTTGCGGGCTGGATCCCCAAAAGGGGGCGTGCAGGAGGCAGCCAATCAATGATTCTCTCTCTTCATGGATATGTTTCTATCTCTCTCCCTCTCCCTTCCTCTCTGAAATGGATAGAAAAAAGGGAGGGGGTAAGAGATCAACCGAAGGACTTGTATGCATGCATATAAGCATAAGCAATGGACACAAGACACTGGGGGGTAAGGGGAAGCAAGGGGATTGTCAAGGGCGGGGGTAAAAAAAAAGGAGGCATATGTAATACGCTTTGTAATATTTTAAGCAATAAAAAATATATATTAAAAAAAGAAGAAAAAAGAATAATAGACACAGAACCTAGACACAGAACCTAAAGACAGAACATGGCAAAAGATCCTGGACAGAAACTGGCAACAGAACCTAGAGACAGAACCTAGCGAGAGAACCTGGCTGAAGATCCTAGAGACAGAACCTAGCTACAGAACCTGGATAGAACATGGCAAGAGAACCTGACTAGAACCTGGTGACAGAATCTGACGAGAACCTAGCAAGAGAACATGGACACAAGAACCTGGCTGGAGATCCTAACCAGAACTTGGCTAGAGATCCTGGTTAGGCTGCTGATCAACTGAATGCTGCCTCCATGTCTTTCCTTCTTCGCCGACTCCGTCCACACCTTTGGGGACCCCCGGGCCTGCTGGGGTCGGACCCCAGCAGGACAGCTTCAAGCATACCAACATCTGAATTATAGGGGTTCCAGAAGAAGAGAGAGAGCAAGATATTGAAAACCTATTTGAAGAAATAATGACAGAAAACTTCCCCTACCTGGTGAAGGAAATAGACTTACAATTCCAGGAAGCACAGAGAACCCCAAACAAAAGGAATCCAAAGAGGACCACACCAAGACACATCATCATTAAAATGCCAAGAGCAAAAGACAAAGAGAGAATCTTAAAAGCAGCAAGAGAAAGACAGTCAGTTACCTACAAGAGAGTACCCATACGACTGTCAGCTGATTTCTCAACAGAAACTTTGCAGGCCAGAAGGGAGTGGCAAGAATTATTCAAAGTGATGAATGCCAAGAAACTACAACCAAGATTACTTTATCCAGCAAAGCTATCATTCAGAATTGAAGGTCAGATAAAGAGTTTCCAGATAAGAAAAAGCTAAAGGAGTTCATCACCACTAAACCAGTATTATATGAAATGCTGAAAGGTATCCTTTAAGAAGAACAAGAAGAAGAAACTGGTAAAGATACAAACTATGAACAACAAATACACATCTATCAACAAGTAAATCTAAAAATCAAGTGAATAAATAATCTGATGAACAGATAAACTGGTGATTGTGATAGAATCAGGGGCATTGAAAGGGAGTGGAGTGACTATTCTTGGGGGGAAAGGGGGTGTGAGGGATGCAGGAAGAGACTGAACAAAAATCGTGCACCTATGGATGAGGACAGTGGGGGTGGGGTGAGGGTGGAGGGTGGGGTGGAAAACGGGTGGAGGGGAGCTATGGGGGGGAAAAGAGGAACAACTGTAATAATCTGAACAATAAAGATTTAATTTAAAAAATAAGAAAAAGAATAATAATGCTTATAACATTAATAGCACTGAGTGGTAAAACATTGGTCTTAGGCTAAAAAATAGATTCTCCTGGCACTTTTAAACAGATAATGTTTGCAGAGAGCCGCCAAGTATCAGCTTTCATCCCATTTTCCCAATGGGACATTCATTCTACTCTAAAATCAGGGTTTCATAGCACACGAACGGGCTGGCAACCTGGGATTTCAGATTTGACTTCACCAACCTTCTTCATTCCAGACACATTTAAAAACCCTTCCTACTTAAGTCTTTTGCCCAGGTTTCCTCTCTGAGGGGCATGACTGACTTTTCTTCAAATTAGAAACTGTATCTTCTAAGATTCAATTTCTAGTTCTGAAAGGGGGTTCAAGGCTTCCCGTGCATCCCAGAAGCCTAACCTCTGTTCCTTCCCACTGTCTGGTCCAGGGCCTGCTCAGCTGATAAACTGAGCAGAGCAGTGTTGAGGACAATCTAATCTAATAATAGACAAACATGGTAATTGACCGCACCTTTGCTACGCTTCCCATTGGCTAATCAGCACATGCAAATTATCCACCAACAAATATGGCGGCTAATTTGCATACGTAGGGCCAAGCAATGAAGCAAAGCCCGCTGGCCCTGGGCAGGAGCAGCGAATGAAGGCTGGCGTGGTGAGCCAAGAGCGAAGAGGGAAGCCCACCACGCCAACTCCGCCTCTAGGGCCCGAACGATGAGCAAAGACCGAAGCCTGCCACGATGGTCCCTCCCGGTGAAGAGCAAAGGCCTGGGTTCCAGACACCGGAGGAAAGCTGGTGCCAGCAGCCAGAGGAAGGGGCCCCCAAGGGGCCTCAGACTGCAAGAGGGCACTGGTGGGCCTGAGGGACCCACCCGAGTGCACAAATTTTTGTGCACCGTGCCTCTAGTTTTAAATAAGACACTTGAGACTGTGGCCTGGATCGAGGCCTTTTGAATCAGATGGGGTTAGGGCCCCATGTACTGACCTCTAGCCAATGGAGGAGAACGATAATGAATAGAAGGCATCATTTCTCAGAGGGTCCCACTCAACCTTTGTAAGCTATGAGCCTGTGCAGCTCTCCTTGCCCTCTAGCATCAGTGGGAATTTCAAGAGAAGACCAAATCCTCGTGAACTCAGAACTCTCTTTGTCTTTCCCCACCGTTGGGGTTCAATTCATCTGCGTTCAGCAAAGTTGGCAAACAATGTGTAAGAGCCCGAAAAGCCAGGTGAGTTCAGATTGAAGTCCAGCCCCTGCTGTGGAACTGGTGGGCTCTGGTGGTGCTTGGAATATCTAGCTACAGTGAGCTGATATGTGGAGAGGAATCTGGTTTTTTGCTTCAGGAAGGAGGATTGTTTTGTGAACAGATGTCTGGGGAGAGAAATCCCAGTCTGAAGGTTTAGTTTTTTTCTCCACCTTTTATAATCCCCTCCTTACAGTGTTTTCTGATTATAATATGTAAATATCACAAATTCTTTATAAATACAGTGGAACCGTGTTCCTCAAACTTAATTCATTCTGGAAGGCTGTTAGAAAACCAAATTGTTTTTTTCCCATTAGAAATAATGTAAATTGCATTAATCTGTTCCAGACCCCCAGATGTTCCCTGTTTTAACCTTTCCTATATACAGTGCATGTCTATTATACTGTTTAATTTATAAATAAACACTTTAAAAACAAAAAAGGCATGAAATGTAAATAAAAATCTAACAAAAAGGAAAGGAAATCTACAGTAAAAAAATGAAAATTTAACAATACTTATAATTATTCACAGCACAATATCCTGAGATTTTAACAGTGGTGAACTGACTCATATTTGCGCATTCTCTCCTTTGTCACCCGAGAGATGTGTGACTGGTCATACAGGTGTCAGTGTGGAAGGCCAAGTGGGGTCCAGCAGGCATTCCACACGGGGGCACCAGAAACGCTAAGTGAGACTAAGTGGTGGAACTGAGGGGAGAGGCGGTCAGGTTACACTCGACTGAAGCTTGTAGCTGCAGCAAAGTTTGGCAGAGAGTAGACTGCAGCACAGGCAACAAAAGAAAAAACAGACAATGCAGAGTACATCAAAATTTAAAACTTTCATGCATCAAAAGACACAATCAGCAGACTGAAATGGGAGAAAATATTTACAAACCATATATCTGATAAGGGGTTAATACCCAGAATGTATATAGAACTGCAACCCAACAACAAAGAAACAAACAACTGGATGTAATAATGGGCAAAGGACTAGAATAGACATTTCCCAAGAAGATACACAAATAGCCAATAAGCCCATGAAAAGATGCTCAACATCGGGAATTATTATGGAAATGCAAATCAAACTCACAATTAGATAACATTTCAAACCCATTACAATGGCTACAGTAAAAACAGAAAGAAAGAAAGAAAGAAAGAAAGAAAGAAAGAAAGAAAGAAAGAGAAGAAAACAACTCCAGAAAATTACATGTGTTGGCAAGGATGTGGAGACATGGAAACACGTGTGCAGTGTGAATGGGAACATAAAATAGTGTGGTCCCTGTGGAGAACAGGTTCCTGGAAAAATTAAAAAGAGAATTACCATGTGACACCAGGTCTGTGTTATTGAAAGCAGGATCTCAAAGAGTATTTGTACACCATGTTCACAGCAGCATTGTTCTCTATCGCAAAAAGGTAGTAGCAGCCCAAGTGTTCATCAGTGGATGAGCAGAGACAAAATACGGTATACACACACTATGGAATAGTATTCACCCTTAAACCGAAACACATTCTGTCACATGCTACCCTATGGATGAGATGTTATACTAAGTGAAATAGCCACTCACAAAGGCCAAATACTGTACAATTCTATTTCTGTGATGGACCTAGAGTAGTCAAATTTATAGACAGACAGTAAAATGGTGGTTGCCAGGCACTGGGGGAGGAGGGATGTGGAGTGATTGTTGACAGGTATGGAGTTTCAGTTGTGAAGATGAAAAGCGTTCTAGAGATGAATCCTGTTGATGGTTTCACAGAAGATGCATATGTTAATGCCACTAACTATACTCACAAATGGGTAGGATGTTAAATTTTATGTTATCTATATTTAACCACAATTTAAAATGTTTAAATAACTTTTTAAAGATGGACTGAAAAGGTGTGAGGTGGGCCACAGTGGTATCTGATATCTTTATAACAAGTAACTTAAGTATGTCCTGCCATTTGATGTCTTAACACTGACAGGATCCTATAAAGACCATATTACACAAGCTCTTTCTAGGTACACATATGCCAACACCTACAGGAGCTTATATTGTTGTGCAAAAGTAGAGTCAAGTTTCATATACCGTTCTACCTCTTTTATTTGCAGCCCAAATTCCTCCAAACTATCTGCAACAGTCCTAATTCATTCTTTCCAGTATCATTTCACAGTATGGTTACACCGCAATTTTTCAGCCAATTTCTTCTTTTGATGGGAAGTCCGTTTATTTCCAGTTGCCCAATACTGACACACATCGGAAACACACATTCTTATGCATAATTTTGATGGCCTCGTGTTGAGCTCTTGTGGAGAAGGGGGTTCGGCTGAAAATCCCAGGACTTTGTGAGACTAGACACAGGCAGTGATGCCTCAGGGCTTTGACGATATGGAGCTGGGAGCTCACCACAGACCACCCTGCAGCCTTGTCACCTGAGGACACAGCAGCCCCCGAGTCCGAGGAATGCTGTGCCAAGCAGAGCAGGTTCTCACAGAGAACTCGCTCACACCAGCATGCAGGCAGGGAGGACATGAGACAACGGGTTCCTGAGCGCGTTCCTGAGGTGCACCCGGAGCTCCCAGAAATCTCTGGGGGAGACTGTGCCCCAGCTTTGAGTTTCCACAGTCGCCCCATGGTCCTTTGTATCATCCGGTGATTGCAGCTTGGGGACATCTAATTGGACAGGGAAGGCTCCCACATTCCTTTTCAAGGTAACCATAGTGCACATTTTTGCTGAAAAATTCAAGGGATTTTGGACTCTTGAAATCAACGCAGGGTATCTGCATTTTGCGGAGAAAGCTAGAGAATTGCTTAAGCAGCTTTATTTTTCTTCAACAGTGTGAGCAAAATAAATCTGGAAGGAGAGAGCTCAGGGGATATAAATGGCAAGTGTCAGAATGATAAAAGATTCCAGAGAGCGTGTGGTATGAAGAGAGAAATGTGGAGACATTCTCCATCTTCCCTCCCTCTCACTGACTCTTCACTCTCCTCTTTATTGCCATCCATTAAAATTAAATTCTCCATGAGGGGCTTCCAATGGAGGAGCTGTGCCCAGGTGACCCTGACCGGGGACCCACTCCACCCAAGCACATTGACCGCTTAGACTTACTCTTAAGCTCACAATATACTGAAGTAGCCAGTAGAAGAATGGTTAAGTGCTCGCTCTGGGAACCCTCTCTGGTTCCTGCTAAGTCATTTACATAAAAATTTCCATGGGATGGCATGCCGTTTCCACCTACTGCTACTCTGCTTGTGCATTCAGACATAACCACACATTTTAGATATCTTTAAAACACAGAGGATGGAGAAAAAGACAAGCAGAGCGAGAGAGAGAAAAAGAATTAATTTCTGAAAGGCCACAGATTTCCAGCCCCACCTTCTGCTCTGCTATCTTTGGGGCCTCCTCCTTCAGCATGAAGCTTGCCTGGGATCCCCTGGGCCTGTGATATGTACAGGACAAAGGTCAGTCTCTCCTGCCAGGGTTGCAGGCCCAGCCCCACACTCACCCTCCAATTTTTGTTTATATTTTATTGATTTTTTACAGAGAGGAAGGGAGAGGGATAGAGAGCTAGAAACATTGATAAGAGAAAAGCATAGATCAGCTGCCTCCTGCACACCCGCTACTGGGGATGTGCCCACAACCAAGGTACATGCCCTTGACCGGAATCGAACCTGGGACCCTTCAGTCCGCAGGCCGACGCTCCATCCACTGAGCCAAACCAGTTAGGGCTCACCCTCCAATTTGATTTCCTGCCAATCCCACCCCCAAATACAAACTCGCCTTGGCCACTCCCCAAGCCTCCTCTCCCTACTTCCCACCATGAGCATTTCCTGTGTCTGGGTGGCCCACTTGCTGCTCCCCTTGTGATGTCCTCTCTGTGCCAATCAAGTCTCTCCTTTTAGGATCCAACTCGAGTTCCACCTCCTCCAAAAATGCTTCCAAGAATAAAGGCTCCACCTGGAGAGAAACTATTTTGTGGATGTTATTCAATCACATATTCCCACGTATCTGACGTAGAAGCTGCTAAATAAATATTTGCTAAATGAGTGAAAAGCTAAGTCTATCTTACCACCTGCCAAGTGTGAGGACATCTGTCACTCATACTCCCTGCACCTACAACCTTTGTTGAACATCACATATTATAGACAGAAGGATTGTGGAGGGCAAGGCTCTCATCCAACTCACCTTTCCTGAGAGCATACATGTCGTTCAGTTACGCTGTTGGCCGTGTACTGTACTTGTAAGTTATGCAGCATCAACACTGTAATAAATATATGTCAGTTTTCATCTTCTACCGCCCTTGGGGCAGGGTTAGTTAGTTTGAAATCTCTAATCAAGCGTCCGCGCACCATAAGCCTTCAATCACCGTTACATTCCATCAACACCGGAGGGTTTCCCAAGAGCTTAGGGGATGAAATAGTGTTTCCATCACTGAAATGTAGCGTGTTCAGCTGTGCGTTGCCTGCAGATGTTTTTCAGGCACTGCCATTGTCTGAACGGAGCACCAGCATCTCTCTTGGAGGTACGGCAGCTTCCTACTCTGTTTCCTGAAGCCCACTCATGTGCAGTTTTCAAGGAGACCGCCCTCTCCATCCAGTGTTCACGCCTAACGGCATCTCTCAAGCAGGCAGCTGGCTGTGGTCCCCTCACTCTCCCAAACCTCAGTGGGGCTCTGCGCAGCGCACCGCAGTGAGGAGTTTCAGGGCCACTGCGGACCCATCCCCACTCACCTCCCCAGCCTCATCTTCAGCGTCCACCCCACCACACGCATGTGCACAAAGCCGATTCATCCCACACACGTAGCTCACACTGTCGGTGAACCAAGTTTGGGGACCCAGACAAATGCCATTTCCCGTTTTACCTGCTGACTGTGAAATGGTGATTCATCAAGGACCCTCTGCAAGGAACTTACTTCATCCACGAAGCGGAAGTAATTCTCTCACTGCTAGTTCCTCCCTGCCGTGAACCCATTGAGGATTCCATCATTTTTATTGCTTAGAGTCGCAATATAAGGTGACTAGAAAAAGAGAACCACTAAGTCAAGGGAAATGGCTAAGGACTAGCTCTGTGTAGCTTTGCTTTGGTGGACATTCTTTTCAGTCATGGGACACAGACTGAAATGCCTGTCAGGAGACAAGCTCTCAGCATAATGCCTGGCACAGAGTGAGGACTCAATAAAGCATTGATTATTACAGTCACCCAATTCATAAATCAAATATCATGATACTGTCACCTTGCTGGCACTCCTGTGGCAGAGTTATGGAGTGTGGTAATGAGGAGGAAACTGGTCTTGCAAGGCGTGTCAGGCCATAAAAACTGTGAACAATGCACTGCCTTCAGGGGAGGGAGGAAGGTCCTTATCGCTGGCCCCAGGAGAGATCATCAGACATGGCCTGGGGGCCCCCAACACCTGGGGAATTCCTGTAAATCCACATAAGGGGCGGAACCATATCTGCAAGACAAAGACCCAAGAACAGCCTTGGGCAAACTATGGGCAAACTAAGGCCCACGGGCGGATCAAGCCCCTTTGAAATGAATAAAACTAAAAAAAAAAAAAAGACAGTACCCTTTTATGTAATGATGTTTAGTTTGAATTTATATTAGTTCACACAAACACTCCATCCATGCTTTTATTCCGGCCCTCCGGTCCAGTTTAAGAACCCATTGTGGCCCTCGAGTCAAAAAGTTTGCTCACCCCTGCCCTAGAAAGTTATAAAAAGTGAAGCCCTCTGCATGTTACCTCACTCTGATTTGGAAATTATTCCAGAGTCCACTAGTGTTAATATACGGGGTCCCTCCCTTTCTCTAGGAAGCGTGCTTGGTATTTCTTGGTCTTCTGCAATAGTTGAAGAGCTCTGTCTGAGAGACCCAGCTTCCAGTCTCAGCTCTGCCACTTACTGACAGCGTGACGTTTGCTAAGCCTCTTCCTAACTCTGCTACTTGATTTTCTCAATGAGAGAAAATGCCATTCAAATTTTAGCAGTGGAACCCTCTTTCTAATGATATCTTTTATGAAACTGCCAACATAGAAGACAGGTAACTGTGATGCTACTTCTCCCTGACTATCCCTGCCCAAGTCCTCCAAGTTATCCTGGGCCACCCAAATGCTCTGGGGTGAGATCACGGGATCATACGACCTCTGTGAGTCTTTAATTTATGAATGACCTTCCCTTTCAAAATAGAATTCAAAAGTTCTGGCCACATAGTAAATCTGCAATAAGT
>NW_006293789.1:908745-942260 GCF_000327345.1 Myotis davidii | reverse complement strand
CCATCACTGCGTTTAGTTAAAGTTTAATTTCAGTCCATCCTTTGTGGTTATTTCAGGTCTCTGAGTCTGCTAGGCTGCCACGCAGGCCTTCCCTGAGCTTGTCAGGTCAGCATGTGGCCCCTTTCGTCCACAGTACTATTGTTATTGTAGTTGGTGGTGGTGATGATGAAGGCACTGGTGGGTTTGACGCCCTGTGGAGGCCCTGACCAGGGTATGCCGGAGGTAAAGGCCCACTCACCATAGGCATGCATAAAGGCAATGACACAGCAGTATTACTGTGTTAAAGGCCCACTTTCCAAGTGCATGCGCGAGGGCATGCGCGAGGGCAGTAGCACTATAAGTACTGCGCAGGCGCACCCTTATATAACCTCCTTATGTTAATGTAGCACAGATGTCGTTAATGGGCATGCGGCCTCTTTTGTTTGAGTGGGTATATAAAGTGCCACTGGCCAGCAGGTGTTGGCTGCTTTGTTTGCAATAAAGCATGACCCACCTACCTATGGCCACTCTTGTCCTTTTCTAATTTCCAGTATGCTCAAGTCCCTGGCAACCAATGGGTCTGGGCTGCCTGTCACTACTTGAGCCAATTCAGCAGAGACAGGGTTGAATCATATATACGTGTTTATTCCAATACTGCTGGCAGTATGGGAGAGCAGCAGCTCATCCACAAAACTCTTACCTACAGCCCCTGATAGGCCAGCTGCTTATATAGGGTAGGACACGGATTACATTCAGAAGCAGGGATTGCAGAAATCCCTTAGGTCATCATGGTGTTTGCCATTAGTAGGGAGAGCTCTCTGGAGAGAAGGATAAATCTGTGGGTCCTATTTCCATCCCTGCACACGTGGAGTTTCTCCCTTCACTTCCAACCTTATAGGACTGGATAAGGGTTTATTAAGAAAGCCGGTGGGGTTGCCCTACAGATGCTCCCCTTCACCAGATGTCACCCTCTGTGCTCCCCACAAGGGCTGCGTACTCTCCACCTGTGTCTACATCTGTCTGTGCCCTTTCTGTCCTTGTCCTTCAAAAAACTGGTTCCAGCAGAAGCAGGAAAGTCCAGGGCATCGGCAGGCTGACCCCACAGAGGAAAGGCAGGTTAGGCTCTCTCTGAAGGACATTGCTAAATTCATATTTTCATATTGCTAGAATTCAGATGTTGAAACTCCTTCCCCCCACCCCTTCCCCTCCTTCGCCTGCTGCAGTGTGACCACACTGTATTTGGAAATAGAGCCTTTAGGGGCTAATTAATGTTAGATTAGGTCATAAGGGTGGAGCTCTGATCTAATAGGATTAGTGCCCTTAGAAGAAAAGACACCAGAAAGCTTGCTGTCTTGCTCCCTCCACATCCATTCGGAGGAAAGGCCATCTGAGCACACAGCAAGAAAGCCACAGTCTAAGCCAGGAAGACAGGTCTCAGCCAAAACAAAACCCTGCTGGTATCTTGATCTTGGACTTTCCAGCCTCCACAGCTGTGAGAAGATAAATGTTAAGTCTCACAGGTCCTGGTGTTTTGTTATGGCAGCCTCGGCTAAGACAGAGATGTTTGTGTGGTTTAAGGGGATGTCTCATGTGAGGCTTTGGGCTGCTACGTTGGCTGAGGAACTATATTGGGGCATTTTATTATCCCCTAGACAGAGACCTTATGCTGGCAATCAGAACCAACTCCATTCCACTCTTTATAGCTCTCTGGAAGCATTCGAATGTTCTCTGGCAATGCATTTGTCCCTTTGCAATGTGGCGAATGGAGCTTTGAAAGGCTCTGAGAGACCAGGCTTTTGAAAACCTGGCTTAGTGTATAAATGCCTCTCAGGGAGGTTTGCACTTTGCCCCTGCTAACTCAGGCTGGCCCAGGCTCCACACTGCTGGGCTCAGAGCCCAAGGGTGGTGGCAGAAACACAGCTCCCTGTTCAACACAAACCACATTTTAAATGATTGCAATGCACACACATACATAATCTGGGTATAATAGTAATATATGCTTATTTAGAAAAATTGAAATTTAGGCATGTAGAAGAAATGTTAAATTACCCATAATTCTACCACCTACATGCATTTCCTTCCAGTCTTGTGTGTGTGTGTGTGTGTGTGTGTGTGTGTGTGATTTTTTAACAGAATTGAGATCATACCATATATAGTTATATATTCTCCTTCATCATCTAATGTTATGTGTCATGGATGTTTCATCAAATCATAAAGTTTTCTCCAAAATAGAAAATATTATTTTAGTGACCTTTGTAATGTAATTTTTACCAAAAATATTTATTACTATCAAAAGACGAAGGGGTGAAAGGAAAGATGATTGCAGCTTCATTGTCTCGTGTTCGGTGCCCCTCTTGGCGGTGATTGCCCAATAATCAGGTGGGCTCCCAAGAGAAACTGTAGGATCTCTTCCCTAAGAACCCGAGACAGAAGGCCCATCCAGCTGCGGCAGCTTCCCCAGCGCCTGAAGGAGCAGGTCGGGGCAATGTTAACATCAGGCAGCCAGTTTGGGGTCACTTTAGTGTCCACTCTCTTCCTCACCCTGGAAAACAAGCTCAGACAGAGCCTCAGAAGCAGACAGATGCTGGGCTCTTTCCTGCCAGCGGTGCCTCGCGTCCTAGACCAGTGGTTCTCAACCTTGGCTGCACAGTAGAATCACCTGGGAATCTTTTTAAAATCCTGATTCAGGGGCTTCATCCTCCAGAAATTCTGTTGCTTTGTTATGGGTGGGGCCACAACATTAGTAACAAAGAAACAGAATTTCCGGAGGATGAGGACCAGGAATCAGGATTTTAAAAAGATTCCCAGGTGATTCTAATGTGCAGCCAAGGTTGAGTACCACTGTCCTAGAGTGTTGGGTCCAAGTCTTCCCATCTCCGAGTTAGGAGGCTAAGGCTTAGACAGCCGAGGGTGAGAGAGCGATGAGAGGCAGTGCTGGGAACTGGGCCTGGTCCTGTGCCGGCTCTTCCTCTCCGCCCATTCTGGCTGCTATAACAAATGCCATAGGCTGAGAGCCTTATAAACAACAGGCATACTTCTCCCAGTTCTGGAGGCTGGAAGTCCAAGCCCCAGGCACCAGCAGATGCGACGTCTAGGAGGGCCTGCTTCCTTTCTCACGGGCACTGTGGTCTCACTGTGTCCTCACCTGCAAGGGCCCAGCCAGCAGCTGGGGGCCTTTTACAAGGTCACTAATCCCATTCAGGAGGTCTCTGCGTGTTTGAAACTTTATATTTGCTGTCATATTTTGGGACACTTCAGCAATTTTCTTTCATTCAACATTTAAAAAAATCTACTCATGTCTTAACATCTGTAGTAGTCTATAATATGAATGTTTCCTAACACATTTAACTGTTCTCAGGTTTCTGGACATTTGGGACATGTTCACCTTGACAGTAGCCCCGCAATGAACATTCTTGCACAGGACTAATCCTTCCAGGGCTTTGCTCACTAAGTTAAATGGCCGATGACAGCAGCTACTCCCATATACCTGTAGAGTCTAGTTACATTCTAGTTACTTTTGTTGAGGGCGGCGGGAATGGCAGCAGGAGTTAGTCCTGACCAGGTTCAGCAATGGTGGTACTTGAGTTCTGGCTAGGAAAGAATTCAGAGCCAAGACTCAAACTATAAGAGAACATTTAGAAAATCACCAAGGTAAAAGAAGTAATTTCTGGAAGAACTGGGCTTAGGAGGCAAGTTCTTGGAGCTTAGAAGTGAGGAAGGTAAAGGTGAGATGCCTGGAGGAGAGGCTTGGGCGTGCTCCCAGGAGGGAGAGCACACCTCATCTTAAGGGTTTCAAGGGTGGAGATTTTAGGGGAGATACGAGGGAAAGGTCTCAATATAATACTCAGCAGCCTTCTAGGTGTGTCCGTTCAGGGGAGGGTGGATGGGAGGCGCAGAGGGCTCCACTGATGGATTGGTCAGGGCCAGGGCAGGGGATCATTATCCAATGCAGCTGGACCTGAGGTCAGCCTTGGGGTCGCTTGTCTGGTTTTGTTGCTTTCCTGGGCCTGTAGCTGAAATACAACTGAGGCCTAGATATTATCTGTAGGGAGGAAAGGTCACCCTGGGGATGAGGTCCCATCCTATGTTGTCCTTTGTTAGGCTCCTGGGGCTTTCCCCCCTGGTGAGTTTCTTGTTCCCAGCCCATCCTCCTTGCTCTGCTCATGTCTGTCTGCCTTCCACACTTCTGTTGTAACTACACGGGTATCGTGCCATCCTGGGGAGGATAGAAAGGAAAGAGAGCAAGCATTGGACCCAGAACAACTTGGCAGGTGGAAATACCTGTAAGAAAACCTTGATAAAAGTGGAATAGGGAAAAGAAACTGCAGAGAAACCTGCCCCCAATGCCACCCTATGACCAGTTCCCAGACTCACCCGGAGGAGGGCTCAGGCCTCCAGGTCAGTGTTCAGGTCTTTACTGATTGAAAAGGGGTTGAGTCTCTTTCTTTGTCTTTCCTTTTTTTTATCATTAAATTTAAAGTGTCATGAATGTTCAAGTTCTTCTAAAATATTTGACTAATTGCCTAGATCTAGAATATATTCTTTTCCACCTTGGCCTCTGAATGTTTTTCGTTCTGTTTTTTTTTTTTTTTTTTTTTTTTTTTAATGGCTATATTTTCAGAGAATGCTCTAGAAGACTTCAAGCACCAATGTCAACTAATATTTATTTGTTTGAAATCCTATCCTCTCTTTCTAGTTTTTATTTTTTATTTTATTTTATTTTTTTTTTTTTTGGTCTGTTTGTTTAATCCTCACTGGAGGACATGCTTAGAGAGAGGGAGAGAAACATCCATCAGTTGCTTTCTGTACATGCCCATGTGTTTCTGTATGTGTTCCAATCAGGAATCGAACCAGCAATCCTCTGTGCACAGGATGACTCTCAACCTACTGAGCCACTCCGGCTGGGTCTCTCTTTCTGTTTTTAAGGCACTCAGAAAAAGTTAAACATTTATCCTCCCAATTTGGTCTGCTTTCGCAAGTGCTAAGATTTTTGGTCTGAGCTTTGAGATTTTAATGAATCGGAATTCATTTTTAAAACTGCGGTCTTGACCCAACTACAAAGGCTGTTGTTTATGCAATGGCCTTTACCAACATGAGAATCAAGCTTATTCTTTAACTACACTCTGCAGAAAATTAAATTATCTAAATCCCAGTGAAACAATGTTTGTCTTTGGCTCATCTTAACTAAAAGAGTGAAGGATTTAGACACAAAGAAAAGAGATTGTTGAAATCTGGGCTGCTTTCCTCCCTAGGACATGTTTGCTCCAAAGTAGGTCAGACTGTGCTGCTATAAATCTTAACAATTCTCTTTAATTCTTACATTGGCTGTACTTGGGGACTTGGAGGAAGGGAACTCATTCAATTAATAAAAAGAAAAATTGCAGTAGAAAGAGAAAGACTCTGAAGTGCTGAAGATCCCCATCTCCACCCTTGGTGAGTTCATCAACATGAAATGATTGTCAAAAAATTACTGGTGGTGAGGCAATTATTATACAATGGATGCTTCAGTAGCGACCGTGTGTGACCACAAGCATTCAGTCTCTCTCCTGGTGTCTGAGGAGGCTGACACAGCTCCAGCGAGAGGCCAAGACTGAGCTCCGGGAAGGGGAACTGGAAAGAATCTCACCACTCCCAGCTCATCATGCCCGCCCTGCAAGCCCAGAGAAGGGCTTTCACACTGAGGAGTCAGCAGACACTTGCTAGAAGGGATAGAATTCAGTGGAGGGATGGGTGAGTGGTGGGAAGATACTGAAAGCTTTCATAATCTCTGTGTGCATATATTTTCCTGAATGTAAAGCCTTTCTTTTCTTTGGCCTCTTAACTTGTACTGCTACCTTAAGATGGAGTGGTACAGTTATCCCCAAGAGCAACCTGGCCAGGAAATAAATAGTCCAATTTTGCCACATAATCAAAATGTTGCTAGTTAACTTGTTTTTAACGATGCCTTTGTGACTTCAAAAACTATTAAAATACTTTTCTCACAGGCCAGCAAAATCTGCAGGGTTTTAAGGGATTTTAAAACAACTTCTAGCTTATTCTTTTCCCACATCTGAGTCTACAAGAAATTATTCTAGAAAAATGACTCTTCATTAAGCTATCCTAGAAAAAAAATTTTCCAGTGTTCTCCAATTAAGCAGTCTAGGGCAACATAGTCATCATTAACAAAGTCTTTCTCTTCTGTATCTAAAAGATAGAAGCCTTATTTTAGTCTTCACTGGGAGGGGATAATGTTCTTACATTATTACATTTTATGTCTCTGAAGTTAATTTTTAACTGTATCCATCAGCTATTGCCAAAAATATGTTGCCTAAAAATACCAGTCGCAAACAACTCCAAAACTCAGGGGCATAAAAGTATTTATTTCCTGCTCAGGCATTTTCGGGTTGTTAGAGATTTGACTAATCTAGGTTGACCTCACCTAGGTCGACATCAAACCCTGGGTAGGGACTAGGGCTACTCCATCTGACTCTCCTCCTCAGATCAGCAGTTTCCTGCACATGGAATTCCCATGGAAAAAGTCTGCCGAAAGAACAGGCCCAACCCCACTGATGAGGTTGCACACTTTCCATCCACTAACATTCCTTTGGCCGAAGCTAATCACAGGGCCAAACCCAACATCAATGGAGCCAAAAAGGACACTCCACCTCATATGGTAGGAACTGCAAACTCACATGACAAAGGGTGTGGATTGGAGGACAAGTGGGAAAAACATGGCCTATCACCCTAATCTTTTATACTTTAAACTAAATCGTTAGCTATAACCAATTTTAAAAGCCTTGGAAGACCACCCAGAGAATCTGATAAACCTTCTGGGTTTGAATGTTGGCTTTTCCACTGACTGGCTGGGTAAACTTAAGGAGAGTATTCCACTGCTCCAGACCCAGTTCCTGAATCTGTAAACTATAAGCTTTCATGTAAATATTCCTTTCAGCTCATTCCAGGCATCCTGCTTGGCCTTGCCCTTGAGGTCCAACATCTCAGTTTGTCTGAATTTATGTCACCCACAGTCACTTGTCTGTAGCATCGGTAAATGAACAGCATTTCATTATCCACTCCCTTGGTCTCCAGGTGCCTAACATCCTCAGCAGCTTTGTCAGACTCAGCCTGAGACATGCTGGTGGGGTTGCAAGGGTTCCAGGAGCCCGTGGAGGCAGTGAGGGGGAGGAAGCAGGATGAAGCTTAGCATCATGCGATGCCCATAGTAAAATGTGCTCAATAAGTAGTAGCTGTTCACATTGGGCCATTCATTCAGTAGGTGTTTATTGAGGATTTACTACACAGACCATGGTAATACAAAGATAAATGACACAGTCCCTGGAGAAGATGAGTATTAACTATGCTTGAAACAAGTAACAGCCACTAGGGGTGCATGGGAAGGGACACCTTACCCAACTTTAACATCAAGAAAAGTCTTATGGTAAAGATGATACATAGATAGAGTCTTAGAACATCAATGGGGTTTTGCCAGATAGGTGAGGAAGTAAGTATAGGGAATGGGAACATTCCAGACAGAGGAATAGCCAGAAAGAATCTGAAGTGCTCAGAGGACTGTTGGTGGATATGCAAGGAAGAGGGAGGAAAACTGGAGAAGTGTGGCTGGGACAGGGGACAAGTGCAGTTGCCATAAGTTTGCCTAACTGAGAAGTTAGATTATATCCCAATGTCCTTTAGCCATCCAGTAGTGCGTGTTCAGATTGACAGCCTTCATTTAATGATACCTTTTCAAATTTGCATTAATGCCGCGTGGTCTCATCTAAACTCCTGTGACTGGGTACAGAGAGAGGTCTGGAATCAGCGGGGAGAGATCTTCAGTCACAGTTGCTGGCAGAGAGAGAGGACCTTGGCTGCACCGTAGGCCCCATGCAATGCAACAAAGGTTTCTCAGTATGCCCTTCCCTGCCCAGCGCTTTACTTGGCACTTGAGATGCCAAGTTGGGTTGGAGTGAGAAGTGTGAACAGACAGGAACTCTGCTTCTAGAGGTTCCAGACCTTGAGTGGCTGTGAATGTCACATGTGCCCTGTTCCTTCCTCCCCCAGCCAGTTCCATCTGAGGCCACACGCGTTGGGGGTCATGCTTCCTGGATCTGTAAGCAGGGATCGCCTCCACTGAGCGAATGGGCAAGAAGTGCTTTCTGGTTTCCTCAGATGCCTGTTCTCTCCTCCTCGCTGCTCACTGTTTTTCTGGGGAAAGAAGATGGAATCAGCTGGGGAGGGTTGAGAAATAAAGGAAGCTGGGATTCATTTTATACTGCCTTTCCTTTGGGGAAGAGAAAATAAGCAACTTATGAAGCCCAATTCTGGACTTCATGAGCATTAAAGATAGGCATTTTTAAAAGCTGATTCTAGGCATGAATTAGTAATGAGTTTCTGCTGAATTTTTAAAAGCTGTACTTGTCACACCATTCAGTGGTCATTACGCCTTTCTGATGAATCCAAAGGTTTAGTTTTGTAATGTGTTAGAGATTCAGAGGTTTAGGAGCTAGTTTGTATTGTGTGCTGGTGAATCCCTCAGGCCTATACAAGCTCTGGGAACCCCTCATGCTGCAACATTGTCCCCCGAGACCCAACCTCTCCACCTCCTCCCAACCTTCAAGCCAAAGCCCACTCTGCTCCTGCCACCTGGGATCATGCAGTTCTTTCTTCCCAGGACTGACTGCAACACTTGATGCCTGGGCCACTCAGCAAATGCTCCTGTTATCCCCTCTGAGGACTATTGGGCACCGGTTTATTTCTTCTCTCCCAGGCCATTGGGAGCCAAAGTTTCAGAGATGCCTTGTCAGACATTTCTGCTGCCCCAGCCCAGGGCCAGAGGGTGGGATTCACCCTCTTGTGTGGATAATGATGGAGTTGACCCCTCCAGGAAGGCTTTGGAGGGGGGCTCTGTCTTGATCCTGGTCAAGCAGGATCTGATTTTCAAATTCTATTCATTTCCTGTTGCTGCTAGAACAACTTACCACAAAATTGGTGGTTGAAAACAACCCAAGTGGTTTATTTTACAGTTCTAGGGAGATGGCTTAAGTCAGTGGTCAGCAAACTGTGGCTCGCGAGCCACATGCGGCTCTTTGGCCCCTTGACGGTGGCTCTTCCACAAAATACCACGTGCAGGCGCCCATGGACAGTGCGATTGAAGCTTCGTGGCCCATGCGCAGAAGTCGGGATTTTGTGGAAGAGCCACCGTCAAGGGGCCAAAGAGCCGCATGTGGCTCACGAGCCACAGTTTGCCAACCACTGGTTTAAATGGATCTCACTTGGCTAATGGCAAGATGTCAGCAGGGCTGCATTCTTTGCTGGAGACTCGAGGGGAGAATCCTTCTCCTTGCCTTTTCCAGCTCCTAGAGGCTGCCTGCAATCCTTGGCTGGTGGCCCCTTCCTCTGTCTTTAAAGCTAGCGGTGGCTGGTTGAGCCTTTCTCTGCATCAACCTGACCCTGTTCTGCTTCCCGCTTCCATATTTAAGGACCCTGTGGTTTTACTGGGTTGCCTGGATAACCCAGGACTAACGCCTTTTCTTCATATTAACTGATTCCCAACCTTCATTCCATCTGCTTCCCTAATTCCTCCTTGCCAGGTAACATGCCATAGTCACAGGTTCCTGGGACTAGAACAGGGATATGTTTGAGGGACCATGATTCTGCGAACCACACCAATCAACATGAAGATGTGTAAGATAAACGTTCCCAAGCTTGTTCAGTGGGACAGACACAGCCGGAGGCTGCCACTGGGTAGAATGCATCCAAGTAGAAAGGGCAGAGGAAAGAGCAAAAAGCAGCATTTCACGTCCTCCACGCAACTTCTTTTATCTTCTGTGTTTGAAGTTGCCAAAGAGTGGGGGCCTTTCCCTTTGTTTATGGCTGTTGCTCTGACAAGCTAATGACAGAGAACTTCCCTGGCCTTGAAAGAGTGGGGAGGACAGATGAGAGGGGAGATAAGCCTGCCTTTCTTCCAGCTGTCACCGCCTGTCAGAGCTGTCATTTAACCTTACTCTTCAGAGGTTTGCCTCCTGTATTCTAGGACAACAAGGCCATCTACTTCCCTGTCTGTAATTACTTGCGCACTTGCGCTTCTGCTGCCGTTGCACTGTTATTATGTTTGGATTTTTAAAGGATGAGGTGTGCCTTCATGTTTGAATCAAGACTTTCTCAGACAATGGCACATGTTTTCAGTTTGATTTTTACTCCCCCTGCCTTACCAGTGCCTGAGGGAGGGCACTGCATTCGTGGCCACTGCAGTGGATATGGGGTTGGCTGGTTAAGGAATCTCTGGGAATGTGTGGAGCCCTTGAGTGGCAGTGAGGCCGCTAACATGCACTTACCTCCTGGGAAGAAGGAGTTGCAGAAAATGGGACATCAATTCTCAAAGTCTTGCACAAGCCACTAGGTTCTATAATCCAGGACAAGATGGGAAGTCTTCTTGCTAGTCTTCTAGAGCGGGAGAGAGACCAGAAGAGGGAAAGGGAATCTTAGTTGGGTTTTGGTAATCCTCACCATGCTGTCCTCAAAGAGAAAAATGCTGGTGGTGGGAGCCAACCAGAAGAATGGGAGCATTCTAACCTTAGGGGCAGGCCCAAGGAACGCACTGTAGACACCGCAGATGTGCAGTTGGTCAGAGTTGAAGGGAGAGTAAAGAGGTGAAACAAAAGCAGCAACTCCCTTTACCAACTTTGTCTGATGTCAGATGCTCTTGGTAAGATTTTGTGCATCATAGTACTAACAACTAGCATATCGACAAATTACCTGGTGGAAAAAATGTTGAAAGAGCTTTTCTTTCAATTAATTGGCTCATGATGATTATTCAAAGTGTATATTAGGGTTCACTCTCAGTATTGCACACTCTATGCGTTTTGATGAATGTATAATGACATTTACCCATCTTTATAGTATCATACAGAGTATTTTCAAGGCCCTAAAGATCCTCTGGGATCCCCCTACTTATACTCCCTTCCCACTGACCCCCTGGCAACCACTGATCTTTTCACTGCCTCCACAATTTTGCCTTTTCCACAATGTATGATCCCCAAGTTATACAGCATGTGACCTTTCACAATAGCTTCTTTCACCTTGTAATATGCATTTAATTTCCCCCATGTCTTCTCAATAGCTCTTTTGTTTCTACTGCTGAATAATATTCCATCGTCTTGCTGGACCACAGTTTCTTTACCAATTCACCTACTGAAGGACACCTTGGTTGCTTCTAAGTTTTGGCAGTTGTGAATAAAGCTGCAGTAAACATTCATGTGCCTAGTTCAGCTTATTTGAATAAATACCAAGGAGCATCATGGCTGGATTGAATGGTCCCCTGCCCTTTTTACCCAAACAGTAGCATTCCATATACAACGTTCTGCATCTTGCTTTTTTCATTTGTATTTTGGAGATCACCCCATGTCAGTTCCAATGAATTCTAATGGCAGTTTTAAAAAATGCCAGGAGAGGATCATGCATCTAAAGCCTTCTTATGAGACCTCATTATGGAAGATGAAAATTCCTGTTGAGGGGAAAAAAAACATGGTGTAAGTAGATCCTCAGCCTTCCACAGTTGAGGGGGGTTACTTTCTGGAGGCAGGGACACCATTCTGGGCACACAGGGTGTCAGAGGATTTGGTAGAAAGAACAAAGGATCTGGAGTCGGAAGCTCATTCAGACTCTGGCTCCCTCTCTCTGTAAGCTGCTGCCTTAGACGCGTCATCCATGGCTCAGGACCCTCAGTGTCCTCATCCATAAAATAAAGCCAAGAGAAATGGCTATCTCACAGATTTTTGGAGGATAAAGTGAAATAACACATGAGAGAGGTTTTGGGAACTCAGTGCTGGTGGCCCCGTGTGCTCTCAGCAGCATTGCCAGGTGCCCGCTGTGCACCGCCCGGAGCCCCAGGAACTGGGACACTGGGCGGAAGGAAGACAGACTCCCTCACACCCTGGACTTACATCCCCATGGTCTGTGGAGAATGAGCACAAAGGTTTGTGCTGCAGCGCTGCAATGGAAGTAAAACATGGCGACAGGATAGTGGGTGGCTGGCTGGGTGCCTAAGTGACACGAGAGGTCAGAAAAGTGGCCTGCTAAGGGCTCCCCACAGCTGGACCCCACATGTGAGAAAGGAAGGGAGTTGAAGCTGTGTGTAATTTTTCCATGCCCACCGAGTGCCAGGGAACGCTGGGCAGAAAGACAGGTTGTGTTCTCTTTTTTCAAACCGAAGGCCCCCTCCTTGGTGCGCTCTCTGCCATGAGCATGTCTGCACTGATGGCGCCGAGCAAGGCCGAGGCTGTGGCCCCTGTAACACTGCTCTCATCATGCGCAGATCTGGAGCCGGAGGCCATGGGGATGGCCTGGCCAGCCGTGAGCTCTCCCTCTGCGTCGCCTCTGCAGCTGGCCAAGCTGCTTGCTTGTTTGTTTGTGCGGATCGAAGATTTTTTTCTGCTTACACTGCAAAGCATTTGAGTATATGTGTGTTTGTGAGATGGTGGGCATTTAAAACGGAAAAAAACCAACAACTTTTATATAAATGTATAGATGTATGGAGCAGTATTTCTAAGCTCTGGCTGTACTTCTAAGTGCAGTGAGAGCAAAACGGTTTCTCAGATTCATCCTCCATTCAAACACAGGACTGGGTCAGCCCTGGGGGAGGCAAGCAAGGGCCTGGTGTGTCCTAAGCCACAGAAGCTACTTCAAAGGTGAATCCCCTGGGTCCTATCCCAAGATGCCCCAGAAGTCACTAAGAGGGGCTCCCAGTCTAAATCTAAGTTATTTCCAGGCAACCTTGTGAATAATAGCAATAATTAGCACCCTCTATTGAAGACATACCATACACAAAGTACCCAGGCCAAGTATATTCCACATATCTCTTATTCTTACAGCAAACTGCAAGGTGGGTGCTTCTGGGGTGGGTCCAGGGACTGCTCAGCAGGGAGAAATCAAAGGAGGATCTACACCATCCTCTGAGGAAGGTCTCGTTTAAATAAACCATGTGACTTGACTAGAGACACCAGCCAGTCTGTGGCAGAGTGGGACCAGCACAGGTGTGCCTCATCCTGAGCTCAGCAGACTCCCCGGCAGCACTCCCTCCAGGCCATTTCCCCGACAAGGCACCGGACTCTTCTGGTTGCCGGGCTGCTGCTCAGGGACCCACTGCAGACGCCTGGCAGGCGCAGGTTCCTGAGCAGTGTCTGCGTCCGGCTGCTGATGGAGTAGGTTCTGAGTAGCTCTGCTGCTGCTTTACGAGGGAGGCCTGGCCCCATCTCCATGGCCATCGCATTTGGATTCCTGCCTCTGTCCTCCCTCCACTGACCAGCCTCGGCAAGATGGACATCCAGGATAGATGTCTTCCTCACTAACCACCTATCAGAACTTACCTACCCAGAAAAAAGGTTAGTGGTTGCCCAGGGCTGGGCCAGTGAGAGGAATGGGAGTGACCACTATGGGTACAAGGATCTTTTTGAGGTGCTGAACATGTTCTGAAGTTAGAGAGTGGTGATGGCTGTAACAAAAACTGCTGAATTGTACACTTCATGTTAGTGAGTTGTATGGTATGTCAAATATACCACAGTAACACTATTAAGAAGAAAAATTCTTATCTGTCTCATTCACCATCTCTCTATGGCTAATTGGGTGATTATCTGTGCTGAGTTTTAGCTATGTCTACAAGTAATTGATACCCTTTCATTCAAGAGGTGGAGCGTAATCACCCTCCCCTTGAGCAGGGGCTGGACTTAGTGACTTAGGGAATGGAACCTGCCAGAGTGAGCAAGTATAACTTCGGAGACTAGATCGTAAAAGTCAGCTGCGCTTGGAGGAAGCCAGCAGCCTCGTTGTGAGGATACTCGGGCAGCCCGTGGAGGGGCACAGGTGTAAGGAGCGGGGGCCTCCTGCCCAGAGCAGGTGAGTGAGCCCTCTTGGAAGCATTCAAGCTTTCAGATGGCTGCAGCCCACCCAACACCTTAACCACATTCTCATGAGAGACCCTGAGTTAGAACCCCAGGCAAGCTGCTCCCCAACTCTCGACCACAGAAACTGTAAAGGAATACATTTGACTGTCTTAAGTCACTAAGTGTTGAGATAATCTGTTATACCAGAAGAGATAACATAAAATACAGTAAAAAAAAAACTAGATAATTCGCTAGATTATATTGGTTAAAATGAGCCAGTCTGAGCTAAAAATGTGGACAAACACCGGTGGGTTAATGCTTCATCCTTCCAAAATAACACCTTTCTTATTTAACAGAGGAACCCTGGAGACGCAGTGCCCCAATTCAAAAGCACGGTGACAATGGCGGAGCATTCCAGTCTAGGTGGCAGGCCCGTAGGGAGGTTATTTTTGGTCCAGGGCTGGGGAGTTTATGTGACTTTCTAACCGTGCCATGCAGCCAGCTGCTTTCCTCCTGGGGGGTCCCTGCCCCTTCCGCAGGCAGCCCAGAGACAGTTCCCATCAGAGGCAATGTGGGCAGGGCTCAATGCCACCACTGCCCAAGTGACAGGAGGGCTCCTCTCTCTCCGGCTCCCCCCCCAGAAGCCCTCGCCCCTCCAGACTCAGGTCATGCACGGAGGTTCTCATGCACATGCCACTCAAGCCCTTTGTCATACATGTCGAACACGAGAGCTCACGTTTCTTTACGTGACTATTGATGACTATCGGGCTCCTGCACTAACAAACAAGACGTACTCCACAAATACTGGTTGAACGCCCCCCCCCCCCCCCACACACACACCTTTCTTTCGTGGCACCAGCTCCCTTTAGGATACCTCCCTTGAATAAAGGTCAGTCATTGTCTCCTTTATCTCCTTCACCCCAGGCAAGTCATGGCTTTGCTGCCTGCTGGCTTTTTCTCTCTTTTTTCCATTTCTTCTTTCTCCTTTGACATTTATCGCTGCTACAGTCCTTTGGAAATCCTGAAATTCCACTGACAGTTTACCCAAAGCTGGGGATTGGAGGGTAAGAAGCCTAGAGTCCAGAGCAATTATTTCAGAATGTTTTTATGCTACACACACACACACACACACACACACACACACACACACACACCACATCACCAACACAGCGAACAGCCGGTGTAATGGCTTACCGGGGTCCGCCTCTCCGCGATAGGCCTGCACAGAGGATGGCCGATTTGACTTTCCATCCTGCCTCCTCCCAGCCAGCCTGAGGATTATCACCAGGTAACAAAACCCAAAACCATTCGGAAAGGATTAATACTAATCTCTCAAGCACACACAGTCTCCTTTGCTTCACCTTCCAGTGTTTCGTTCTCCATCTGTTTTGCATATGTTCAAGAATTTTCCCTCTTTCATGTAGACTAGAGTGAAGACTGGATTAACACCTCAGTTACTAACTCCAAGTTTTGAGTTTTGTTGTTTCATTGCTGTGCCTGGTTTTAAAACCACCCTATCAGGTTCTGGGGTCCTCAGAGCACCATAGGGAACTCTCATGGGAACCGGGATATTTTGTGGGTTTTTTGAGGGAAATGCAGCAATAGGTGACATTGAGGGACACTAGCTTGAGAGAGTACACAGTTCAGCATTAGGCCCAACTATATTCTTTTTGTTGTCATTGCTATCCTCACCTGAGAATATTTTTCCATTGATTTTTAGAGAGAGTGGAAGGGGGGGGTGAGAGAGAGAGAGCAAGAGAGAGAGAGATGGATTTGTTGCCAGCCTTCCTCACACACCCTGACTGGGGCCTGGGGCCTTGGATCAAACCTGCATCCCAGGTATGTGCCTTTGACCAGGAATCAAACCTGCAACCCTTTGGTGCATGGGCTGACGCTCTATCCGCTGAGCAACTATATTCATTTTTTTATAAAATTGTGTCTTTGCAAAGGTGGGTGTTTGGTGGTCATGATGATAAAAAGAAAATATCACCCAATATTCAGTGTACAGCAGAAAATGCAATGGCAGTGCCCAATATGAGTCCAAGGTTGGAGATATGTGCAGTGTACATATATCCTATTCATAAACTGTGACCTTTTAATAATGAAATGATAATGGCTTTTCTTTCAATTTATGTGTATGTTTTCAAATGTCAGTAATTATTAAGACATAAATACCTATTAAGCTGTTTGGATACAACTACTTAATATATAGAGCTATTGGGTATTTCTTCTGACCTCAGGTCACCATGAAAAAATAACTGACATGCTCAGAGAACAGCTGAGAAACTGAGAAAGCTTGGAATCTCTGTGTGGCCTGTGGTGACCTCGCCCCACCTCATCCACCTCTAACATTCCCTGCACCTTCATCCTAGGCCTTTTCATAGTGCCTTCGGGCGCTGCTCCCCAAACTTGCCATGCTTCTGGCCTCTAGGACCTCACACTTGCTCTTCTCTGTAGGAAATGGCCCTTTCATTTCTTTTCTTTGAACGTGCCCTCAGATCACCTGTATTGCCATTATAAACAGCACCCATCACATCGTATTGCATTTACTTGCTTGTACATTTGTTCCCCACTAGACAGTGAGCTTCTTGAGAGCAAGAGCAAATCTTGCTCACCTTGGTATACCCAGTATTGGGTGATTGAAAGAAAAGGGGTAAGTATGTTACTGGAGGCTTTGTTAAGAATTCTGCTGGCTAGATGCTGCCTTTTACCCTCTCCTCCACTGACAGTCTTATTATCCCTAACCTCAGCTGCATCCTCTGTCCTGGAAGAATGAAGCCCAACCACGGGCCAACTAGCCCTTCTTCCCTGGGAAAATGTTCCTGTGATAGAAGGTTATCGATGGACTGGGACGTGGAGATTTTGCTTGCCATACTCTAGTCTCCCTTTAGGAAGTGTGTGTGCTGGGGCTGCCCTAAGGATGCAGTTCTAGAGTGGAGCACCAGACCAGACACATCTGCTTGCAAAGCAACAGAGAGTCCTGATTCCTAAAGGAAGGGTTTTTTCACTTGGTTTGGTTTTGTTTCTTGTTTGGAATCACAGCCTTATGCTTGTTCATATCCTAGGCCAGTGATGGCAAACCTATGACATGCGTGTCAGAGGTGACACGCGAACTCATTTTTTTGGTTGATTTTTCTTTGTTAAATGGCATTTAAATATATAAAATAAATATCAAAAATATAAATCTTTGTTTTACTATGGTTGCAAAAATCAAAACATTTCCATATGTGACACAGCACCAGAGTTAAGTTAGGGTTTTTCAAAATGCTGACACGCTGAGCTCAAAAGTTTCACCATCACTGTCCTAGGCCGAGAACTGCAGCAGCTCCAGGATCCTGGGGTAACTGGGCTTCCCAGTCAGGAGCTCAGGCTTTGATCTGAATCCAAAGCAACAGCAGTGATGAACCTCACCCAGGATGACAAGGTTTCTTCCTCGCTGCTCCAAGCTCCCCTCTCTTCTGTGCTCACATTACCAACTAACCACCTTTCTCTCTTTTTTTGCAATTAACGTCCAAAGGGAGTTTAATGTCCAAAGGGAGGGAATCTGATTGGTCCAGCTGACCAGAGAAGTCTGTTTGAACAGAGATTTGCAGAACCTATAGCCTGGCTGTGCTTGGGTCAAATGTCTACCTCTAGTTCAGTCTGCTGAGGTAGAAGAGGCTCAGCAGCACCAGCATGATGATTCAACTGAAGGAAGTTGATTCAATGGAATGGGAGCTGTGAGTAGAGCAAATAAATGCCTGAGAATTTGCTTCCTGGTCCATGTGGACTTTCCAGTTGGGTAACACTCACTAGCAGTTTTCTCCACAACATTGCTTGTTTTCCTTCAGGATTCTTATTATTATTCTGAAATTGTCAGTTATGGTTTGTGCTCTGATAATGCTCAGACATTAAGCCATGGAGCCATTGGCATCAAGCACATCATTTAACATGTAACATACTAACAAGGGACATTCTGTTTCCTTGTGCAAGTCCTTCTCTCCTGGGTGCTCAGTTGTATTACCTGTGAAGGTGAACATAAACATGCCTTTCCTACCCAAAGGGAGGGCAGAGTCCAGTTCACTAAGGTACTCTCTCACACCAAGAATAAAGGATTGAATAAAGGATTCTACAGTGACCTATGAACTTAGAGTCTCCAGGCCACTGAAGCGGCATCTATGTGCAGGATAAATGGATTAATGAGGTGGAAAAAAGAACTTCTTAATTTGAACAATGAAACTCATTAAATAAATAAACCCTTTTAATTGGTATGTCGAAATAATTGAGGACTCTGTTCTTTTTCTTTGGCCTAAATCGGTAGGTATTTTGCATGGGTGTAGGCCAAGCCTGAATCTTCAATGAGGCCCTCCTGGGATTCAGGCACTTTCCCAAGGCTGACTTCAAACCTGAATACTGCACTTTTCCCTACCTCTCGCATGAGACTGTGGTCTAAACCACACCTGGTCTCTGCCACTTCATTCTTTGATGTTTTAGATTGTTTACTCACAAATTTCACTTTCTTTTGAACTACTATCTCCTACACCTTCAACTTCTTTCCTTTGCAGCTTTTAAGCCCCATCCCAAATAGTTCTTTTGCCTAAACAAGCTTAAACTTTGTCCAAAACCTAAATCACCTTCCTTTGTCCCTGTGTAACCCTCCAGCTTTCTTTCCATCCCTTATACCCAAGCTTCAGGAAAGATTGGTCTGCATTCAGAGTCTCCATTTACCTAACGTCCCATATGCTACCTATGACAGGATGGCTTCTGCTCTCAGCACACCCCTGACCTCACTACAACCAGGGTTACAGGAATCTCCTGACCTCCATCTAGAATACACCCTCTTGGGGTCTGACATGCCTGACCCTGTCCATAGCCGCTGACCTCAACCGCATCTTCCTCCCTCCTCTCTGGTATCAGTGGCTCTCAAACCTCCAGGGGAGGGCTTGTTTGAAGATTATCAGGCTCCACTTCAGAGTTTTTGACTCAGTAGATCTGGGTTGGGGCTCTAGAACATGCCTTTTGAACAATTTTTATGCCAAAGTTGCTGGTCTATGGGCCACACATGGAGAAACATTACTAGGGATGATTTCGCTTTCCCCAGCCTCACCTGTGTTGGAACATTTGGCAGTGTCTTTTTTAGTTGTTACCATTTGGGAGGTGGGGAGTTGTGTTTCTGAAACCCAGTGGGTAAAGAACTGGGACCATACTGAGTGTCCTAAAATGTATGGGACAGCCACACCTCACCCCCCAAAAAGAATCATCTGGCCAAAAATATCAGTGGTGCCAGGCAACCCTTGGGAAGTCCTGCTCTGCCAACTCTCTCTGTCTAGCTGGCCTCTAGTCACTGTCTCTCTATCTGGTTGCTCCCAGCAGCCCTATGGTTTCACCTCCTACATATGTCTTAGCTGCCTTTACCTCTTTCTTTCCACTGTCCCTCCTTATTTCAGACTTCATCACCTCCTACGTCAATTACTTACTGCAGTGGCTTCTTAAGCAGACGTTTTGATAACATGGTCATCCCTCCCAAATCAACTTGACTCCAGGAGCATAAGGCTGCCCCAGTTAAAGTCATCAGTGCTTCCCCTCCCCACACAGTGCCTCTGTGAGAAGACCTCAGACCCCTTAATACAAGAGCCCTCCTAGGACTGCCTGCTGCCAATCTCACCAGTCGCATCTGCCCTACTGCTTCCTCCCTGTACCACAGGCTTCTGCCCTGCAAAGCTAAATACAATCGCCCGAAGGGGCCACCAGCTGTCTCGTCTCCAGGCACATACTCTGTTTCCTCTATCTAGAAGTCACTTTCTCTATGTCTGCTTGGCTAATGCTTTTCCAACCTTTAAGACTCAGCCACCTCCTCCAAAGAGCCTTCTCTGACCCTCTTCACCTGCTGAGTTAGGTGTTATACCTGTACCCATCTATTCTAATATTTATCCCACAAAAGGAGCAGAATAGCATAGGACTAAACACGATGACTCTGAGCTGAAAGTCCAGGATTTGAATCCCAGTTCTGATGTTTACTAGCTGTGTGATAGTCAAATAATCTATTTGACTATCTTTGCCCCAGTTTCTTTATCTGTAAAAAGGGGCTAATACGGTAGCTACCTCATTAGGTTGTTGAGGATCAAATGAGTTACCGTACACATAAAGCACTTAGAACAGAGCTTAGCAACTAGTGAAATATTGCATAGTTCTGGCCATTGTTATTAGCATTCACTTGTCTATTTACTGCACTGGACCGTAAACTTGGTGAGGACAGCACTATGTGTTTGGTTCAAGGCTTTGTACCTCAGGCAAGGATAATAGTATCTGTTATTCTTCTCTGTCACTTCATAATGTAAAGCTATACTGAAATAATGAATTTATGGAAAGTATAGAGTCATCGTCTATATATATGTAAAAATTTAAGTGACTGAATGACCAAACGACCGAACAACAAAACGACCAGTCTACCGGTCACTGTGATGCACACTGACAGCAGGGGGCAGACGCTCAATGCAGGAGCTGCCCCCTGATGGTCAGTGCACTCCCACAGCAGGTGCACCACAGCTGACTGACAGGTGCCAGATGCTGGCTCATGGATGGTGAGTGCAGCTGCAGCAGCACAAACCTCTCCTGCCTCCACAGCAGCACTACCAAGAGGCAGCAGCAGGCGCAGCGGGGCTGGGATGAGGAGGAGCGGGCTCCTCCCTGGTCACCTGCCGCTTCATGCACTACTACATCCCTCAGGGGATGTCCAACATCCCCCAAGAGGTCCCGGATTGCGAAAGGACACAGGCCAGGCTGAGGGTCCCCACTGGTGCATGAATCCATTCACAGGGCCTCTAGTCAAATATAAAATATTTATTTTCTAACTCTCTTTTTTTGTTGTTGTTGTTTTCAATGAGCCTGAAACAAGGGGAATTAGTCTGACCTATAATTATTTGCATACTGCTCTTCACAGAAGAGTTGGAGACAATGTTTAGAGAGAAATAAGTTTGCTGGGGCTGAGAGGAGCTAGAAAGCTAAAGGGAAATCATCTTACAGAGTCATGCTGGTTAATAATCAGCATTTTCCAAGGAGTGTTCCGAATAATAATTGTTCCAGGTGGAGGCAATGTTTTGGGGGCATTGGGGAGGGGAGTGAGACTATAGTCAAATACATTTGGCAAATACTGGATTAAGCAAATCTAGACAAGTTTCTTTGTGGTCCGACTTTTCAGTCTTTAATAAGCTAATGACCACCATGAATCTCTAAGAGGGGATCTCAGATGCATCTAGGGGACAGAATTTCCCAAAGTGATTTGACCTTAGAACCCTTTTCCATCAAGTGTCTTGGAAAACAACGATTTCATGATCCACACTTTAGAAACACAGAGTGGGAAACACTGGTGCGGTCCATCTTTTTTATTTACAGACATTGAAGGTAAGGTACAGAGAAATTAAATAACTTGCCCAAAATAACTCAGTAAATTGAAAGTTAGCAGTATTTCAAAGAACAGGGACAATTGAATGAATAAAGCATTAGATTGGAATCCTAACCCAATTTTGTCCCTGCTCTCTGACCTTGAGCAAGTTGGGTCACAACTCTGAGTTCAGTTTTTTCATCTGTGAAATAAGAGACTGGAGGATATAACTTCTAAAGTCCCTTCTTACTCAAAGATTCTAATGTTCCATGGTGGGGAAGGAAGCGTTCACCCCAAGAATTACTCTCTTTTTCTCTATAAAAGAGAACTTGTTGACAAAGGCCTGCCATTCCTGGCAGAATTATCCCTTTAATACCAGCTGGGGTTGTTTTTGGTTTTTTTTCCCCTAAGTAAATAGAGAAACCACAGAGGAAAGAACAGTGCAGAGAGAAAGGATCCAGAAATAGCTTTTTTCAAGCCGGAGTCAAGCAGGAGCCTCAACCTGGCTGGAGATGTCCACTTTGCTTTTGGGAGATGCCAAAGTTGTCTCCTGAATCAAAGAGGATTTTAAGAGGATCACAAAAATTATTTAATGTCCTCTGAGCTGCTCTCTGGCCCGGGCCCAGGAAACATTGTTATTGTAACTGAGACGTCGGGGCATTTGGCAGTCTTATGTTCTTGTTTGGCCTGGGGCATCTCTTTATTTATTAAAGCCTCTAGGCTCTCAGGCCATGGTTCAGTGTATTAATTTATGTTTGTCTCCCTAGATAAAAGACAAATTTGAATACCTCCAGCTTCAGTATAACTCAGTTTGCCACCGATATATTAACTCTGAAGATTTTTCTTTCCTCTTCTTTCTTATTAAGTCTGTAAAAGGTATTTAGGACCCATGATAGGCAGAATGTCAAAGTCCCACACCTTCCCCTTTCAAATGCCACTCCCTTCACTATGAAGAATAGAATTCTCAGTTGTTGTTTTGTGTGTGTGTGTGTGTGATTTTTAAATCCTTATCCAAGGACATGATTTTTTTTATTGATTTTTAAAGACAAAAAAAGAGAGAGAGAGAGAAAAAAACATCAATGTCAGAGAGAAACATCGATCAGCTACCTCTGACATGCACCCTGGTCAAGATCAGACCCACAACCTAGCTATGTGCCCTGACCAGGAACTGAACCGGCAACCCTTCAGTGCCCAGGATATCGCTCCATCCAAGCCATACCAGCCAGGGCTGACTCTCAGTTTAATTCAACCAGTTGTAAGGTAATTCAACAAACCAAATATTATTTGCATTCTAATTAAATGCAAGCCACTTGCTAGTGTAAATTAAATAAGACCTAGTTTCTGAATTCAAGAAGATGGAAATATACTGGGGAGACAGACATGGACACAAACCTCTGCAGAGGAGTGTGGCAGGTGCAGAGCTAGGGTAAGTACTAAGAAGATTGTGGAGGAGGGAGTGGCATCCCTGCCTGAGAGGCACAGGGTGAGGGGAAATTTCTGGAGAAGGGCACTTGACTCGGGTCCTGAAAGATGGACACGAGTTTGCCAAATGTAGATAAGTGTGTGTCCTAGCCTGGGTTGAGGCATGATGAAGTAAAATAACATTCCATGCTTAGGGAACCTCAAATAATTTCATTTGGCTTAAACATCAGATGAGTGAGAAGAGGTGTGGACGTGAGAAAGGGGTTAGGTCATGGTGAGGTCTGAAGTGCCTGGCCCTGTCCATAGCCGCAAATTATTTAAAAATAATTTGCAAAACACCAGGAACTCTATAAGCCAGGTATAAAGACAAATTTTCCAAGAGGACTTTGCAATAATTGGCTCTATAAAGTCAACCTTTGTTTCTTAAAAAAGTTTGGTCATATCTGATTTAATGAGCATCATTCTCAAATATGACAGTCCAGGTAAAACCATGGTTGTATAATTAATATTTGCAATTATGTCTTGCTAACAAGAAAGACTGATCACTTTTTAACCTTTTCATATCCCCATATTGCCAATAAAAGAGAATATTAATAATTCTTGAATTCTAGAGTGGAGAAAAAAAATAAAATGTGTCATTTATGCTTATAAAAGCAAAATTTATTAAATTGTTATGAGTTTAGAAAGCTTAAACAAAAGACACATTAAAAGTTTCCTTATGTCCAGAAAATACCAACAATATTCTTAACACAATCTTACTGCCTGTGTCCATTGGTTATGCTTATATACTTGCATACTAGTCCTTTGATTGATCTCTTACCCTCCACTCCAAACCTCCCTTGCCTTCTCTCTGAGATTTCGCAGTCTGTTCAATGCTTCTATGTCTCTGGAACACACAATCGTTCTTTATCATCCAGTCCTTGTAATTAATTCCTGTTCTGCTCCATCTTGGATCAGCAATCTCTTGAACTTATCTGTTGTTGTTGTTGTTTTTTAATATATTTTTATCAATTTCAGAGAGGAAGGGAGAGAGAGAGAGAGAAACATCAATAATGAGAGAGAATCATTGATTAGCTATCTCCTACATGCCCCACACTGGGGATCAAACCGTGACCTCTTGGTTCATAGGTCAACACTCAACCACTGAGCCACTGCAGCAGGGTCTGTCTGTTGTTTACTATTGTCTTGGAGATCCTGACTCAGTCCACTTGGCTCTAAGTTGTTGAATCGAGGCCTTCAGAAGCCTGTGCCCAAAAGTACCTGCAAAGTCCCTTTCCATGGGGCCCTGAGACAGTCCTTCATTGAAGAATGAATAGGCAAGACTTCTCAGAGAAGCATCAGAGTAAAATAAAACTTATCTGGAGATGACAAAAGACTCAACATGGTTGTGGTTATTTTTTTACTACTGACCATTTTCAAATGTGAAAGACCTGATGAAAGTTTATTACAAGAATAATGCATCTGACAGTAAATTCCGATGTTTCTTCTGTGTGTAAGACAAAATAAAGACAATCCAGAGCAAGCTTTATAGTATCTATAAACATAATGACTAATCCTATTTTTCAAGAAGAGTGGATAGTGCATCTAATTTTTAAAAATAGGTTAATATAATCTTTACAGAGAAAAACCTTCAGATATAAAGCATATAACAATCCTGAAACATAATATACCATTAACATTAAGCACATAGAAAGAACCAAGAGTATCTTGAGAACATTGAGTCAAAGAGATTCAGAGTGTTTGGAGTAGGTTCTAAACTCCTGAATATTAATAAAACTCCAGAGCTAAGGCAGGTGAATCCTCACTTGAAAACCACTGGCCTGGATGCTACATTCACATTAAAGAAGTAAAGTGTGATCAAGTTAACATTTAAAAAATGAGTGAAATTATGACTAATGACACTATACTGTTGTTTTCTGATATCAGACAAAGCAGCACCAGGAGCTTGAAAAGTGAAAATACGTCATGGACAGTGAGGGCCCTACAATTCTCTAGGAACTTCCCATATAGCACGTCATTTCGAAATACTTACGTTAATAGCATTTTCCCCATACAAATTTAACCTGAGGAAGTAAGTATTTTTTCTGATTTGACAATTTTTTTCATGCAACTCATCAACAGTAACATTTTAAGCCCTATTATTTCTAGCACTTCTCTTTTTACAAGGTAAAAGAATAAATAGTTTGCAATTTTCTGGGGACCCTCTGGGAAATTTAAAAGATATTATTTAGAGTTCAATTTAGAAAGACAAAATATGGAAAGTTGTCAGGAGATCTGAAGATAGGATCATGAGTTATAGAGAATAGTACTTGGTGATCAATTTAATTAAAGTGACAATAATATTTTAAAAATAAACATAGATGGTAGCATGATGGTAAAGAACCTTAATTTAATTTGAAAGCGAAAAGACTTTGTTCTCTTAAATAATCAAGGTCATGCCAAAGTCAACATAAAACAGGACATGATTCTTATAATAAACAGAAACTTTGTTCCTGGGCAGATTACACACAAGGTAAGAGTCACCTCTATAACCTCTTATCCAGAGCAGACCCATAACCTCAGAATTTTTATCATTTTAATTGAGAGAAAGCCAAATTCCAGATTTGCATCAGTTAAGTACAACAATTGACACCCTTTGGTGTTTTGAAATTTTATGAAGATATCATAAACCTTAGCCAGCTTTGACTGTGGCAAGTAAAATGCCCTTTCTTCAAACTTTCTACAACTTTTTATACCCTTGTATTCATTTTTTTCATAAACTCTATTTTAGGACAAAACCACTTTTTTAAAAAACAAAAACAAAACCACATTCTCCTTAGTATAATTTCTCAAAGTGGCCAAAAATGAACAAAGTTATTCAGACACAAAGATGTAATCAAACAGGAACTTTGGGAATATTCAGTTTAGGTAAGTGCTTATGTAACTCTAAACCAATGAGCATAGAACTCTTTTAAGAGATTTTGTCATCTATTTTGATGATACCATCTACATATAGGATTATATATTTTAACTAACAGACAAATAAACATGCAGATATAGGTAGAGAGCTTATAGCTTCAATTTTAAAATTGCGGCCATGGGTCAAGGATAAACCCAGAAATATCAAACTCATTGGTTCATATCAAAGAGCTGTTCTCTTCTCATTGTACACTAGTTATTAATTGATTGGAGCTCAAAATAGACAAATTGACAAACAAACAGGAAAGAGTAACAAGCCAAGTTATTGACCATCTCTTGCCCGGCAGAGACAAGGTCTTTATAAACCATCCATCCATTTACAGAGATCACTAATGGCCAGACCAAAAGCTCACCCTAGAATCCAAGCAAGTACTCAAAATCATTTTCTTACCGTACTACTAATGGAAAAGTCTGGAACATAGGACAAGTCAGACTCACTTTTGGGTCCCCAGGTCACCAGTCAAGAAGGGAACACAGAGGTCTAAGTACTGGTTAAATGGGTGGAGTAAATGATAACCAGAAGCAGAGGCCCAAAGCCAACCAAGTGATGACACCAAACTGTCAAAGACAAATGTGCTGGACTGTTAAGGAGATGAGTTTATTTACACAATTGCAATAAGGAGAACATCCATTAATGAGGAATCATAAGGAAAAGGAAGGTTATCTAGGGTTTCATAGAATCAAAAAACAGAATAAGTCACATGGGGAGGGGAGGGGTTCTTTGCCTCTAGCTGTTTTCTGGAACACAAAAGGGTGGGGATTTCAGAAAATTAAAGAGTAGAAGAATTTCAGAAAACAAAAATATAAGAGGACCAGGGAAAAGTGAGGCTGGAGAGATGGCCAAGGGCAGGTGTGGAGGGCCCTTGAGGCCTCTCTCACAATTAGAACCCAGTCTAGAGGGATGAGTGAAGGGTTTGGAATTAGGGGTGTGATGCCACCTTGCTAAGAGCCTGATCCTTATGGTCAAACTCTCTGGCTTTGGATTCAGACGTTGCCACCGCTGGTTCTATGATTTTGAGCAACTTAACCTCCATGCACTTCAGTTGTAAAATGATGTGAAGAGCCTCTGTTTTGGGATTTTGTAATATAATACAAGTACTCGGACTTATTTCTGGCATGTAGAATTAGCTATCATGACTACCAGGACCTCAATCATTGCTACTTTTTTATGCTCTTTTGGGCTAAGTGTTACTCTCTGAGAGCACTGACAAGCGGACCTCCAATGTTCCCCTGTAGGAGTGGCTCAGGGGCCCCAGGCTGGCTGGATGTTGTGGGATGGGTAAGGTCTTGACTTGATATAACTATGTAACTGCATAGCTATATAGGCAAGAGTGACTAAAGTCAATTGATCAAATTAAATAATGGATTTTTGGAGGTTGGGATGGGGTAAAGTCTGGCCAGTGCCACCCTTATTGTGTGGGGTGGGCAAGAAATAAGCCTGACTAAGGGCTATTGCCTGGGTTTCCACTGTATAGCTCCAGGAAGCTTCTTTTCACATCAGTATCTTCCCAGTGGCCCAGCAGTGAACGCAGGGGATGAAGGTCAAATGAGCAGGCAGAGGACTGAGGGCCTAAATATGTCTGAGGCTTGGAGTGCACAGAAAGTCACAAAGCAAAAGCAAAGCTTTGAGTGTGTTTGTCAAAGTGTGTCATCAAAATATGGGAGATTCAAAGAAGAGCAACAACTCAGCTTCCTCATTAGAACAGACACACAAAAGTAGATTTTAAGATTCCTTTTTTTGTTTGTGTTTAAATAGTTTAACACATTTTAAAAGCAAACTTACAGGAAGACAGGCAGCATTGAACACTTGTACTTGCAGCCAGGGCAATGTAGTAGCTCATCCTGTGCTCTGAAAGGTTGCCGGTTCAATTCCCAGTCAGGGCACATGCCCGGGTTGCCCATGGTCGAGCCAAATGCTGGCATTGTCTAGAAAAATTTAGCAGGTTTATTTATATTGTTATACAGTTGAACTGCTGAAACTTGCTCAATGAAACATTTTGACTTACATGAATGCTTTACGTCCCCGCATTTATATTTAAAAATTCACACACAAATGAAAATGGAAAACCTGCCTATACCTGATTTCTGTCCCCTATTTCCCACTTGCAATCACATACTTAGGTACCTTTTGGCCCCATGGAATAAAAATATCTGATGTTCAGAACTACCTATAACAGGAAGAAGAGAATGTTTTTTTAAAGAATGTTTCCCATCACAGTGGATTCTTAAGCACATGCTCCACCTCGCGGCATACTGGCTGGATGTCTGTGGCACAGTCGTTACACGTTTGGCTTGGGCAGCACACAGGTTGGTCTTCAAAAAGGCAAACCAGACAGGCCTCACTTGCCCCTGCAGTGTCCCAATAGCTGCACTCTGGGAGGCAGATCTGTTTTAAGTCCTGAGCAATTTCTCACACCAGATGCTGGAAGGGAAGTTTGCTAAAGTACCATGATGCCATGCCTGTAACGATGTGTTTTCTTCCCCCCTCCAGTAGAGGGCACACTCTTACCAAAGAGGGTTGTGGTAATCACTGGTGGATTTGGGGGCAGTCTGCTTTATATGAGCCATGGTATAGGGACTTTGTTACTTACCCCCCTTCTCCTTGGGCTGGAGTTCCGAGAGCTAGAGGCAGCACTGGGGTTAGAGGGTGATGGTAGCAGCCAATTTTAAGATTCTCGTTTGACAGAGATTGTTCCAAAACTTTCATTAGCAATGCCAACTTGATTTGCTTCTAATTATCAGCCCAGGTGAGCTGGTGAATTATTATAGAGCATAAGGTCTCTCAAATTACTGTGCAAGCGCCTGCTGGCTCCAGACAAGGGCCACCAGCATGCTCAAAGCCAATTCTGCCCCCCACCCCACTCAAGAATGGGACTCCTGGGGCCGAGGACACATCTGAGAGAAAGGAGGCAGGGACCACCATCTCTTGAAGTCATACAAGCCAAATACCCATTCTTTTCATAATTGTCATGGATGCAATTCATAGACTGAAACGTTAGGATGAAATGTCACACACAACTCACCCCTCAGCTCCTACAGCTGAAGAGAGGACAAAGGAAAACACAGAGCCCCGAACAATTATGGCAGAAACATCCATATGAAATCGCCTCTTTCCAGGTTCATTTGGGTAGTGTCACAGTTTGCTTTGCAGCACTGTCGAGCCTTGCTTCCAGGGGCAGAAATGTTTTGCACAAATGGATTGTTCATCCTGCAGGCAGTTGAAGTTCACTCCATCACTGTGAGAGCCATGGCTTTCAGAGTTTTTGACCATGACCCAGTGTAAGAAATGCACTTTGTATTATGACCCAGTGCACACATCTATAACGGGAGCAAGGTTTCTGCCGCGTAAACACTCCCAGCATGGCTCATTACCAGCTATCAGCCTGGTGCCCCTGATCCGCTGAATATGGACTTGAGAAGAGGTGCACACAATTGGCTGTCAGCACACAGCTGTCACACACACACAACAGCAACAACAACAGCAGCAATTATTCAGACTGCTGAGCTGGGAAATCCCCTCTAATCTATAAATTCGTAAAAGACCACCACCCAACATCAGTCAATGTGCAATGCCTGAAGGTGTTCTTTACAGATGCCCAGGTCTTCCGCGGGCATCTCTCAGTAGACACGCCCTTTTATAATTTAGTTTTCTGTGGGGGATTTTCCAGGACAGGTGGGCCCTCTAGTTTGTCACCACCTTCTCTGATTTTATTCTAATCCCTCTTTGCTTCAGCCCAGATATTTTTCTTGGAAACAATTTTTACAAAGAAGAAAGAAAGGAAGGAAGGAAGGAAGGAAGGAAGGAAGGAAGGAAGGAAGGAAGGAAGGAAGGAAGGAAGGAAGGGAAGATTAAGTTTGCTACCTTTAGAGTGAAGAGTGTATGTGTGTTAAAATTTACATGACTCTAGAGATATTCAAAACAAGTGGAATGGACAATGGTAGTTTTCCCATAGGCCTTAAGTTATTGTGCAATAGAAGAACTGACTTGCTGAATAACAAACCGCCCTACAAGTCAGTGGCATTCAACAATGAGCATTTATTTCTGACCTCTGAGCAAAGCCCATTAGATTCTGCTCTTGCTTAACTGGGCTTAATTTGCTGTTTGTGGAGCTGCTGGAGGCTGCGCTCTGAACTGGGTGTGGATGGGGCAGCTTTCTCCACACAGCCCTGGCCATCTCCTGGGCCATGGGCCAGCAAGATAGGAGCGCTCCTTCTCCTGCCAGTGGCAATAGCTCACAACCCAGGAGGAAGTATGATGTGGGCTGGATGAAACTTCAGGGCCAGAGGCAGACTGTGGTAAACTGAATGAGGATCCTCCCAAATATTGACCATCTACTCCCTGGAACCTGTGAATGTCGCCTTATACGCAGAAGGGCCTTTGCACCTATGATTGTTAATGTTTCTTAGATGGGAGGTTACCCTGGATTGTCTAGGTGGGCCTAAATATAATCGCAAGGATCCTTATAAGACAGAGGCAAGAAGGTCAGAGCAGGAGAAGGTGATGTGACAGAAGCAAAGGCTGGAGTGATGAGACAGGCAAGGGGTGCACAGCCTCCACAAGCTGGAAGAGGCCAGGAACAGGTTCTCCCCAGGCCCTCCTGAAGGACCAGCTCTGCTGACACCTTGATTTTAGCCCCTTAAGATTCACTCTGGAATGCTGACCTCTGGAACTGTAAGATAATAAGTTCACAGTTATTTGTTCCAGCAGCAATTGGAGACTAATGTCAGGCTAGTAATCCAATCTTATGTGGGAATAAAGCTAGTTTCCATTTTTTTTAATTTTTAATTTTACTTATAATGTCACTTAAAACTTGTAATTGTTTTTAAAAGTATGCTTGTTATTTTTTAGGTATGTCCTGAGTGAACATTTGGTGTACTCAAATGTGATTTGACCCTATATTGTGACCAACTTGTTTTTCAAAAGAAGGTGTCTTTGCTTTAAAGATGAAAAGTCAGTGAGTGATGTGTTCCGGAATACCGAAATGTTCTTATAAGGAACTATAAACACAGTTTTAAAAATTATACATGATGGAGCAACCATTTTTACTGGAGGAGAGTTGGGGGTCTCCATAGGGAATTTTGCAGTTACATGTGCCCCTCCTCCCTCCTCAGTTTTGCTGGTGAGAAGCCAGGGAGTCTTCATTGTAAACATAGAAAAGATGGGGACAAAGAAGGAGGAAAGAAAGGGAGCTGGAGACCTCCGAGCAAGACGCTCTGGAGCAGCAGTGTGGTGTGATCAGGTAGGTAGAGGGAGAAAGGGGAGTTTTTTTTATATATATTGCTGTAAATTGTACAAATGTATTTGGATCCTCTTTAAAGTTTTCAAGAACTGCAGAGTAAGGATATAAGCGACTTGGGGATTTCTTCTGGTTGTTGGAAGATACATAGCACATATCTAGGATGTTATTTGAATCCTTCCTCTAGGGTTACTTTATCATTTAGGAATGCTTTAGTTTGCAGGTGTTAGAATAGTGGACCAATAATACCTTAACAAGGAGGGATTTGTCTTCCTCATATAACAAGGAGCCTGGAGGTACATAGTGTGGGAATAGTTCCTCAGGGATCCAGGCTCTTTTCATCTCGTACTGAATCCGAGTGGCTCTTAAGCTTAGGCTTATGTCTTCTTGAATGATGGCTGCTGCTGTTCCAGGCATCACAACCCCATTCAAAGGCAGGAAGGACGGGTTGGCCAAGGTAAGGACCTATCTTCGCCCACCTTTCTATTAAAAGGGAACAAGTGATCTTTCCCAGAATCCCTCAGCAGACTCTCCCTTAGATGTCATTGACCAAGACTAGGTTATATGTCCCATCTACTTATAGAGTTGAGGTGGAAAAAGCAAGAATCTGGCTTCTCATACTCTAGTTGAATGTAGACAGAGAATGAGACAGGGAATGGCTTTGGATGGCCATCCAACAGTGTCTCCTTTGTATTCAAGGGCTCCAAGCTGGTGGGCAGCAGCTTCGGACAGAGAATGAGACAGGGAATGGCTTTGGATGGTCATCCAACAGTGTCTGCTGTAAATACCCAGTCTCCTTTGTATTCAAGGGCTCCAAGCTAGTGGGCAGCAGCTTCAGGAACTCAGTAAGGGCCACAACTCTGTCCCGAGGTCAACTCTCCAGAGAAAAACCAAACTGCCAGCATTCCTCTCACAGTGGACTTCTCACTGCTGAGGCAAATACGCGTCTCCTGGGCCGCCTTGCAGAATTTGCTATAGGAATGGATAAGTAGTCACACTTGATAAGTCTATTGGATCATTTTCCTAAGTTCTTGGATTCCTTCCTCTCAGAAAAGGTATTTCTGTCATCTTCCCTTATAAGAACTTCATTACAGGTTTTCAAGGCCAACTCTAGAACCAGGCTATCTGATTTGAATCTCAACTTTACCACTTACAAGCTGCATGTGGGAAGTTGTTGAACGAAGTTCCTCAGCTTCCTCTTTTATAAGTAAGGTGATAATACGTACCTCAAAGCATATTCTTAGGATTAAATACCTTATACTATAAAAGCATGGTAAACAGTGCTTGGCACCTAGGAAGGGCTCTGTTGGTGCCAACTAGCATTGTTATTTACGTACACTGGTCCCCGTGAGTCTAGGTTACAGTAGCCAACTGAGCAGTGCTGCTCCCATTGGGCAAATGAGCCTGGAATTTTGGTAACTGCCTCCATACCAATAGAGTCAGCTTGATCGAAAGCATGTTTTTCCTTCTCTGGTCTAGAATTCTCGGAATCCCTCACCACATGTATTCCCCAGATTTTTGCTTTTATAAATGAGCAGAAACTCACAATTCCTGTGATGGGTAAGTCTCCTTCAGGGTTTGTCTTTTCAACTGGTCTCCTGAGGTGTGTTAGGAACCTCATCACTGCCTTCCTTTGGCAGGGAGGCCAACGCTGAGCTCCAGGGGTGTGGACTACATTAAGTCAGCTGATTGCTCATCTCTCCACTCAAGTCCTCAGGGTCCTATTCTGGTCTAGTCAGTGCCTTCGGTTTCAAATAAGAGAATGTTTAAGCTGTGAATTTAAGTGACTTTGTAATTCAGCAACCCACAAGGTCAAACTTCATTTTTAGTTTTTACCTATTTAGTCCCCAGCTGCTAGGGGAAGCAAATGTGTTGTTATTGTTGTTGTTTGTCTGTTTTAGAACTCATAGAAAATCCCTGCAATGCACATGCTTTGAGCTGAAAACTTGGGAATTTGAGCTAAGATATAAGGAGTTAGAGCTCATTATTCTCTTTCTTTAAGCTGTCCAATTCCATAAAACAAAACAGTCACACTCGTATAGTCCTCAGCTGCTACTTGGTCTCTCCAAAGCTTAATTTCAATGGCTATTTCATTTTAGGCGATAATTTAATGTTTTGCTACTGGATGCCACTGGCTGCCTGCATCAAAACTCTTTAAACCAGTTGGATTTTCAATCAGACTAGATAACCCATCCCTGATTTCTTCTGTTTCCCTGCGGGCTTGTGCCTCTCGATTCTAATGTATCCGTCAGGCAACTGAACTACAAGCAACAAAAACTTACTCTGACTGATTTGAGGAGAAAAGGAATTTATTTAAATGCAAGGTGGAGTCAGGCTCAGAGGCACATGCATTTGGAAACAACTTCTAAAATCATGTCATAGCACTAGGAACGTGAAGACACGCTGCCCCTGCCACCACAAAGTAGACACCTCAGCTTACATTATCAACACCATGCGTCAGTCCCTGGGTACCACACTAGCAACGCTGCCCTAAAAACTCCATCACCCACCTGCACCATCAGAGGCTTTACCTTCCATCAGGATTACATAGTAAATAATTCCCAAGCCAGAAGAGACTTCCGGTCCTGGGCAGGAAAAATACAATTCATTTGTTCATTTCACAGAAACCTGCTCTAAGACAGAATCCCCTGGGGCCCAGCTTTATTAGATTTACACACACACAATTGTTATTTTGTTGCTTCCTTA
>NW_006293789.1:904262-908722 GCF_000327345.1 Myotis davidii | reverse complement strand
AATTTGAATAGGTACAAAAATGTGGTTTGTGTATAGTACGTTAAGTATCCTCCTCAGCTCCTAGTGTACTCTTTTGGAGTGGTTTCCGTCCTGATGTTCATCTCTTCCTGGTCTCCTGTGCTGGAAGCATAGGAGAGTGGGAAGATTTTAGACTCTGAAGTCAGGAAATCTTTGGAGTCAATCCTGACTCTGGCCCTAAATAACGGTGCTTATCAGTGGGCATATTGCCTAGCTTTTAAAAGTCTTGGTTTATTATTTAAAAATGGGTGTAGTAAAATCTGCTCCATGAGTTGTTATGAGAAGAATATAATTCATATGGAACTTAGGAAGAGATGCTGAGAAACAATGGACTTGATTACTATAAATTAAAATCTTACCTCTGGAGCAGAGGTTGGGTGGGACACGCTAGGACGCAGCGGCACCTCTGCTGGAGTTATCTGGGATGAGCCTCCGGGGTGTCTTTATAGCCTGTGGCCTGCAAGCCCAGGTGCACAGGTAGCCTTTAAAGCAGCGGTTCTCAACCTTCCCAATGCTGCGACCCTTTAATATACAGCTCCTCATGCTGTGGTGACCCCCAATTTCATTGTTACAAATTGAACATAATTAAAGCATAGTGATTAATCACAAAAACAATATGTAATTATATATGTGTTTTCCGATGGTCTTAGGCGACCCCTGTGAAAGGGCCGTTCGACCCCCAAAGGGGTCGCGACCCACAGGTTGAGAACCGCTGCTTTAAAGCCTTGTCCCAGGCCTGATGTTGAGTTGATCCTGCCCTTGAGCTCTGTAGACTAAGGCGACTATGGATTTGTAGTTTCCTCTTTTGTGTGTGGCAAATGATGAAGCCAGCGATCTCAGATTTTGAAATGGTTTTGAAAAAATGAGGAAGATGAGAAAAGTGAATTTTTCCATCCATTGCAATTAGTTTGGGATCCATTGTCACTTGCTCTCTGAAGCATAACTCACCAGTGAAAAATGCTCAGCCTGTAAGTGAAGCTGCAATTTAAAAAACAGCTGCCCTTGAGGATGAGTGAACTTTTCTAGGCTCTCATGCTGTTGCAATTGTTGAAATGCAGGAACTGAAAAACAGTACAAATTCAGCTCCTTTGGAATGATGGGCCTGGTGGGACAGAGCCATCATCAGGGACTGCTCAACTGAGTGTCAAGCCAGATCCATTTTCAAATTCAGTACTTCCCTCTCCTTCCCCTGTGCCCCCTCAGTTTTCTCCTCTGCAGCCTCCATGCTCTCCTCTTGAAAAGCCAGGAATTAATAATATTTGTGATTCAGATAATTCAGCAACTGAAATGAAAAAAGATCACCAGGTGCTAGTAAGACCAATTATAGTCATCATTCAAAAAATCATAAAAAGAAAAATGTTCTAAACATATTGGATATTTTAAAGGCTATGAATGCGATTAAACTTCAAATTATTGAATGGTCACCTGGAGCAGACCCATTCACAAGAGGAAAAGGCATAGTTCACATTGAGATACAGTGTCTGTAATATCCCAGGCACTTCAGCAGTAATTTGTATTCCAATAAGACAGTTCCTTTGAGAAAGAAAATAGGTCTTGGGAATCTTCTCCATTTTCTGGTCCAGACACTTCAAGTTTTGGACATCACATTTCACAGTCAGAAGAACAGGGAACTAAAAGAAGACTGACAAACAAAGAGGTGTTGTGCCCAAGGTGTGAACATTGCAAGCGGTACTTACACTTACAGAAATAGGCTGCGTGACTTCCACTACATGTTAATCTTCTGTTAATGAAATTGAATGAAGTCTGTACACCAGGATGTATTAGTGCAGAGGTCTGAAAGGCTTGACTCTTAAGGATACTTGTCTCTGGTTTTGGAAGATCCACTAATTAACTGGTTACTGATGATAATTATGTATATGGATTTTTTTTCATGTATGGTAATGTTACTGAAAGCTGAATAAACACATTGAATGATTTTCCTAAGAGCGAAATAGTAAATGACTTAATGTTTCTCATAAGAAAACAGTAGGATCTTAATGTAAGATAACAGGAACCATTTTAATGGATTAAGAAATTAAGTAAGCTAAGTCTGTATCGTACCAATCAGCAAATGATAGTGTGTTTGAGTTCCTTTAAAAACAAGTTAATAAAGGAGTTATGATGTCCTAGTTTAAGAGCCTTTGAATCTTTTAAAATTTGGTAGTGATCTGGTTGACTGGCCTGAAGGACCTCTGAGATTTTCAAAGAATATACTTTTTCATTAAGATAGCCATAGTTTGAATCATTTAGGTTCATCCTCCTAAAAATTCTTCCTGAAAGTGGTAAAGAATTATTCTTAGAAACTGATTTAATAAATGCTAGTATTTAAAGAATCTTCTTCATAAGTTTTGCCTGTGCTTACTATATAAATATCTATGCCTATGATTTTATTACTTTTGTTCCTTATTACATTTTTACTGTTCCTTCATAAATAGAATGTAAAATAAATCTGCCTTGTAACTTGAAAACAAATAAAATCTTGATTCTGTAAGAAAAACAATTGAGATAGTATTAATTTTCCTCAAAGACATTGCAAGTACATTACTTATATAAATAAATGGTATATATAATACAAACATATTTTTATTATATGAAATACGTAAAATGTATGTACATATGAATATCCTAGTTTTACACTTTCTCTAAATACACATACATATTCATAAAAGTCCTGAAATAATAATCATCTGTAATGTCTTCTATAGCAGTGGGTCTGCAAAGTATAAATGATTGACATCTTTCAGAAATCTGTACAAGTATTAACCATCCGTGGGACTTGGCTTCAAAGCAAATCAATTAGGATCAGAATCTGTACCTTCCTTATCCAAAGCACAGAAAGTCCTGACCACCAGATGTCACCATTCTTCTATTTCCCTCCCAATGCCAGAAGCCTTAGAGACAGTATTTTCTTCCAAGGGACTGAGGGAAATATGTGCCTCCCAATATTCCGGATTTCACCACAAGGTCTTCTTAAGAGGAATCCTTCTGCCCATGCAGATTTCCTGTGGTTCTTGGGCATCACCTGGGTAGTTTCTGGCAGCTGAGGATACAAGTGGCTGATAATTTGGGGCCCATTTGATCAGAAAATGTTAAAGCCATTTCCTCCAGTTTGAAGTTAAGGGTAGACTGACTTACTGTGCCTGGAGCTAGCTAGAAGAGAGGCCACAGGGTGTGTCCTACTAAGATCCTGGAGTCAGGAGACTTCCCTAATTAGCTAGGTGGCTTGAGAGCTCACTTACAAAATGAGGGAGTTGGACTAAGTCATTTCTAGGGTCCCAAAATTCCATGATTCTTTGTTTTTAAATCCTCTGCTGGGGGTGGGGTGGGGAGGGTGTGAGGGAGGTCAGCAGGGTCGGGTGACCTAAGTTCAAGAAAGATGACCCCAGGGAGGACAGTGAAATGGGGATGGAAAAATCCTGCAGGGAACGAAAGGGAAAGTTGCACATAAACTCTCATACAGTAACCTGACATAGTGACTGGAACATGGCCTGCAACTTGCTGGGGTTAGAAACCTTGTCCTTTTCACCCCTAAGTTACCCACCAGGCCACTCTCCTTGTATTCGAATACCCTTAACAATGATCTATAACCCTTAGTGATGTAAACGTACACATTCTCTCTCCTGGGTTTGGCTGGATTTAATGTCATGTCAATGTTCTTTGTGGTGCTTTCAGGACATGGGGTGTGTTTTATTTCTTTTTTGAATTTACTACACTACAACATTTACCTAGCCTATCTACAGTATTCATAAAATATAGGGGTAGAAGGGGGGGAAGAGAAAGAAAAGTGGAATTCATTTATTGAGCACATACTATGTGCTAGGTGTTGCTAAGTACTTTACATTTATTTTATTTCTTCTTCAAAATAACCTCATGAAAAAAAAAAAACCCTACGAAGATAAATTCATATGGTTAAGTGCTTGCCCAAGGTCACCAAAACCAAGTGTCAGAAACTCAGGCTGCTTCATTCTGCCAGGGTGGAAAGGCTCAGGGCATGTCTGAGATGACTGAGCTCACAGCCTCCCCTCACAGGCCTTCACTGCTTAGAGGCCTGGGCTGCACCACTCTGGGGGGTGCAGTGCCTATTATCATTTGCACACTGCCCATAACCTTGCTAGAATATTATTTATGGCCGGGATCATACTGTCTCGCATTTCTTCCTCCCTCCAGGCTGCGGAATAGTAAGGTTGGTAGAAGTCCCCTCCAACAGGGTTGGTAGTTTGTAGACGGCCCCTGAGAGGCTAGGGCGTTTCGAATTGGCTGAGCGCTCCGCCGGGGAGGGCGGGAGTTTGCCGAGCGTCCCTGGCCGGGATCCCTGCCTTCCCGAGCCGGGAGCCCAGAAGCGGGGAGAAGTTGGAGAGGTCGGGAAAGGGAGGGTCGGGAGAAATTGCGGACCGACCTCAGCCCTGGTCGACCGAGCTCCGGAGGAGTGTCTGCTGCGTCCG
>NW_006293789.1:881536-903642 GCF_000327345.1 Myotis davidii | reverse complement strand
CCTGGCATCGCCTTTGCCCGGCCCGCGGCGCTTCTCTCTTCCGCCGCCCCCGCGGCTGGGAACCGAGGCGCGGATGTCATCCCCGCTCCCCGAGGCCAGGTCCCAGGCCGGGTGGCCAGAGGCCTGGTGGCGCGGCCGCCTGCCAGGTGGACCCGCTCGCGGTGCGCTCTCCACGCGCACGGACCGGTGCAGAGAGCAGGGTGGGTGGAAGGGGGTGTGTGAGCGCGGGGCCCTTGGCGCACTACTCGCTGTCACGTCACACACAAAGCCTTGGTTTCATAGCTGCCGCGCCATAGAGGGAAGAGGTGCCTTTCGCATTGTCCAGCCGCTTTTGGAGAGCCACCAGGGTGCTAGGTGCCTGGGGGATGCGGGAACAAGGCGTCGCATATGGTTTGCAGAGATGCCAGAGGCCAAGTCTAGGGCTCCGTACTCCTGGCACTTACTGCGAGCCCTGGCCCTGGGCGGACGCTGGTGTCTGCACAGGGCTCTGGTAGACCAGTTAGGACGCTTACGAAGCTGTGGAGTTGGGAAAGAAAAAGCTGAGTGAGGTTTGGGTGGGATGGCAACACTGCACTTGGAAACACGAAGCCAAGTGTTAGAGGCAGGAAATCATTCTAAAGAGGCAAGAGGGAAGCTGGCATCCTACATTCTTTGGCTGTTAGGATGAGAGCAAAGATCCCCTGTCTAGAGGTCTTTGAACTTTTCTCTAGTTACCAAGTTGAAGTCCATGTAGTCCCCCTGAAGCATAGAGGCCTGAGAAATGAGCTGATGCAGGACAGGGGAGAGGGTGACCTTTGCCCCTCTTAGTGACTGACCAAAGAGGAAAAGGAAGCTGCTTTGCTCCTTTGTTCCAGCCTGCCTTCCCGGATCTAGGCGACCTGTGACTGGAGTCATTAGGAGAAAGGAGTCCGCACTCCTGGCTTGGGGCTTTACCAGGTGGCGCTGGCTGGTTTTAAGGCAGGCTGCAATGGCAGCGGGGCTGAGGGGCTCGCCCAGATCTGCCAATGGCATCTGAGTTTCAGCCAGTGCTGCAGAGCAGCTTATGGCCTCTCGAGGCTCCTCAGCAGTGCGCATTTCAAGTGCTGTGTGTGTGGAAGTGTGAATTACGGTACTCGTACCTATAGGCACACATCCATATAGCTTTTCATAAAGAAGCAATGGGCCTATGCGTGTGCATATGCAGTTGTTCTTTGGTAGCATCTTGGGCTGGAAGGGACCTCAGGAGACCATAGGAATTCAAATTTTCTCCTTTCCCATTCAGTTTTCTCCGTTTAAAAATAACCAACCAGACTTCTCTGCGCAGCTGGCTTCCCAAAGCATTTGATGCCAGAGTCCGCCTGTGGTCCCAGCCCAGGGGGAGGCCTTTGGCTTCTCCCCTGAGAAGGGGCTCCTCAGGATCTGATCTGGATGCGCGCTGACAGTTGACATGACTTTTCCTAATGCTCCACATGGCTTGGGATTTAAGTCACTGCAGAGTCACGCTCAGACTGATTTTAGCAGGGGACAGGCAGCGATGTCAAGAAAATTGCAAAGAGCAGCCCTCAGTAAGACTTGGGTTGGAAAGTTCGTGTCCGTTCGTACTCTGTGGTCATCCCAGCAGGGAGTTGCCCTGCTCCTTCCCAAGAGCAGGGGGGACTAATTTTTATCCCCTTCTCCTCTGTGTCTTGTCCTTCTGGCTCTAGGAAGCGGGGAGTGGTTGGGGATGGTATTCTGTGTTGGTGTGATTATAGTAGGTCTCAGGAAAGCATGTGCTAGCAGGAGTGTTGTCTCTGGGGGTTTGTCATGGTGGATGCCAAAGTTTGGGGAAGGATCCTGGTGTCAGACGAACAATTAACGGGTAGTCTTGACTGGAGGAAGGTGTATGTGATCCAGAATTCAGGTACTTAAAAAAGAGAGGAGATGCTTTTCTAGTTGGGGGAGAGTGCCATGTGGGTGACGGTTGAGCGGTTTGGGTCAGAAATGAATTTGGTACTTGTCAGTGCAAGTTTTACTAGGTTGCCTTTAAAGTTCAGACTTGCTTTGAAGTATAAATTCCCTCTTTAACAGTCAGAACACGAGTAAAGATCTCCCCACCTTCTTAGAGTTCCTAACCCACGCCTTGTCCCCATGCGCTCTTGCAGCCTGCGTCAACATCAGAAATCCAGGCACAGATGTGGTGACATTTGTGCCAGCTGCAGGTGTCCTCACTGAGTGTGTATTGGGCAGCCACCGTGCTGGTGCTGGGTATAAAGATGTCCTTTTTCAAAATTACCTCCTCACTTTTAATTTATCTGACCTTCTCTTCAGTGTGTTAACGCAAACTAATAGCTCTTGGAAAGCCGCCAAGGTGGGTCCCAGGAGCCTCGGTACTGTAACCGTGTTTTCAGCTGGAAGAGTTGGGACTTGTGTTTGCCCACTTGCGCAGTTTTATTTATTTGCTTGTTTTTTTTTTCATTGCCACAATTAAGTGTATCCTTCTCCGACTTCCTCACATTTGGAAGGCTGTATGTGTGCACGAGAGGGGTTGCTGTTTCTTCAGAATCCTCCAGGTCGCTTGTCTGAACACATAACCCTCTGGAAAGAAAACAGAGGCGTTTCTGCTGGGCCTTTCGGCCTCAAAAGTCAGGAGGGGCAGGAGGATAAACTCTGTGGCTGGATTTGGTGGGAGCAGTTCTCCCTGTAAACTGGCAGCGCCATTGCCATATCTGTGTTTGTGCTTCAAGACCTTGGCCCCAGCTGGGGCGGATACCTAGGTTTTTTCCATCCTGTTGCCCATGAACTCAGCGGTGGCGTTATCCCAATACTTAGTTACTTGTCACAGTGAAGTACTGGTGTTTGCAATTGAGTTACTTACAAAAACGTCAAGGTTATCCCTAGAATAATAACAGCCTCACTTATTTGCATCCCTGTGAGATTTTTGTGGCTGGCCCTTGAGGGAATGTGTGCCGCCCACCCACTTCTGTCTGAGCGCCTCTTCTTAGTGTTGTAGTTCTGAGCACAGACGGCTCGTAAGTGCTGTCATGCTGGTCAGATGCTTTTTATAAGCATCCTACACAGTACAGTCTTCCACGCTAACAGTTTGGATCTTTCATGGCTCAGTCTCCCCTTGGGAGTGTGTTGTGTTGGTGATCAGTGTAGAGATTATGTGTCTTGGAGAAATTTTAAGAACAGGTGGGCAAGAAATAGATGATGATGAAAAAATATATCTTCTATATGTGACATGATTGCAAATGCTTCTTTCGTATTTCATTTACTCCTCACTGCAACTCTGAGGTAGATGCTGATGTCATTTCCAGTTTATACTTAGAGAGACTGAAACATTAGGAGTTTATGAAACCTGGTCAGGATCACACACAGCTCACAAGTGGCAGGGAGAGGATTCGAACCCCGCTGGTGTAGGGCCAGGGCCCATGTTAGCTGGACTATGCGTAGTTGTTCAAGCTAGGAACCTCGCCCTGCACTAGCCAGCACCCTTTTCTAGTTAAAGCCACGAGAAGCCTTAGACAGGCAGGGGCTGGAAGGGACTTGAGAAATATCCCTCCGGGTCCTTGCTCTTTGTAGCCGAGCTCATGGAGGTGCAGGGAGGTAGAAGGACTTGCTCCATGTCTCACCCGCAGGAAGCAGTGGGAATGCTGCGCCTCAATTTTGACCCTTTGTCCCATGGGAACAAGTGATAGCAACTGGTAACAGCTATGTGCCTGCTTTGTTTGAAGAGTTGAGCCAGGGAGAGAATGTGATGGCCTTTGGCATGTGCCCCTCCCACTCCTAGAACCCTTGGAATCTGGTGGGGACAGAGGGGTGTGTCCAAGTTCCCTCACTATCCCCAGACGGAAGAGTCTTTTATGCCTTTGAGTGAGGTGTTCCCTTTTTTTATGCCATCTTATAAGTTTGACATCTTAAGAATGAGCCCTGGCTGGGTAGCTCAGTTGGTTACACATCATCCTGATACACCAAGGTTGCAGGTTCAATCTCTGGTTAGGACACATACAAGAAGCAACGGATAAATGCATAAATAAGTGGAACAATAAATCAATGATTCTCTTTCTCTTTCTAAAAAAAATAAAAAAAATCAATAAACAAAAAGACTGTAGTCTGGGATGGACTTTACGTTTCACTCTGAAATTCTTATTTTCTCTCACTCTGTCTCAGTCTTAGGGCCCGTGGTCCCTCCCAGCATTGATTTTCACTCTTTAAGAGCATGGGTTGGGCAAGACGTGCTCTTTCTTAACCGTTCCAAAAAAGGGCTGGTGAGGACATTCCCGCAGTGTATGTGGAATCCTGGAAAGATTGCTGAGGCCCTGTAAAATGTTTCTCTGACCACTGGCATCTTCTTGCTTCTTGGAATTTTCCTGTTAGGCATATGGCAAGCACTGTTTCCTTCCACTTTATTCCTTCCCTATGACCAGATTGCATCAGGCCCATCAGTGCTCACCTGTCCATGATTCGAAAGTTTCTGGTTAAGAGTCCTTAGCTGCTCAAGGAGGTTAAGCTCTAAGGCCTGTTCACACCCACACTGAAGAGTCAGCTGTTATGAAACAGTATGCAAATGAAGAACACTCATTCAACTAAGACTTTCATTGTAAGACTTCTCTTGGTTTTAATTGGAAAAAGGCACTGGCTAGTACAGGGTGAGGTTCCTAGCGTTCACAACTACGCATAGTTCAGCTAACACAGGCCCTGAACCTACACAAGCTGGGCTCGAACCCTCTCTCTGCCACTTGCGAGCTGGGTGTGACCAGGTTTCATGACCACTTTGGGCCTCAGTTCTGATGTGTTGTCAAGTACAGGGATTGAATGAGCTCTCCCAAGTTCTGTTCAGTCCCCCTGCTGTATCACCCTGCATATACAAGCAGCAGAAGAAGAATTGAATCCAGAAATAAAGTTCCCTCATGCAAAAAAGAAAAACTGTTCAGGAAGAACTCAAGTTGTTTTTGCTTTTGCTGGCAGACTAGTAGATAGTTCAAATGCTCACCTAAGAAGAACTAGCCCTCTATTATCACTATCTCTTGGATGTTTATTTTGAATGCTGAGAAATAAAAAGCCTGGCTCCTTACTTCTCAGCTCAGAGCTGTTCTCCCCAGTGAAGCTATTTTTTTCCCTTGGGAAACTGAGATTCAAAGAGCAGAAGATGACCAGGCCACGGAGTGCTGTGGTTCCATGGCACAGTGCCTGGGGAAAGTGGCGGAGGAGTTACACTGCCACAGGCCGTGCCCATACCTGCATCGCTGCTTCGCTATGAAACTACTTTGAAAGAACAGGGAGTTTGATATCAATCTCCTTGCAGCTGCGTGTTTTTTTTTTTTAACCATCTGTTATTTTCAGTGCCAACTTTTTATTTACTAGTGTTCATGCTAATGAGTTTTCTAAATGACCAATTCTTTCTCTTTTATAGCTTGTTTAGAAAAGCAGTCTCTTTGCCTCACGCGAAGTCTGAGCTCTCTGCTTTCTTGGTATTTCAGTGTGGTGGATATCCCTCACCCTCTCTCCTGTGATTTTTCAGAGCCACCAGGGCTGGAGGCAGCACCGTGGGAATTTGGAGAGGAAGGGGCACTTTCCTCTCCCGCCTCCTCAATAATCATGCTCATCCTAGGAGGCGTCCCCCATCTTCTGGGAGACCTTTGCTAACACAGCTTCAAGGCCCTCTGCCCATGGGAGTGGCTTTCCCTCTTTTACAAAGTTCTCCGCTCCAGTGACTAAGGATGGTACATTTCCCCCTCCTCCCTTCATGTGATTTCTAACACCTGTGCTTGCTAGATTTAAAGGTGACATTGTTCTGTGGACAGCCCTTCACTGTACATTATTCAGTATGCACACATGCAGTTCTCTTGGGTAAATGTTATCAACTTTCGTCTATAGGTTCACCATTCCTTTTTTGCTATCCTGATGTCCAGGGAGCTCCAGAGAGAGAAAGTCTTTGCTCAGGTCGCTTAAAAAAAAATACATCTGGTCCCAAGGGCTTCTCAGAAAGGAGTGGAGAGCCTTAGTAGGCATGACTGGAAGCTCCACTGCCTTATATGGGGCCTGACATGGTGTCACAGGGTCAGCTGGGCAGCGAGGCACTTACTGAAGGTAAACTTCCTCTGGCTGGTGAGGCCTCTGCAGTGGGCCGGCTCGCTGCATGTCGGTCAGTTCAGTGCTCTGTGGTTCCCGTTTCTTTTCTGTCAAATGAGACATCTCAGCTTCTCCCCATCTGTGGGGTCCCACCAGGGTGTCTTGGCTGAGCTCAGCACACTCGTCTACTCTAGTTTCTCTGATCTGTCCTTCAGAGTATTCTTAGGTGTGTTCCCATTCTTGTGGGCCTGTTGGGTTATGTCTATTTTTAGAGTTCTGTTTTTTTTTAAAATCCGTGGACCTTTGGTAGACTTTTGTCTTTTCTCCCTCTCCCTGGGCATAATCCATGGGTTCCTGAAGCCCAACAAGTTGGGACTCTGTGTGTGAGTGCGTCTGTGTTTGTGCGTGTGTCCATTTTCACAGACCGTTAGTGCTGTTACCTTACTGTGGTCTTACCTGCGAAGAAGTGGCCGTGAGCGGAGTTGCAGCTGAAGGTCGGGAGTAGTCATAGCTGAATGAATTCTAGGGAGTTTCTGTGGAAGGATTTTGTTCATATGGCTTTCGCCTCATACATACTTGGAGAGTGTATGGATAATGATTGTATGGTACTTTCCTGTAGACTGCAATAAAGGTTTCCCATGAAAATGAGTTGCTTATCCTATCATGATGCCTTTACTAGTAGTCTGACTGCCACCATATCCAGAATCAGATACAGCTACCATTTTTCTTGCCATGCCTGACACGTGTTCTCCAAGTTCCAGACTCCCCCCCCTCCCCCCCCTCTAGTGGCTTCAAGAGAGACTTTTCTGTTTCCTCATTTAGTATAAAGACTACAAAATTACGCAGTTCTTCTGTTATTGATGTAACAAATAACCACAGACTTCGTGGCTTAATGCAACACAAATTTATTGTTCTATAATTTGGTAGGTCGGAGGTCCAACATGGGTCTCACTGGCTAAGATCATGGTATCCATTCGTTTTGAGATTCCAGGGGAGAATGCGTGTCCTGCCCTTTCCGGCTGATAGAGACCACCTGCATTCATAGGCTCCTGCCCCTTCTCCAGCGCCCAAACCAGCAGCATTGAGCTGGGTCTTTGTCCCTCTGCCATCAGTTTGGCGGTCTGACCACAGCTGGAAAAGGTTCTTCGTCCTCCTCCCCCACCTTTTTCTGTTACCATTTATTATTAAAAATTAAACAATGAGCCCGAACCTGTTTGGCTCAGAGCATCGGTCTGCGAACTGAAGGGTCCCAGGTTCAATTCAGGTCAAGGGCATGTACCTTGGTTGCAGGCACATCCCCAGTGGGGGGTGTGCAGGAGGCAGCTGATCCATGTTTCTCTCTCATCGATGTTTCTGACTCTCTATCCCTTTCCCTTCCTCTCTGTAAAAAATCCATAAAATATATTTTTTTTAAAAATTAAACAATGATAATTACAATAAATGCATAATTTACAAAAGTCCTATATTTGTTCATAGGATGTATACATACAGGCATTATAGTACATTCACCTGAAAGACTAAAATTAGGTAAAGGACATGAATTGACGTCTGGATGTATATGAAAAGTGTATAAATGTAGGTGTAAGTTTCCATAAATATAAGAAACATTAAAATCTAAAAAGGTTCCCTGATTTTAAGACTCTTGTGATTAGATTGGGCCCACGCAGACAATCCAGGATAATCTCATCTCGAGGTCTTTAACTTAATCGCCTCTGTCCTGTAAGCTGACATCTCCACAGGTTCCGGGGCTTAGGAACTGAACATCTTGGGGTTCACTTATCTGTCTACCACAGTCCTCAAGACTTTTATTTTTTTTCTCAGTGTAAAATATTTTATTTGGAATTAAGCAGCTGGACTCAGGTTAGATGATCCCAATTTTGTTGGCAACATCCAAAGCATCATAGTCAGGAGCCAGTCGAACACATGCCTTCTTCTCGCCATCAGGCCTGACCAGGGTGTTGACCTTGGGCACATCAGTGTCATAGAGCTTCTTCACAGCCTCTTTTTCCTGGTGCTTGTTGGCCTTGACATGAACACCTGTGTTGTCTTCTGACTTCTTCATGGCTGACTCGGTTGTCAGGGGGAATTTGATGATAGCATAGTGGGCAAGCTTGTGTCTCCTGGATGCGCTCTGCCGGGGATATGTAGGCTGCCTTGGCAGCCCTAGTGTCTTTGGCCGTCAGAAGGTGGGTGACAGGAGGATCGTCTTTTTTTGTGGCTGTGGACACCTTTCAGCACTGCGCTCTTTGCCTTTAAAGCTTTTGCTTTGGCTTCGGCTTTGGGAGGGGCAGGTGTCATCTTCATAAAAAGGTCCTCAAGACTTTTTGTAAAGAAATGGTTTTCTACTTTTGTTTAAAGGAACTGTTCCTTCCCATCGAAGAACTTCACTGTCACAGGAAATGTGCCTATTTCCTTGTGCATATTTTTGAATTCAGCTGTCCCTTAGTGTCTGCTGGGGATTGGTTCCAGGATCCCCCTCGGATACTAAAATTCGTTGGAGCTCACATCCCTTATATAAAATGGGGAATAATTGCATATAACCTATATTTGCATGTGTGCTACAGCTGGGTGTGTTTACACATCACTTCATTTGCATGGATTCAGTAGTGCTGGGCATGTGGCAAGTTTACAGATTTTTTTTTTTGAACTTTCGGGATTAAAAAAAATATTTTCTGTCTGCAGTTGGTAGAATCCATAGATTTTAAATCAGTGTCTATGGAGGGCTGACTGCATGTTCAAACAAATCATTTGTAAAACACAGTATCTAAGGTTCGAGTTCAGTTGTGGCTAGTCCAAGCTATGCATGTTTATGTGTTCCAGTTGAGATAATTGTCAGCAGTCCTGAGGAAACTGAGGTGCAAAGGAAACTTGCACAGGGTCTTGTAGCCAGAAGTAGTGGAGTCAGGGTTTAAATGTGGATCTCATTGATTCAAAGCCTGGTTCTTTTCACTCTGCCTTCCTGCCTCAGAAGTGATAATGGCAAAACAAAATGAGAAATGGTAATGGGAAAACTTAAACTAATGTAAAATCTCTCTGCTTCTGCCAAGGGGATGGCAAATGAAACATTGCCTGTGGAGATTGATTGCACTAATGGCCCTGATGAATGGCCTCCCTGGGTCCACACTCTTTACCTTGTAACTGTGTAGTCCCCTCTGCTTCCCTCCCAAGACACTGGGATTGGCCACGTGGCCCGCTTTGGCCAGTGGGACATTAACAGATGCCCAGTAAACAGTTCAGCAGAGTGTAGGTGTTTCTAATAGTCTCTTATACAGCTGGGTGAGCCCTCCGAGATCCCTGCCATGAGAACAGGCCCAGACTGGCCTCCTGGGGAGATCTGAGAAACACTTGGGGATGAGCCAGGTTGCCTCAGCCGAGGCCAGACTTCCAATGAACTGTCGGCTGCTCTAAGTCTCCTGAACTTATCTTGCCCAGGCCAGTGAAGCCAGATCAGCAGAACCACTCAGCTGACCTGTAGAGTTACGGCAGTAATCAGTGACTGTTGTTTAAAGCCACTGAGTGCTGGGGAAGTTTGTTTTACAGCAGTTGCTAACTGATACACAGCTCTTGTCAGATATCTCAATAGCATAAGAAATATTGTAGTGGACTACTTGTAACTAAATATTCTTATTAAATATGTAATTTTAAAAAATATTCTCTTAAGATTATACTGTAGGCTCAAGAGCGTGCCCAATATATCTAACCCCCCTATTTTTCTTAGCATGAAAGACCTTTAAATTCTTTACAGTTTCAGTCCAAGGCAGACTTGTTTTCCCTTCTCAAACTGTTAGAAATAAGGCGAGCCCCCAAATTGAGGGGTCCTGGTAGAACACAGAGCATACCCAGGAGCCAGGCAGCAAGGCATAAGGGTATGGGCACACTGAGTGTGTAGTGCGCTCGGCTTTTTAATCCTGACATGCGTGACCTGTCCCTTACTCTTGATTGGAGCTTAGGCTCACAATCTTTCTCGATTGGCTGATTTAAAGGAAGGGGTTGATCTTTGCCTTTTCAAGACTGCGGCTCCCAGGGAGCTGCAAGTCACGTGGCCCCAAATGGTGGCTGCCTAAACTGTTCTTTGACAGAAAAGATGACTTGTTTATTCTCACAAAACTATTTATTATTTCTAATGTAGTGACTTTTGACCCCCAACCTGCAGTAGGACATTGACTCAGAACTCCCATACATACATGTATATAACAGCAAGAAAAGTTCAGGAAACAGTTCCTACCCTTATATCTCTGATGTTTTCTCTTTGGTTTCCTTTATGTCAGAAATGCTGGCAGGAGTCGCCACTGTGTCCTGTTACCCGTTTTGTAAATGAGGTATTACCAGAACACAGAAGCTTGTTCTCCTTGGTTGCTTCCTGTGGTTCCTGCTGCCTCCCAGGTGCAGGCAGAGCGAAGCAGCCCTGGCAGCTTATGGTCCACAGAGCCCGATGCTCGTCTCGGGCTCCTGAGTGCAGCTCTGACTCTCGAGCTTAACTGGGCCATGACCCTGTGCGTGGCGACCCTCTGCTTAGAAGACTGTTAATTCTCTTGATGCTCCTGCGGAAACTGCGTAAATCTGGCAGCTGTGAAACTAACCCACTTCCTGTGTCATCCTCAAACTTTCTTTTCTATTTACTTAGATCCAACAGTGAAGTGTTTGCTATTAACATTGTACCTGATTGGCTCACATAGGAAACTTTTCAAGCCATTCTAAAATGTCCCATTATAAGTAGTGTTACCTCCCCCTCCCCCATTTTTTCTAATTTAATTGAGCTCTCTTGTGGAAACTAGCGGGAATTAACAGGGACACACATTCTATTCAAGTGCTAATTATTTATTCATTAGGTTCCAGCCCTGCCTTTTTTTTTGTGACCTAATGGGAATCCATTGCTGGAAGAGGTAGGGAGGGTGTTCCTGGCTGCTTTTAGAGCACCTTCTGGCAACTGGTCCTTAAGGTCACATTTCTGAATCCCGGTGGTATTCTTTCAGAGTATAAGGTTTAGAGACATTAAATCATGGACTTTTAGGGTTGGAAAGATGGGGAAAATTTTCTTTTTTCCCCATCCAGACCTAATTGGATCCTTCGAGACCAAATTTCTCTAGTACCTTAATTTCCCAGACCTGTCAGGAAAGGACAGCAATATTATTTATGTGTTGTGACTAATGAGATTGATGGAAAGAGCCGAGCTGGCAAAGGCTTCCAGATGATCTGGAAATATCTTTCTAGAATCTGCAATGCCAGGTGAGGAATGGTCACTGGCCCATTTCTTTATTGGCAGCGAAAACAGAATGAAAATACATGGGCCTCAGGAACAGCAGGAGGAGCTTAGGTGCAGTCTGAGTAAGGGAGGCTCCTTGACGTCCAAACAGGTTCTCCTGGGCCTTTCCTGGGCCCACTGCCCGCCTAGGTTGGGTGGGTGGCCCTCCCTGCAGGTGGGCTGCCCCCTGTAATTAATAAGGCCCCCCCACCCCCTCACCCCTGGGCGCTGGCAGAGAAACCTGCCAGAGCTTGCTTCACACAAAAGTGGAGAATTCACATTCGGGCTCCGGGAGAGGAGCCAGGAGCTGCCTGCAGCCTGCAGCCTGGTCTGGAGTCTCTGGGAACCCCAGGAACCCCCTTGGCTTCCTCTCCGCCTCCCTCTCTCTGGCTGCTTTGTTCTCCCTGCCTCTTCCTGCTTTTCTTGTCCCAAGGCCTGAACTCTTGGAAGGTCCTTGTTCCTGGGGAAGCCACCGGGAGCTCTGGTCTTGCTCTTGTAATGCCACTTGCATTTCCTGGGGAGTGTCTCCTTAGTGGCCCAGCTGGATAACACCCAGAGCGGGCAGAATGTGGGAGCTGCACCATGAATTTGGCTGGTTCTGGTAGTCTTATGGGAGCATTTTAGAAATTTGTGAAGCCGTTTGGTTGGCAGTGCTTGAGCGGCACTACTCGCATCTATTGGGTGAAGACCAGGGATGCTAACCATCTGTGATGGCTACAGTGGTCTTATACTCCGGAGTGTTCCACTGTTGCAGGAGGAATTAAAGGGCCAGATTTCCCAGACACAAGTGGGAGTGAGGTCCCTAGAGTACCACTGAAACAAGCGTTCTCCGAAGCCCCATGGGAGGATGGGGTGTGGGAGAAGACTTTATTTGGGTGAGGTTATGTTTCTTGGGTTGCAATGGCCCATTTCTCCAAGCCAGCCCCGAAAGGGGCAGCTGCGAGTTCAGCAGAGCCAGAAGCAGGGCCAGTGTCCAGAGCTTCCGTTCCATGTTGCAGCTGGGTGTGGCTCAGTGTCCAAGCTAATTACAGTCCATTAGTCTATTGTGTGGAGTCCAACATGGCTGTGTGCCACGTGGGCGCAGGGAGGCACATCCCTGCCACAGGAGAGCAGGGACCCAGCATGCCAGGGGGAGAAGGTGAGAGGGAACTTGCTTTATTTGAAAGTTTAAATACTCAGGTTCCCGCACTTGCAGTGACCCACGCCTATTCTGGCCACTGATTTGCTTGCAGGTGTGATTGATGGGCAGCTAGGTAGGCACCTTCCCAGGTCCCTCAGAACTTACTGGGCACGTGTCAGGCTGCCTTGTCCAGTCCCTTTCCCCATCCATCAGCGGAAACAGACTTGGAAAGTGTTAAATGCAACTTTTGGCAAAGCGGCGTAAATGGCATGCCTGTATCTAGACTTCCCTGTCCTCCTTTCCTGTTAAATAATGATCAGGTTAGTACAAGGACATTACCACTCTGAGGTGGTCATGGATGAAAAGCAAAACCGGTTTATTACCTGCACCTGCAGACCTCAATCACCATTAACAAAGACCACCCATGCCATCACCACCTCACCTGTGTCAGTCCCCACTTACAGGATTTTACATTTCAAGTACAAGCACCTAAGTGACTCCATCAGACCTTCTACATTAGTCTTGCCCAACGAATTGCAACTTGAAATTTGTGTTAGGTTTGTTATACATTATTTTCCTTTTATTCTCATTTATGTTACTCTTAGGGCAACAAATTTATATGTTTGAAATTGCGGTTAGGAAGTTTTTCTAAGAGTTTGATTTCCGATAGTAAAAGAGTGTTAGAAGTTTGCCATGAGCCTGGGGCTTTGTCCTGATACAGTTTAAAACACAGAGCTCAGGGGAAGTGAGTTGGAAGTTCCCCTTGGCTCGATGATTCAGCCGATTTAAACACTCAATACTAACAATTTAAAAAACAAAAAACTGTGGCTCATGCATGCGTGCAACTGACAGAAAAGCGGAACAGAGATGTTGGCCCCACACTGCAGACCCTCTCCCCTCCCAGCCTGGGCTGTGGCACCTGCTGGGCCAGGGTCCTGGGTGCAGGGCTCTTCATCATTTGGAAGAATCCTAGGAGTAGGGGAGAAAACCAGATCATCACATGTGTTTCATAGGCACCACTTCGTAGAGTTCAAGAGGATCTGTAGGCATATAGGGGAAAACATTACACCTTGATTTTCACTCACCTCTAACAAAAATCGAGCAATTCCTTAACTTTTGAATGTTGACCACACATCACAGTAATGTTAGTGTTGTCTGTGACTCTGTCACCAATATAAATTTGACATTTTATGTCACATCATAGGTGGCTAACAGATATCTTGAAATATTATGACTTTGAAATTATGGTAGTTATTATACCCATTACTAGATAGTGTTATTTAATGCATTGACAAGTAAGCATATGTGTTACTATATCACAATTAAAAAATATTTTGATCTATATCTATATATATAAAAGCCAAGCGACCGAATGGCAGAACAGTCAGAATGACCAGAACAACCAGTGGCTATGACGCATACTGTGGTGGCCAACGGGCCTGATAGGGTGCAGGGCTGGCCATCCAACCGCCTGCGGTCCCTCCCCGCTGCCTGCCCTGCCTCGATTTGTCCCCCCACCCGATTACTGAAGTGTGACCTTCAGTGATTCTAAGTAAGTAAACACTCTCCAGCCTTCATCGACCAGGAACCTGAATTACAAGTGATCAGGAGGAAAACTGCTCACGGTTTGGACCATCAGTCAGGTGTCCAGGAGAGGTGCCCAGCACAACCACCATCTTCCTGCATTCTCTCTCCATTGCTTACGACCAAAGAGGGCAGCACATCACACCATGGCTTCTCTTTAGAGAGTTTGTCAGCAGGGAACTAAAACAAATTACCTATCTAGGGAGAGGCTTAGAAGTGGAAGCTGTAAGTGTCCCTGACACTAAAGTGCCTTTGAAGCTTTAACTCATCCAAAAGCCAGCAGCAAACGTGTATACACTCTACAAAGAGCTTTGACACTAATAACTCCCCCGGCCAGCCCCGCCCCTGATTGCCCCCCGACCACAATTTGGGGTGGGTGGCCGGACCCCGCCTGTGCACAAATTTGTGCACTGGGCCTCTAGTTTAAATATAATTGATTTCTTCTGTATTCCTATGTATTTCATTTTATAAATTAAAAATCCTGAGAGGGGCCTTGCCAGTGTGCTCAGTGGTTGAGCATCAACCTATGAATCAGAAGGTCACAGTTTGATTCCTTGTCAGAGCACATGCCCAGGTTGCAGGCTTGATCTTCAGGGAGGGGCATGCAGGAGGCAGCCAAATGATGTTTCTCTCTCTCTCTCTCTCTCTCTCCCTCTACTTTCCTCTCTCTCTAAAATCAATAAAAATATATTTTTAAAAAAGTCCCGAGAATGGTTCATAGGTCTCACTAGTCAGCTGAGGGGTCTGTGACTCAACAGTCCTAGAGCAGGATTTCGGAGTGCTCTGGTCTGGACAGTATGCCCTCCACCGCTGCCCTATCACTTCTATTTATTGGGGGCTGACTTCCATCTGACTTGGCCTTTCCCCAATATTTCCAGATAATAGTGGAGGGGGTATGGACTTATCTTCAATTGTTTTATTTCCTTCTTGGACCTGGCCTAAGCATTGAGCTTGATTAATCCTTGGTTCATTCTCTTACGCATGAGGAGCTAACCTCAGAACATTCCTTCTGGAAGGCTGTGTTGATCAGCACAAGGTACATGATGTGTTTAAAGCCAAAACGTACTGATTATCCGAATCCTAGACAGAAGTGTGATTTCTGGTTCAGTTTTTCAAGCGGAGAAAAACCACAGACATTCTTTAGGAAAATGAACAATATACAGACCAACTTCTCTTTTCCTCTTCTATGTTTCCGAGTTACATAATCACAAGAACTCCGGGAAGTACCGCATTGCCCAAGAAATATGTTGCACACAGCTGCTGGGGTGTTTTCCTTGTTACCATGGGTGTGAGGTAGAGGTAGACAGCTCCGTAGGTGTGTATTTCATCCTGGCAGTTACCTTGCCCAGTGAGTCCCGCTGGAGGGTGCTGTGCTGTATCTGCAGTCGGGTTTCTGGGATCAGCATTAGCCTTTTTTCTCTGTCTAGAAACTTCTGTTGATGGGAAGTGAGTTTGCCACAGAACAGCCCCCTCTGCACTGCTCCTTGCTGTCCTCCGGGCGCAGAGTCATGTCTGGGCGGCCATGTGTATCGCCTTCCTTTCTCAGTGGCTAAGTCTATATTTAGAGCATGGAAGTGCTGACCATTTCCTTCCCGCTTCTTTAGTAGTTGAGCATGGAGAGGGATCTTCATGCATTCAACCCGTATTAAATTATAATAGGAACAATATATATATTTTTTTCATTCTTTGTTTCAAAAGATGTACTCAAGATTGGAATGGAACAGTTTGAAATTTTTAACCTCCATTTTTCTATGGGCTTATCGATTGTCTTTCTTCACGAGTCAAAGCCATTCTCTTAAAGTTGCAGGAGCAGCCCCATTATATTGTTACTGCTCATGTCAGACTAAAGGGAACATACATGTGTTTAGCATGCTTATCGATGAAGGACAGCATCTCTCTTTTTCTGTTGCTTCCTGAGCTGCTGATTGCTTTACATACAGTTTCATGTGCAAGACTGTAGGTACTATTTGGCCTATTTTTTTAAAAATACATATATTTTTATTGACTTCAGAGTGGAATGGGGAGAGAGAAACATCAGTGATGAGAGAGTATCACTGATTGGCTGTCTCCTGCAGCCCCCTTCTAGGGATGGGAGCCCACAGCCTGGGCATGTGCCCGAACCCTGAATGGAACCATGACCTCCTGGTTCATAGGTCGATGCTCAACCACTGACCCATGCTTTGCGGTCAGGCTTTTTGGCCTAATTTTTTAAGTGAGATACCTCAGTCCTTTTATGGAGAAACTGTCCTATCATTGGATTGGTAAGGGCAATTTTTTTTTGGTTTGGGAAAGTAAGAAATTTACAAATTCATTGGCTGAGGGGTGATTATTTCACTCAGTTTGAAGGCTCTCCTACCACTCCCCCGATTCTGAGCCACAGTCCCTTGATCTACTTTTCATGGAGGTTTGTTTGGTGTGAATTTTAATCTTAATCCTACCTTTGTGGTGAGAGTATAGGTGCTTACATATCCCTGCACAGAATTAACTGTGCAGCTGCTGGACATAGTAGATCCCATTACCATTGTATAGAACATCTCACAATGAAAGTAGATACTGGTCCTGTCTTCAAACTGGCAGTCAGCGGTGCGGGCCTCACATGCAGAGGAACGCTTTTCCCGCAAATGGAACTCTGGAGCACATAGCTCAGTTCCGGGGAGGACTGGGCACTCCAGGGAGCCATGCCTTGAGTGCACTGGTTCCATGCTAATGACGGTGCTATCAATTAGGTTTTCATTGAACAAATATGAAACTGAGTTATGGAAAAGTGTCTTGTCTGCAGTGACTCATGTAATTTTAAGGTGACCACAAAATTTATCATACAAACCTCAACACTTTTGAGAGTGAAAGGGGGTAGTAATGATTATGCTGGGAGAACAGGCATAAATGGGGATATATGGGCCCTTGCCAGGTAGGTCAGTTGATTAGAGCATCAAACTGATACACCAAGATTGTGTGTTCAATCCCTGGTCAGGGCACATTCAAGAAACGACCAATGAATGCATAAGTAAGTGGAACAACAAATCAGTACTTCTCTCTCTCTCTCTCTCTCTCTCCTTCCCTCCCTCCCTCCCTTCCTCTCTTTCTAAAAATCAATCAATAATTTTTTTTTACATGGGGCTATATGGCCCCTGTACTGATAAGGCGCAGTTGGGGGTTTCACTCAGGTCTCTGATTCCGAAGCTTGCCTGTTCTCCATGAGATGCACTAGATTGGACTGCCTCATCACAGATAAATTGGGAAGACAGATATTGAATATTGAATAATCTTCTGAAGATGAGTTCTGCACTAGGTATAGAGACAAAGAGAAATTCCTCTCAGGCTAAAGAAAAGTTGCCTTTGGCAAGAGAAACTTCTATAAGAGAGATCTTTCATATAAAATATGGAAGGGTTTGGGTTTTTTTTGGTGGTGGTGGTGGGGGGGAAGGCAGATGTTTTTTCTTGTCCTAAAAAATAGTTTCCATTTTTCTTTAAAAGACTGAGTCTGCATTTACAAGGTGAGACTCATAAAGTCTCATATCCAGGGAGGCCAAACATGTTCATAGCCCGTGGCTGTTACGATGTAAAGTGGTAAAATGAATTCTTCAATAGCAAAGGGTGTAGGTAACTCATGGCCCCTGTTCTGAGCACTCTGCCCATGGCCATGACTGTCCTATCAAGGCTGGCTGTGTGGGGTAATCACTGCTGTGAGCAGTTAAAGTGAGGGCCCTGGAACATGTCGCATTCCCATCATGGACAGTCTGGCTTGTGATCAGCCTCTGAGCCTCTGTGAGCCTCAGACACACACCTGTGCACACACCCAGCAGAGGTACAGGCAGATGATAGGTGAAGCCCAGCCATGGACAGTAATGAACATCACACGGCACCCATGCCAGGGTCCACTGTTCACTGTGGCATGTTTTCTTGTTGCCTTTGAGGCCACTTAAGGTGCGAAAGCAAAAGTTTCCTAACAGCATTTTCTGTAAATACCACGCCTCTAAAATCGTCCTGCTGGGTTGCCGGTCATCATCAAGTCAGTGGTGACAAAGAATGACATGCCGTACCGTTCATTCAGTGGCCACTGTAAGTTCAATGGCCACAGTTGGAGACCTGCAGCAAGCAGGCGACGGTGGGAGTTATGTGTTTCTTGGAAATTTTGGATTTGGCTTTTCATTGTGAGCTGTTACTTGGCCTTCCAAGTTCCCTGGGACTCTGCCTTCTGCACCCTGGAGCACCCAAAAGACGGAATCCCAGAGCAGGCAGATGAAACTTTCTGGGAGATGAGAAGCTTCTCCCACCAGGGGGGACCAGCGGGACCCGGAGAGGGACTGCCCTGTAATTTGTTTGAACTGCACCCTGAAGAAGACAACACCCTCTGGTTGCCTTTTTGAAGGATGAGATTTTCCTAGGAAATAAGAGAACCATAGGCCATGAGACAGAGAAAAAAGCAAAACAACAAACAAAAACAAAGCAGGGTTGGAGGAGAGGCATGAGGAAAGGCAAGGGCCTGAGAGAGGTGGCTGGCTGGCAAGCAGCAGCCTTTTTGCTGTGGAAATTGAGGGACCGTGGAAGATGCAGAGGAGCGGTGCTGTCTTGGGTAACAAGCGCCTTCTTGGAATAGGGCAGGACACAGCTGGGAAGTCAGGCGATCTCGGCGCTGACACGTGCCCTGCCATGAACTGCTTTGTGAGCCTCTATGTTCTGCAGAAGTGGGCGAGTTGGTCAGATGGCGTCTAACATGACATGCAGCTCTAAAAGGCTTAGATGCTGAGATTCTAATCCTTTGTAGGGCTCATCCATGTGGCCCCCAAGACATTTGCTGAGTACTTATGTGCCAGGCGTAGGGGCACAAACGTGAATGCAATACCCGGCCCCCACATCTAGGGTATGGCCTTGTTGTAAATGCTCCCATTGTTGTCTACATTGGAGGGGGTTGTGTGATTCCATTGATAGGAAATTCCCAGAATAGGTAAATCCAGAGGCAGAAAGCAGGTCAGTGGTTGTCAGGGGCTGGGGAAGGAGGGTGGGTGGGATGGTTCTGGTTTTCTTTTTTTTGGGGTGGAGGGAGGAGGTAAGAATGTTTTGGAACTAGACAGAGGTAATGGTTACACAATATTGTGAATGTACTAAATGCCACTTTATAGTACACTTTGAAAGCTTAATTTAGTGTAATGTGAATTTTACCTCAATTAAAAACATTGGAAGGGGGACAAATGGGCAGGAAGTGACGTGGGTCACATCCAGTGACCAGGATTTTCTGCTTATTCTTTATTTCCTTTATTTTCATCATCTCCCAACACCTGACTGTTTTTACTAGAATGTATGCACTGTGAGATTCAGTTCTGTCTCTGTCCCTGGCATGGCACCTGGCACATAGTGGGTGCTCAGTACATGTTGGAACGAATGGAAGAATGGTTGAGTGGATGGATGAGGTAGACGGCCAGGCAGGCTCCTGGAAATAGAGGGGGAAGGGTGCGGATTTGGAATCGTTGGCTGAGGAGGAAGGGAAATGGAGCTGATTGAGAAGAATACTAGTAAGCCTGAGTTCCTGATGTTGAAAGACCTTCAATGATGTCACCTGGCAACAATGTTCACGTGATCACTGTATTCCCAGGTCCTGCTGAGCTGCCTGAGTGCACAAGAGAAGGTAGACTGAGGCTAAGTTTGTTGTGAAAGTTGGGGGTTTTGCTGGGTGATCATGATGGAAAACAGGAATTAGGGGGAAAGAGGGCATTGATAATTATTGATTTGGGGAAGTAAAGGAATCTGGGAGGCATAGGCTGTGGACCCCAAGAAAATGGATAGAAAGGATGATAGGACTCTTAGGCATGAAGAACAGGCCATCAGTGCTGGGGATGGAGACCCAGACCGCTGATCTGGAGAAGATGTCAGGGATGTGGCTCAGGTGAAGGTGAGGTCATTGGGCTCCAAGTGGTCACGGGGGTGCAAGCCCAGATAAGTATGGGAAGAAAATATGAAAACTTCAACTTATGTTTATTTTATTTCCCATGAAAATTAAAGACTTAGGTTTTAGTAACATTTACATGTTTATCATTTTAAAATAAGTTGGCATATGTTAAAGGTGCACACTCACTAATGAGATGTGTGACCACAGCAGTTTGTGAAGGCGCCTGGTCTGGGAGACTGGACCGGTCCTTGAGGACATCTTGGAGAGTGATGTCACCTGGGAGAGCAGGTCACATGGCTTGCTGAAACAGAAGCCCTGTTCTCCTAGGTCTCGATCACTATCTCTTGGTTGACCAGCTAAGAGTACCTTCCAGAAGGGGCTTAAGTCTGGCTCATTATACTCTGAAGATCACCTGTAGACAGCGATCACAAACTGCCTGCTGAATATTCCTTGTAGGACTAGAATACTCACCATTGTCAATATTTTTTAGAATCCATCCCCACACCCACACCATTCCTGTTTTTCTGTTGTTGTTTGCTTTTAAAATTGGTCCTTTATTTTTCTTTTGACTTCCTGGGTCTTCATTGATGTCCTCCCTCTCCACCTTCCCTCCCCTTGCCTCCAGGAGATTATCTAATGGGGCAATCACATGAAAATTGTTTCCTCGGAAAGGTTATTTTATTTATTTATTTAGGAACTTGGGATACCATTTTCCTGAATCTTTAAATTTGAGCTGAAAGCAGCTCACCAGATCTGAGGCGTGACGGGCAGCAGAAAGCCTGGTCCTTAGCCAAGACCACCTGGCTTTCAGTTTTGACTCTGTTGCCATCTGTGTGCTTCTGGGCAAGTTGCTTAACCTCTCTGACATTGGTTTCATTTTAAAATTGGGGAGGTGAGTCCTGGCCAGTGTGGCTCAGTTGGTTGGGTGTTACCCTGTGCACTGAGAGTTTGCTTGTTCGATTCCCGGTAGGGGAGGTGCAAGACGGCAGCTGAGGGATGCCTGGATTTTGCATTGATGTTTCTCTTTCTCAAATGAAATTTAAAGTCTTTAATAAAATAAATAAAATAAAATTGGGAGGTGATTGATAAGATGATGGGGAAAATTGAAGGAGTTAATGTGAAAGTCCTTTAAATTTGCTAGGACTCAATAAATGATTTCTTTCTCCTCCTTGACACCCCCTGCCCCATCTTCACCCCCCAGCCCCAATTTCCTCTTACATTTACCTCTTGTACATTTCTACCTGGTGGAAGAGACAGATGAGAACAAAGGGTGAATTGCTGAGACTTCCTGTTGGGCTGGTTTAAAGATGTCTATGATGTTGGTTAGCCTGCTTTTTTGCTCTTTTCCTAGTGAGGTCTCTTTTGTAGGTTCCTTTCCCCAAGCTTTCCCTCTGTTTTAAGAAGAGTTTGGGGCATTCTAAGTTTTGTTATAGTGTTTGGTTCACGTTGAAACAACTCATTCACTATGAGCCTCCCCACCCCATTAAATGCCTTCCTGAAGAACTGACTTCTTAGGGATCAGAAAACAAAATAATGCCACTCCCTGCCTCCTACCCCATTTCAGATACTAAGTAAAGGAAATGAGTTCTGAGAACATTTTGAGTCAGAATGTTTGAATAGGGTCATTTCAAAAGCCCTCTTGTGGTTAGGAATGGGAACCTTCGCATTTGAAGGTGATGATGATGTTAGGGCTCCTCCCCAACCTGATTTCCACTTCACATAGTCCAGGTTCCCCAGATTGCTGGATGCCTGTCTCCACAGTGGGGTTTTCTCTTTTCTTGGGACTGGCCACTGTTTCTTCCTAGCCATATGCCTGCAGGCTGGGCTGACCCTGCCTTTCTCTGGCATTCCATGAATGGGGAAGAATGGAAAAAGTTTAAAAAGTCATTCTGGAATCTTTAGAAAAGTGTGGCTATGAATAAAAACAGGCCTTTGCGTTAGTTAGCTCTGTCTGTTGCTAGGATAAGTGGGTGTGGTCCTTCCCCACCCCAGGAGAAAATGTTATTGTTTAAAAATAACTACAGACATGCCACAGATATATTTCAGGTTAGGTGCCAGGCCACAGTAATAGAGTGAGTACAGGCACACCGCACAGATATTGTGGGTTTGGTTTCAGACACTGTAATAAAGCAAGTATCGTAGTAAAGGGAGTTTTACTCTTTTTGTTGGGAGAGCGTGTCTTTAGCTTGTATAAAAAGGAAGATCTGTAGAGCGCAATAAAACAAGGAGCAATAAAATGAGGTATG
>NW_006293789.1:873994-881459 GCF_000327345.1 Myotis davidii | reverse complement strand
TCCCCCCCCCCCCCCCCGTGACTCTATAATATCAAACTCTGTTTTGAAGTTCCGAGTCATTTTATTTTTGCATTAATAAGCTGGGATGCTAGTACAGCATGGATATGAGAATTAGAATTAGTCCAGGAAAAGAGCCTAGCACTGTACCTGAAGTATAATAGCCACTCAGTACATAGTAAACACGATTTTAAATTCAGGTTGGAGAAAAGGAGCATTCAGGTTCTAGGCAGGCAGCGTAGCACTGTATGAAAAGGAACCTATTGATTAAGCAGTTAGAAAGTTTCCAAAATCCTCCTTTTAAATCCCGAGATATTGGCACTGATGTGATAGATGTCTTGAGGCAGATAAAACAGCTGAGTCTTTTCAGTGGAAGGAACAGGGATCTTTTCACACAAAGTGGCACTTGAAAAATATTGCTGTAATTAAGATATACAGTGTAGTTAGTTTTCAGGAAATGCAAATGTTTCATGTCTTGAAGGAGCCTTACAGAGCTACTTTACAAAAACAAACAAGAACCAGCCTCTACTGGAAATCAGCATGCGATAGGTTGCCATCCTTTTCCTTCCCTCTGCTGGAGGTCTTCTACCTGGTGGTGGGCTGACCAAGTCCTAGAACTTGGCCCTGACACACCCTCGCCTCCTCTATCTATACCTGGGAATCTATCAGTTTGAATGGGAAAAAAATTCTCTTTTATGTACAGTAAATTCTAACTGGAATTTGGCATTTTCTTTAGTTATGAATGTAGGTAACAAAGCACATTAATGCTAGAAGTATCTCGACTTTGTCACCAATAAATCCATATCACATTAAAGTTTCCACAGATGTTTTCAAATATTATTTACATTCATTATGACTTCAGGACGATGGTATTTAACAGAACTATTTTTAGATCTTGTCACTTGGTGTATTAATAAAGAAGCACTTACATTACCATACTACAATAACAATATTGTGATAGCTACGGCTAAGTATAATTTGTTTGCTTTAAAATGATTTGTTTTACTTTGCACATTTGAAAACAGTATTTGGAAGCCCGTCTAGGGGCTTCACCTGGTTGCCAGTGGGGTCTTTGGCATACAAAGGGTTAAAACATTTCACCCTTTTTAAATATCTCTGCCGCCATCTTAGTTTCTCCCCACCCTTTTTAAATTTATCCTAATGGACCAGGACTCAACCAGTGGCTCTCAACTCTGGCTGCCTACTAGAATCACCTGGGGAAGTATAAAGACTCCCACTGCCCAGGTGATACCCCAGACCATGTAAAGCCAAATTTCTAGGGGTGGGACCTGGGTGATTCCAGGTGAGTCCATTATGCAGCTGAGGTTGAGAACCATTGGTCTATATGTTTAGAAAAACCAGCCTACTTCTCTCTTCCCCTCCTTCCTGATTTCTTAAGTAAGAAATTAAGTTTCATGCTCATGATAGAAAATTCTGTACAGAAGGGCACAGACCTCTCACCGCTCTAAAGATTAAGTATTCGATGGTACTTACCATTGCATAATATAGTGATAAACAGTCATTGTAGACACACATATCCACACATATATCCACAGTGGGATTCTACTGTATGCTTTATACCATAGAGACATACTATATATCAATTGTATCACAGAGAACTTTCTTAACCAATTTATGAACTAGGTTGGTCCTTGTGATCAAAATTCTCTTTCTTTGGTGTTTTTGATTTGCTTAAAACTAGAGAGCCTATTCTCCCTAGGCCCAATTCAGAAATAATTTGGAGACCATGAGTCCTTATTTCCCTCCTTTACGAACTAGTACAGTGGAGAGGAAAGAATAGCATTGGGAGCAGTCCCATCTGGAGTGTGGGGCTCAGGCAAGTTGCTTACCCATATAAACTTCTTTGAATCTTTGTGCCCATTTGTCAGATGGCGACAGAATGCTTCCTCACAGGGCTGTTGTGAAATGTGTGCCGGTCGGTGACAGGTAGCTATCATTGTCCTTCTTTCCGGTTGTATTTCCCCCAAAGGAGCGGGGAATGTTGCTTGGGCCCTGAGTTTTGTTTGTTTGTTTGTTTGTTTTTCCCTATTTCGCATGCAGGTAGCCAAAAGCACAGAATAAGTTTTTAACAACCTGACTGAGCACTTACTATGGACAGAGTCTAGACCCCATGCCTCAGGATTGCTATCTTTTGGTGGGATTAGGAGTTGGATTCAAGGCCTCACCGTGATGAATTAGCCTTATTAGTTCACTCAGCCTAGTACTTATAACAAACTCTTAGAAATGCTCCCATGTGCTTATTAACTCACATCTTTGCATTTCATCTTAGTTGCAAAAGCCATTATGTTCAGAGTGAGAGCCAGTGTCAGAGCTCCTGGCAGGAAACAGAATTCACCCCAGATGGTTGGGATGAAGACTAATGGAAGGAACAGTTATAGAGGTGCTGGCCAGGCACCAAGGGGCTCCCAGGAACTAACAACAATGGGAAATCGGTGCATCCTTAGGGCTGAGGGGCAAAGGGAGGAAGTAGAGTTACCGGAGCCCAGTGAGATCTGGAACTGGAAAGGGGCTGTCTAGCAGGAACTATAGTCAAGAAGAATGGTGCCCAAAGACGTGGCATCCAAGGAGAGGGAGCTGGTGAGAAATACCCTGACCTTCCTCCTTTCTCCTGTCCCCTACTGGGCCTCTTGGATGAGCCAATGGGTATCTAGAAGGCGTGGAGCCCAGGTGAGTGGTCCACAGGTGTCAGCTGGTCAGGGCACAGAATAGGACTATGCACTGTGGGGGTGGGGCAGACAATAGCCAGGTAACCCCAGCAGAGAGGCTGTTGGATGTCAGAATTGTGTGAAGGGCTGGCGAGAGCGGAGCACAGTAATCATTGTTTCCTTCCATCACCTCCTAGGGCTTGAATGGTTCAAGAGCTTATTTACTCCTGTCTCAAAGGAGAAATAGTGAGGCCACTGAGGCAGAGAGAGAAGGAGAAAGAGCTTCACCTACTAAAATACAAACCCTGAATCACGTTCCGCTATCGTTTTCTGAGCCCTGGCCCTGTCTGTGCAGAGCAGCTCTCTGTAAAATGTCCTCTAGTTTGTGGCCGCCACTGGGCACCGGTACACCGAAGACATGGAGATCCAGTTCAGGAGGCATTAATTTGGAAGCCCCCCCCACCCCCCTTTCTCCTGCCACCCGGGCCTGGAGGTTGCCAGTAGTCATCTCTGGCAGCTGGGAGACCACACCTGCTGGAGTCGCTCACAGGCTTCTCTACGTCGGCCTTGGCCTCTCAGGCTGCTTCCTTAATCTGAGGCTTTCCATATATTTAAAAAGTAAGAAGATGTATACAGTATTAGGTTTAGAAACACCGTAGGTAATTATAAATGTTTACAAGTGAGAACTGAACGTTTTTGAGCACAAAGAAACATAGAGCACTCATGCTTTTCAGAAGTTAATTATAGGAGGTACAAAAGAGTGGAGACAATACACAGCATAGGTGGTGTGGTCTGGCACTGGCACGTCAGTTCAAAGCTATATGACGGCTGTCTCCTGTTTCGACGCCGTTGTTGTATCTCTGAGGCTCTGTGACTTCATGGGGAGAAAGTATCAGAAGTCCTGACCTGAGGGCTCTTGCCAAATGTACACCCCACTCCTCCATGTTCCGTAGACTTGGATTCTCGGCGCCTCTGTGCTTTCTCAGACCCGGGTTTGGAACGATTCAAGGTTGGAGTAGGTCTTCATTTTGCACAGGCGGCAGGCTGATCGGGCAGTGACTGAGTCTTGCTGGAGCATCTTGTGAGCAGAGTGGGTCCAGCTCACCGCCGTGGTGACAGCTTTTCTGTCTGTCTCCAGATGTTGACATTTTAGACCAGCGGTTTTCGCCCAGTGTGCTGCAAGCATTTTTAAAACATGCCATGCACTGACCTCTTTCCCCTTAGATTGTCAAATAAAAGAGTGACAACAGCCAACAATAGCCGTCCGGTGAGAAAGAATCAAAATTATACCTATTTTTTGTCAGGTTGGCAAAAAATATATTTTTTCGTGTGCTGCAGAATTTTAGGAATTAGTCTGTGTGTGCCATGAGATGAAAAAGGTTGCAAATTGCTGTGTTAGATCACTGCGAGCTCATAGACTTCGGGGAAGAAGGAAATGTAAAATCAGCATCTTTGTTTTGTTTTTTTAAATAATGAACTGTCTGTTAAGAGATTTGGGAGCCAGAGACTTGGCTGCTGAACATGGTGAAATACGTTTTATCTCCACGTTGCATGCAGATCTGATTGAGACTATCTTAGCTGCACTAAAAGAGTATGATTTTTTATATGGCTTCAGGTGTGTATCAGCTGTGCATTAGTAAAACAGGACAGTGGCTTGTTTTTGTTTGTTTTTTTGGCTTTTAAAGTAACATTTTTTAAAAGTTAACATGCATATATAGGAAATTGAAAAACACAAGTAAAGAACAAAGCCATCCATAATCACAAGCAGTTTACAGTCTGACATGTCCTTCTAAGTCCTGTGTGTCTACACAACTAAGCTTCCATTTTTATGTAATTAAGATGGTACAGTTATGTATCATGCTTATCTCACACATCATGAAGATCTACCATTTCAGAGTCCCAAAGCTATGAGTATTTTGATAACCAAGAATACCCTACACCAACTCAATCTGGAAGGAAATGTAATCCTGCCTTACTTGGTAACAAAAATTTCATAAAGGGCAAAAATAGCAACAGACCTCTAGATAAAACATATTCACAAAGTTACAATTAAAACATTGCGTTCCCTTAATGTTCCATCAAAAATGAGACCCAAAGCAAGTGTACTCAAAGTATGATGCTTCTAAAATATTAGCAAGGAGACAAGTTTTAACTGAAGTACTTCACAACATATTCCTATAGCACAGCCTAAAGAGATGCACGCACATCAGTGGTTATCACCACAATGGGAATAGGAACACATCCACACACACCCCTTGCATGAACAAGTCCTGATGTCCATTTATGAGATGGTTCAAGAACTCTATGTCCAAGATGCCTCTTTTCTAACAATTATAACAAAAAGATATTTAAAAATTGGTAAATTCACTAGCTCTACTTTTTATCAGACATTGTCACTTCAGGGTATCTAAAAAGCTCCAATGTTGCAAAATAAAGAACCGTGTCCACAATAAACACAGGAACTTTACAAAAATGCATATAGACCTATAATTATAACCTAAAACTTTCTTCTGGGTTTGGAGATACTAGCAAAGAACCCTTCCCTTCATCCTTCCTCTTCTCCCTCCTCCACCATTTCAGTGACTAAATATAGGACCACCTGGCTCCAAGAGGTGGATTAACAAAGACACTCCCAGAAGACAGCCCTTCCTAAAAACTAACAAGAGGGCTTTTGTAAAGGGATTCCTGGCTTACCTTTACTTTTAATATACTTAATATACTTAATAAGGCATTAAGACTTGTTTATCCTTGCATACTCAGCAATATTAATTAATATGCACATATGTAACAACTAGAAGCCTGGTGCACAAAATTCATTCAAGAGTAGGCCTTCTTTCCCTGGTTGCTGGCACCCGGGACCCGGGCTTCCCTTGCAGCTCCGGTTTCGTCCAGAAGGATGTCCGGTCTAATTCGTATATTATGCTTTTATTATTATAGATGGGTAGAACTTTCTGGCCTAGAACCCTTCTCCTTCTCATCTCTATTAACAGAGTGGACAGTACAGTAAGCATCTGTAATGCTTAGAGGGGATTTAAACAATTTCACTTCTCATGTTTTCAGAACAGTCCTTCTTAGGAATTTAACACAAATGTACAAGTAAATAAAAAAAATGTATTTGTTTACTACTTCTGTCATTCACTGGCAACCTCTGTAACATCTAGAAAGACTAGATGTTGTAAATTAAAACAGTTTTTGCTTCACATACAGTATATACACAGCTAAGTAAAGCACAATGCACACACAGGCAGCCGGGAAGATGGTTATTCCTGTCTAGCTATAAACATAGTGGTATAAAGCCTTTTGCACTTTCTTCTTCCTCCCTGAACCAGTACAAATATAATAATGTGTACTGCTCAGAGAGGTGGTTTGACCATCCCATTTCCAAAACATAGTATTTGAAATAAATTTTAACAAAATGGTATCTACAAATGTGTTATTTTTATTCCCTCTACTTTTATCATACTTTGTGCACTTCTAAACATCTAGAAAGACTAGCTGTTTCAAATAAGGACTTAAGTTTGTCCACTATATACACAGTAGTGTTTAATACACTACACACATGTAACAATGGCTATATCTGAAAGTGTCTTCCATATAGGAGCAGTCTAGTCTGGAACCCTTCATTTCTCCCAATTCCTCCTGCCACCATCAACTCAATGCGTTGAGTAGGCACATGTGTCACTCAGATTTCACAATTTGATTTCCAAAGTCCTTTTCAGAAGACAGCTTTTTGATGAATTTTAACACAAAGTGTACAAAATGTGTTAGTTTACTAACTCTACTTTTGTCATACATTGGCAACCTCTTTAATATCTAGAGACTAGATATTACAAAGTTAGGACCTATTTGTCCAGTGTATTCACAAACTATACAGTAAAGTTAAATGAAAGACATGTAACATATAGGGCAGCAAAGGATAAGCTAAAATTTTCTATTGGACACTAGCAAAACATCTTTTTGATATTTCTTCCCTCCTACCTCCCTTAACCTAGTAGTGAACTAGTACATAGGGCACTGTTTGGAGAGGTGGTTTAACAATTCCATTATAAAGACAATATTTTCTATCAGCTAGTTAAAAGCTATTTACATGAAGCTTATTCTACTACTACTACTTTTAAGTACATCAAGTACTTCTAAATGTCTAGAAAGACTAGATATTTCATATAAGAACTTACTTGCCCACTATGTGCACAGCACTGTTAAAATTGCATATACTAACAATGGTTATAATCTGAGGTATCTTCTAAATAAGACCATGTTGACCTGAACCATTCCCTCTCACTCCCTTCTCTTCACCACCAATCCAGTGGACAAGTATAGCTGTGTGTAATATTTAGAGGTGGTTGAACAAATTCATATCCAAGTCATTTTCACAACACAAGCTTCCCTATGAATTTCAACACAAAGTGTACAAAATATGATAATTTTACTAACTACTTTTTCAGATACTGGCAACCTCTTTAACATCTAAAGACTAGATATTGCAATTTTAGGACTTATTTGTCCATTATATACACAGCAAAACAAAATGCACATGACATATAAAAATGGTTTTATCTGAAAATGTCCAACTATGCAAACACTAACATATTACCTTTTGCAATTCTTTCCCTCCTACCTCCTCCAACCTACTGAACAAATATAGACTATAGTATACTAGGGGCCCGGTGCACGGAATTCGTGCACTGGGTGTGTGTGTGTGGGGGGGAGTGGCCCTCCGCCCAGCCTGCCCCCTCTCACATACTGGGAGCCCTCAGGCATTGACCCCCATCACCCTCCAATCGCAGGATCGGCCCCTTGCC
>NW_006293789.1:867368-873557 GCF_000327345.1 Myotis davidii | reverse complement strand
AGCAAAGGCTCCTTATTCTCCGATCATGGCTGGGGGGCCTTTGCCCTGCCCCCCGGCTCTTAGCTCCCCCCTGGGTTTCTGATCACTTTCAGTGGCAGGGGCCTTCTTCCTGCTTTCCCTTTCGCCTCCCTGCATTGTGCCTACATATGCAAATTAACCTCCATCTTGTTGGCAGTTAACTGCCAATCTTAGTTGGCAGTTAACTGTCAATCTTAATTGGCAGTTAATTTGCATATAGCCCTGATTAGCCAATGAAAAGGTAGCGTCATACGCCAATTACCATTTTTCTCTTTTATTAGTGTAGATTACTCACAGAGGTGGTTTAACAATTCCATTCCCACAAGATAGTATTTCCTATGAGTTTAAATAAAAATATATTTACAAAAGAGATATTTTACTACCTCTACATTTAACATACGTTGGGCACTTCTAAACATCTAGATGGACTAGATGTTTCAAAAAAAGGACTTACTTTGTCCACTGTATACACAGCAGCTTTGAATAAACTGCACAAATTTAACAGCTATAATCTGAAAGTGTCTTCGAAATATGAACATTTTATTTAAGCCTAAGGCCATCCTTCCCATCTCCCCCTCCTCCACCAACCATGTAGGCTATAATGCTCACATATTCAGAAGACAATCTTTCCTAGAAATTTTAGCACAAATGTACAAAATGCATTAGTTTACTAACTCTATTTTTGTCATACACTGGCAACCTCTTTAACATCTCAAAAGGCTAGATGATGTAAATTAGGACTCATTTGTCCAGTATATACACTATGAACACAGCTAAGTAAAACAAAATAATGAACATAACGGACAATGGGTAATCAGCCTCATTTTGAAACACACTGGCATCCAGCTCTTTGCCCTTCCTTCTCCCTCGAACCAGTGAACAAATGTGTACTGTCAAAGAGGTGGTTTGGCCATTCCCAAAATAACACTATTTGATCTGAATTTTAACAAGATACTGACTAAAATGTCTTTTTTTTCCCTACCTCTACTTTTATCAGGCACTTCAGAACATAGAGAAAGATATTTAAAAAAAAGCACTTGGCATTGTAAACTACTGTACAATATGAGGAATAAAATGCACACATAAAACAATGGTTATCCTATGAAAATGTCTTCTAACTATGACAGTCTGGCATCGAACCTTCTCCCTCTCCAGGTCTTCTCCACTACCTCTAACCCCCGGGGCAAAGGTCAAGGTGTGCTGCTGCTCCTAGAGGTAATCTGACAATCCCATCTCAGAGTCATTTCCAGAAGACATTTCTTTTGATTTTTTTTAAAAAATGGGCGTTTGCAAGACATATGGTTTTCTAACCCTGCTTTGTCACACGTAGGGCACCTCTCTACCAGAAGGCCTGGATGTAGCAAAGTTCCTCGGGAGGTCAGGGGGGAGTGGAGAGCAGCTTTTTCCTATGTATACACAGGCGCCTATAAAGGGCCAGTAAATCTTCGCAAAGGGTGGTGGGCCCTTCCTACTGGCCCAATGGGGCAGGTGCTTTCGCTATTTCTCTTCCGAAACCAAGGTTTACAGTAGAAGGAAGACCACCGCTGAGGGCTCGCGCAGGCCTTCGTCCGTAGTGGTCAGAACAGGTGAGGTCTCCCCCACCCGGGAGGGAGGAGTCACCCCGGGCGTCCCCGCCGCTCCAAGCCCTGACGGTGGGAGCTGTGTCCACACAGACGCGCCTCTGGGCCCCGAGGCCCTCAAGGCCTCTCTGCTAGTCCCCGCGGCCCCATCTTCTCCCCCGCCTCGCCCGTTGCTCAGGGCAGCTGGACCTCGAGGGCTGGTCTCGGGTGGGGAGAGAGGTTCACTGCTACTTGGGAGCCTGGGCCTGGCCCGTGGGCACCGCAGGGAGGGCCCTGGGTCTGCAGGACGGAGCCCGCTGCCCGCCCCGCGCCCCCAGTCCACCCGGAGGGGCGGGGAGAAGGCCGCTCTGAGAAGCTCTCCCGGAGCTCCACAGCGGCTTGTTGATTCGGGTCCCTAGGGCGCGAAGGAGCTTGCTCAACAGGCAGATCGCGGACTCCCCTGTTCCAGGCCTTGGAGACCCCGTTTTTAGCTGACACCCCAGTTGGTTTCAGACACCGTTGGAAACCCTGCAATACCTGGGATGTTGACCGCTCCAGCCAGGGGTGGGGCTGTATGAGGCCCGTGAAAGCGTTTGGCCTGGCCCTGCCAAGGCACTAGGGGTGAGTGAATGAAACGTTTGACCAAATACAGCAGGCTAATGTTTAAGTTGATAATTTTGTCTGGCCGTCGAATAATGTTATAAATAGTAAAATGGCCCTTGGCAGGGAAACGGTTCCCACCCCTAAGCTTTTTAAGGTGTTGACTTTGGTCTCTCTTTTTAAAAAAATCAGAATTGTATAATTCCTCCCGACCTTCCTCTTCTAGACTGTCCTTTTGTGTTTTGTTTTGACTTCTGGTCTTCAAGCAGCCTGTCATTGGTAGGACAGATGCTGGAGAAATAATTTCCCCGGAGAGGAAGCCCGCTGGTCACATGGTGGAGGATGCTATCTCGTTTTAAAACAAAGAAATAAAACCCTCCATCAGACTCAGGGGCCTCCCTGCAGAGGTTGGAAAAGTCACCCAGTGGTGTGTGTGTGTGTTTCAAGCCGGTGTTGTTATTAATCCTGTTACAAATGATAATGCCTTCTGTTTACAGGCTCGCTGTCTGGGAGGAGCTTTATATAGGGTGTCCCAAAATTCACGCAGGAAGTAATTTTGATAGAAGACATAAGCTTATAATTAAAAATTGTAAATTTTTTGTTGATTCATAAAGTACAGTATAGGGTTATGTATGGAATAGCACATCGGGTAAATGGCCTCCACGGCTCTGCTGGCACATATGCAAAGCCGTGGTCTTCATTGGTCTTCATTGTCCCTGCTCCTGGGCCATAATTGGTACTTGGTAATGCTTATCAAATTGAAGGGATTGAAATCAAAGGGCAACAGATATTAGAATCTGATTCAATAAACCAAGTAAGATTAGGCTTTTATTTTTGTTGTTGTTGTTGTTAATGCTCATACAAAATTCAAATCTTGCGTGAATTTTGGGGCACCTTATATATCCCCTGCTAGACCCTGGAGGACTGTGTGCTTGTGGCTGACTACTGCAATTCTCGGGGAGCTCACTGTGAGGCGCAGTAGCTGTGCTCTGGCTCCCTGGAAAGGGGGAGTTGCTCGGGGCCTAATCCTACTGGTTGAGACCCAGAGAGGTGGACTTCTCCTTACAGTCCTCTTTATCTTTCCCATCTTATTAGAAGCTTCTGGCAACTTTGAGTGAGGCAAGCGTAGGGCTGTAGCTTTTACCTTTTAAGGTTCATTATCCTCTAAGGAGGCAATAATACAAAACAGGAGGTAGTTAATAATTTCATACTTTGGCAAGTAAGAGGAAGACAGCTTTTCACTCAGCAGGTTTTAAAGTTTCAATTTAGAATCCGGACACCGTGTAGCTAATTAAGGCAGTGAGTGTCAGAAAGGAGAATATGGGCTAATGACTGGTGGGGGACGGACAGTCACTCAAGAGTGAGTTTCAGGGGGCAGGTCACATGCTTCTGTAGCCTCTTAAGGCAAAGCCGTTCACACCTCAGACCTATATGGCCTTTCATGACTGTCCTAAGTGTGGCTGTGGCTGATTTACATAAGGAACTGGTGCTTTCACTGCCCGCCCCTCCCCCCACCCCCATCCTCTCCTTTAGAGGCCCTGGACTCCACACCAGGCCTGTTGTGCTGTGTCCAGACCTGCAGGATGGGGCAGCAGCAAGGTTCATTGGGGAGTGGAAGCCCGGCTGGCGGTGCTCTGACACCTGTCAGGGGAGACAGAAAGCCCAGCAGCTCCCCCGGCTGGTTGGGATGTCCCACTGCCAACAGATCTGTCTGCAGCTTTGATGCTCAGGCTCTGCAGGATGATTGGGTGAAGCCTCCATTCTCTCCCCTGCCCCCACCACCATTTTAATTTAAAGTAACACTGACCACACCCTTAGACTCAAAGTCTAACCCAAGGAAGTGGTTGAGCATCAGGCTTCTCCAACACCTACACCATATTTTACCAGGTCATAGGTGGACTTCTCGGGAAAAGTCTGCCACCCCAATGAACGTGCTGCCATTCTCCCCCTAATGAAGGGGAAGCAGTCAAGGTCCCTGAAGGAGAGACTGCTTATTCAGGTGTGAGTTGGAGGCCTCTCTGTGCCTCTCCCTCTGCGTCTGGCAGGGTTCCTGAGAGCACTGAGGCTTCGTGGCCATTTGTGGCCCTTCCTGCTGCCTAACGACGTCTGTTCTAAACAGGGAAACAGACTTGTCGCTCAGAATGTAGTTTCAGAATAGCAGGCTCTGACTGAAAAGGCAAGTGCTGGCATTTCTGTCACCACAAGAGCCCATGTCTGGGTTAGTCCCCCAGGGCAGGAGGCCCTCTATTCAGGCCTCATTCTGATGCTCTGATGGAAGATGCAGGAGTGGATCGCACCACTTGTTCAGGAGTCTTAGAGCTTGTTGGGCAGCCCCTGGGAGAGTAGTTTCTTATTTTTTCGGGGGGGTGGAGTGCTTTCTTTGCTATCTGGACAGTTCTCTCGCTTGGACACCTCTGCTGATTTACAAAAGGAACTGGTGCTTTCGCTGCCTGCCCCTCCCCCACCCTGGCCCGGCCCTGCTACTGTTGTCTGCCTGGAAGAGGCACTGGCTCTGTATCCATTCCCCTCTCCCTGTACAGGGCATCCACAGCGAGCTTTGGAAAATGCAAGCCAGGCCATGGGCCACTGCCATCGGTCTACGACTTCTGTTCTCTCCTGCGAGAGGCATTGTCACCATGGTTGAGAGCAGGGTTTGGAAGTTGGTCGGGCTGGTTCATTCCTTTATTATCTGGGTGACTTGGACAACTTCAGCCCTCATCTTGTAAAATGCAGATGATGAAGATAATAGAACCTACTTTCAGTAAGGATTACTTGTTACTGTGTGGAGCACTTAAGTAAATGTTAGTCATTATGTTTATTGTCAGTGCTCTGCCTAAAATTCAGGGCCATCTTTGTTAGCTTAGATTCCAACAGGTTCATCACCACGCCTGTGAGGGGTAGCATGATCCAAGGCTCGGCAATTTCTTCTCCAGAATTGTCTCCCACTTCTGCCTCCTTGTCTGTTTTTTACCCACACTGGCTTTGTTCAGCATCTCCAAAGCACCAAGCTCTCTCCTGCTCCAGGGCCTTTGTACAAGCTTTCCCTCCACTGAGAATGAGTCTGTCCTTCCCTCTGCCTGGCCAACTCCTGCTTCTCCTTCTCATCTCTGCCTAACTGTCCTGTCCTCAGGGAGGCCTCCTGGGACCCTGCGGTGAAAGGCAGAGCCCTGGTGTGCCCCCTCCACACCATTCTTTTCTTTCACAGTGTTTGCCACAGTTTGTCATTTATACTTATTTGTTGGTTTTCTGGGTTGGTATTCTCAAGTGCTCCTGTGCTTTAAGCTCCATGGAGCCAAGGATGGGTGTGGAGCGTGTAGCACAGGCCTGGCCTCAGCTGGCCTGCACCTTCCCTAACTATGTGGTAAATGAATGTGCCGCCCCCACCAGGCTCGCAAGCAGCTTCCCTAGGCCCACAGTCGATTTATGACACAGTGTTTATTTGCAGACAGAGACCTTTCAGGACACATGTCCAGGGCACAGGTCAGCATGGAGGGGGAAATGCATAGCTGAGTGGTTCCTCAAACTGTAGCATGCATCAGAAACACTGAGAAGGTTTGTTAAAACTCAGATTCCTGGACCCACCCCCAGAGTTCCTGGTTCTGTAGGCCTGGGATGGGGCCCACGGATTCGCATCTCTGAGTTCCCAGGTGAAGCTGATGCTGGTTTGGGGGCCGCACTGGGAGAACCACTGATAGAGATGCAGGCATTCCTTGTTTTGTTGCTCTTTGCTTTATTACATTTCACACATGTTGTGGTTTTTACAAATGGAAGGCAAGACCTCCACCAACATAAAGGTGACGACTCGCTTTATTGCGGTGTTCTGGAACTGAACTCACTCCGAGGTGTGCCTGTACACAGATAACAAAACAGGCACTGTACCAGTGCCCAGAGGCCTGCCGTGCCATGGATGCCACAAGGGAATAAAGGCTGGGAGAGAGGCGAGCCAGGTGGCTTGTTCTGGGCCATCCGGTGAGGTTGTCTACTTCCTGTCCCATTTGCCATGTGTAGCTGT
>NW_006293789.1:853444-867233 GCF_000327345.1 Myotis davidii | reverse complement strand
CTCTTCTCCCCACTGTTCTTGTTCAGGTGGTAAAATCTAGGGGTGGAAAGGATTGAGATGCAGGATACCTGAGGAGCAGACTGTTTTATAGCAGCTTAGTTTAATCATGTTGTGAAAGCCGCAGCGCACGGATCCCAGAGGTTTAACTAACGTTAGGTTGAGGATCAGGATTGATGGCGACTCCTTCGCGGCAGGTTGCTCTAGAAATGCTCCTCGAGTTTCTCCTTGCACGCTGAGAGTCACGAGAAAGCTCTCTGTTGTACTAGTGGGCCCACAACAAGTGAGGCGACTTCCAGAGGCAGGATCCCTCCTTTCCCGTCACAGCTGCCACGATATTCTCATGCGTTTCAGGAGCTTTTCATGAACCAGAGTGGCCCCTACCCTTCTGTGTCAGGGAGGGGAGATGATGTCGCCAGCGAGGCCTTGGGAGTCCAACGCCTCCAGGTTTGACCTGCTCCTGGTGGCGTGCCTTCAGGTAACTAGCTTCTTGTGGGGTTTCCAACCTGTAAGGTGAGGGTGGTGATATCTAGGGAAGCCTACAGTATGGGGGTCAAGCAGAGGAAACTAGTTGCAAAGCCTCGCCAGTCTTCACTGTCGAGACCACGAGTAGGTGCTTGCGTGTTACTAAGTCCCACATCCTCCTCCATTGCACAGTGACTCCGCACTCTCTCTGTAAGTTTTTAGTCCATCTGAAGTTATTCCAAACTGAAAATTTTATTTTAAAAGTTTGTGAGGTATTTATAGCAGGATGCTTGAGGTTGCATGAGTAAGCCCTCCGTAAATGGTGGCCATTATCATAGCTAATACTATCAGTGCAGTTACTACTATTCTTGGAGAGGCATTCTAGCAGATGTGTGTGTCTAACTGATCACTCTACACATTGTACCTTAGTGTCCTATTGCTGCTGTAACAAAATGCTATAAACTTGGTGCTTTAATGTAAACTTGTTATCTTACAGTTCTGGAGGTCAGAAGTCCAACGTAGTCAGTCACTGGGCTAAAGTCAAGGTGTTGGCAGGACTGCTTTCTTTCTGGAGGCTCTGGAAGACTCTCTTCCCTTGCCGTTTCCAGCCTTTAAAGGTGGCCATGTATGTGTTCGTTGGCCCCTGGTCCCCCTTCATCTTCAAAGCAAATGACCAAATCACTCTGACTTCTCCATGACGTGTTTGCTTTTGTGTGATGCTCCTGCCTCTCTCTCTAAGGACCCTTATGATTATACTAGAGGCCCGGTGCACGAATTCGTGCACCAGTGGGGTACCAAGCGGGGGGGTGGGATGCGATCAGCCCTCCTGACGGGCAGTGGAACGCCCTTGCCAGCCCAGGATCTAGATCCATCCCACTGACATTTGCGCTGGTTGTCGGGAGCTGGCAGCTGCTTTTATATTGTTTCTTCCTTGGGGAGCATCTGGGGGGGGGGAAGTGGTGTAGTGCCAGAGACTGACTTCCAGGAGGCTGGTGGCGCTGTCAGGATTATGCTGGCAGCACTGGTCCGTTGGTGCCTAGCTCATTCTTCGGAGATTGGACCTGCAGGACTACTGAGGTAGTGAATGGCTGTGCCAGGTTGGTGGGCCACAGATACCCGTCAGTCAGTTGAATGGTGCTCCTGCTGTGAGAGCACACTGCCCACCAGGGGGCAGCTCCTGCATTGAGCGTCTGCCCCCTGGTGGTCAGTGTGTGTCATAGCAACCGATTATTTAGGTCCTTTGGTAGTTTGGTTGCTTAGGCTTTTATATATATAGATTGGACCCCTAATCCACGATCATCTTTCCATCTCAAGATCCTTAACATAATCACATCAGCAAAGTCCCTTTTGCCATGTAAGGTAACACAGATTCTGGGAGTTGCAACAAGGACATTTTTGGGTGAGGGGGTTGTTCTGCCCACCACAAGTGGTAAGCTGTCTTCCTTCTCCTTTTGTCCTCTGCCCTCTATAGCCCCTCAGTGAATGGGAACAATTGTTTTATTTCCTTGAGTGGAGCTTCGTTCTCTAGCTCTTTTCCCCAGTGTGGACGCCGAGGGTACAGACTGTCGCTTGGTGTCTAGTAGGCGTGTGTAATGTACAACTAACTGGGCACCATGTTACTGAGTGTCCATTTGCAATGGACTCTCATTCTTCAGCTGTGAGCCTGGTACTTTGGGGCACAAAAATAGTGACACCTGCTATCTCTTAGTTAACAAATGGTGCCAGCAGACTCACTATTGAGTTTGAAGGCTGGTTGTACCTGTCCCCTTATGAACACAGATTGCGGAGCGTGGATGGTCCTGGATATCATACTCCCTTAGTTCTTTGTCCAAGACCTTATATCTTCCTCTTCTCTTGCTCTTCCCCTTCCCATCTCTCTAAATCTGGATTGTTTAGCATGGTATCCACTAGCCACATGTGGCTGTGAACAATTGAAAATTGCAATATTCTGTAAATGTAAAATACACACTGAAATTTGGAGACTTAGTGTGAAGAAAAGAATAAAAGATTTCATGACTGTTTGAATGCCGATTGCAGATTAATATTTTGGATATATTGAGTTAAACAAGCTACGTTATTAAAATTAATTTCACTTGTTTCTTTTTACCTTTTTAATGTGACTTCTAGAACATTTTAATTACTTATGTGGCTTGCATTGTTTTTCCTTTTGAAGAGTGCTGGTCAAAGTTCTACTCATAATCTGTGTGTGAGAGAGAAAGAGAGAGAGGAGAGGATATGTATGTATGTGAAAGGTCCCATTATTCCTGTCACAGTGTCATGCAAAAGGATCCCCAGGGCTTCTCTCTTTCTATCCCTCCCTCCTTTCTGTGTGTCTGTCTTTTCTATTTTGTTCTCTTTCTCTCCTTCCCTCTCTCCCTCTTCCCCTCCCCCCTCCCTCCCTCATTTTTTGTTCACTTACAAAGAACCCACTAAATGAATCTCTGGAGGTGGAATGTTAAATCATTTGAGGTATGACAAGGTTGCTCAGGAAAAAAAGGTGGCTGGGGCTTGGTAGTGGCCCACAGAGTTTGGAAGTTAACCAGACTTCCAGCTCCTCTCCTTACTGTTTATGCCCTAGAACCGTGGTCGGCAAACTGTGGCTCTCGAGCCACATGTGACTGTTTGGCCCCTTGAGTGTGGCTCTTCCTAAGCCTTAGGAGTACCCTAATTAAGTTAATAACAATGTACCTACCTATATAGTTTAAGTTTAAAAAATTTGGCTCTCAAAAGAAATTTTAATCGTTGTACTGTTGATATTTGGCTCTGTTGACTAATGAGTTTACCGACCACTGCCCTAGCAGGTTTGGGGTTTTTGGTTGGAGTGTGATCTCCAGTAGGAGGCAGTTGATTGATATTTCGCTTTCACAATTGGTATTTCTCATACTTTTTATCTCCCTTCCTCTCTCTCTTAAAAAAAAAAATCAAGAATGATTTTTAAAAAATTACTGCTCTGGGGAAAGATGGGCAGGGGATAGTGGTTCCTAAATGGCATCAGAGAAAGTGCAGATTCGCGCTGTGCTGCTGGGTTTGGCCAGGAATGAGGATGGGTTACACTGAGCAAATCAAACACATTGGCCTGCCTAGTGCAGCCTGGCCTGTGTGGGAAGTTTCAGTTTCCATTTCTGCTCCTCGGAGGGATGCTGATGAGGGTGGGCACAGCTGTCGGTGTAGGTGGGAGGACATGGCTGGTCCTCCCTGCCCTCCCCAGCACCCAGCAGCTGAGGATGATTTATTTGTTGGGTCTAAGAGGTCATTCTCTCCTCCAGCCTTCTAGTGAAAGGACAGGTGGTTCACGCTGGCTGAAAGGAGCAGGGCCACTACAAAGGTTACAGGTGAGGCTAGACCAGCCGTGGGCAAACTACGGCCCGCGGGCCGGATCCGGCCCGTTTGAAATGAATAAAACTAAAAAAAAAAAAAAAGACCGTACCCTTTTATGTAATGATGTTTACTTTGAATTTATATTAGTTCACACAAACACTCCATCCATGCTTTTGTTCCGGCCCTCCGGTCCAGTTTAAGAACCCATTGTGGCCCTCGAGTCAAAAAGTTTGCCCACCCCTGGGCTAGACTGTCGGCGTTCACAGCCTGGCTTTGCCACCTGTCAGCTCTGTGACTTTATGCGTGTTCGTTCCTTTAATTCTGCATCCCCATTCCTTCATCCGTTCCTTTTCAGCTCCAAAAAAGGATTGCTGTAACAGGTATGGTATTGGAGCCTAGGGCTTGTCAGTGAGCACCAGGGCTGCCAGCTGGGGCTCTGGTCTGATCAGGAGTGTGATCTGAAACTGCTGGTGAACTGCAAGCTCTCATCTGCCAGGAATGTGCTGTGGACGTCAGAGTTTTAGCAGGAACACCTTGGAGCGGAGGCCGGGGCGAGGAAGAAGGTGTAGCCGGAGGTGGTGGTGTGAGGAGTGAGGAAGCTTGGATGCAGAGAGCTGCCTGGAGTATTGGGGATGGTCAGTGAGTTTGCAGCTCTTTTAAGCAATTTATGCTCCTGTGAAGTACAACTCACTCCCCCTGGATTCAGATGGGCCTTCATTGGCCTGCATCAGGGAGCGTGACTGTCCTCCATCAGCTGGCTGAGCAGGACTAGGTCAGAGCCTGCGTGCCTGGGGACTGCTGCACCCTGCCTTGGGCCCTGGGTCTACCTGGCAGAGTGGAAGGAAGTGCGGTCATTTTTCAGCCCTGTGGAGTAAGATCTTCTCCAGGGAGACACGTGTTTCTGGTGGGAACCTGGTTACGTGGTATCTCTTATAACTGACGCTGGCTTCCTGCCCATCCTCTCCCCTCCAGCAGCTGAGGGAGCTGAGCCAAGGATTTGCCCCTCGGGCCTCCTGGGCCCCTGGTCTAGAGCTCAGAGGAGGCAGATGCCAGGAACCACAGGGCCTGGGAAGGGGAGAGTGCAGGCCAGGCCTCTCACCTGGGGACTTCTCCCCTTGCTCTGACTTCCCCTCTGAGTTTTCAAAAACTTGCAAATTGATCTGAAAGAGTAGAGTTTATTTTTCTCCCTAGTAAGGGTGTGGCCCTTGTGGGGGTCTGCATGTCCTAGGGTTTTATCCACTTGTTTGAATATTTGCTTCAAATCTGGTCTTTTCCCTCAGCATTTGGGCTCTTTTTTGTTTTTTTTAAGGATGGTTTTAATCTTAGACTTGTTTAAAAAGGTAATCAACAGTACAAGTGAGTTTTTTTTCAGGAATGGTCTCCCTGGAGTTATGTGGAAGTGTGAATAGATAGGAATATTTGGAGACTGGCAAAGCGATGAAAATGAGGACGTACACACAGTCGCCTCGCAGCTTTCTGTGTACAGTACTTCCCTTGCACTGGCTGTGCTTTGGGAGGCCTCGCTGAAGCCTCTGGGAGGTGGTGGGCCTGCTCTGTGGACTAAAGACTGAGAATGGAGGGAGATGACAGCGACGGGAGTGAGGAGGATACAGGTGTCATTTCCTTTCTTTCCACTTGTGTTTGACTGAATTACAGTCATATTTAGTAAACGCCACTAACCGAGTTGCTAACTGTGTACTGGGAACTTTAGGTATAGTCCTTCATTTAATCCTTAGACTTCCTTAGACTAACCCTTTGAGGTTGACTATTATCCCATTTTACAGATAAAAATACTGAAGCCGAGCCCATGAGGAATTTCCCCAAGGTCCCACAGCTCCACAGCTAGGATCTGAACAGTTGGGATTTGAACACAGGTCAGTGTAATTCCCATAACCGTGTTCTTTCTATTATGCTACATGTGCCCTTAAGGGAGACTTACTGATAATAACGGTAAAAGGGGCAGAGGTGACATTTGAATGCCTACTGTGTGCCAGGCACTGTGCCGAGTGCTTTATGATTATCTCTTATGTGCAGAGACCCTGGGCAGCAGTGGCACTGTTATGACCCTGGTTTCACAAAAGATGAAGCGGAGGCTTAGAGGTCACCGGCCTCGCCTGACAAATAATCGGTGGAGCTGGCAGCCTGAGTCCAGAGCCTGGGCCCTGCCTCAGCATAGCGCCTCCGTGGGCTCACGGAGTTCTAGCAGCTAACAGGACTTCGAAGGGGTCTTATAGCCTGGGAATCCACTGTTGGAATAATGAACTTGCAAGCGTGGATAGAAACTATTTTCAGTGGAATATCAAGTACTTGTAGAGTGTTGATTTTGTGTAAGACTCTGTGTCCAAATGCTGTTTAGAGATACCAAGGAGTGTAAGATGTGTTCTGCTCTTGAGGAGTTGACAGTCAGGTTGTGGGCGTCACCACGCAGGAGGCAGCCGTGACGTCAGTTCTGGGAAAGTTTCCAGAGTAGATGTTGTTTGTTAGGGAAGGTACGTTGCGTGTGCACACACACCTCGGAAATACTGTGGGCTTAGCTCCAGACCACCGCAGTACAGTGAGTAGCACAGTAAAGTGAGTCGTAAACTTTTTGCTGGTGGAGAGTCTTGCCTTCAAGTCTTTTATTTTTAAATAAAATAGTGAGTTTATTTATTTTAAAACATGTTTATTTTTACTGTTGACTGTATTAACAACGCAATACCTGTAAAACAATACAAGGAGGTATGCCTGCATTAGGCGCAGGTAAAATCTGAAGACACAGGGAGATGAGGTAGACTAGTTGGGTTGCTATTGCTATTGCTGGAGCAAAGCAGTCCTTCCTGACTCTGGAGGGCTGCACAGGCCAGGGTTTGATCTTAGAGGTGGTTCCTAAGCCACCTTTTGAAGCAGAAAGGCCTGGCCTGGGGGGTTCATATGGTAGGTGCGGAGGAGTGGGTTGTGAGGGAGGAGGGATGAGGCTGGGGGAAGGTCCCAGGTTACAAAGCTGTTATGAGCTATTGGTCAGGAAGTGGTTAACGCTGGAACTCTCATTACGGTTGGTTAGTAATTCAGTTGGTCCTAAGGCCAAGGTGAGTAATGCTGGGAAGAGGCAGGCTTTACTGATGTGACTGAGGTGGGAGCGAGGACCAAACGGATCAGATGGCTTTCATAGGCTCTAAGGAGGAACAAGTTAGTTTGTCATTACCTCATCCCCACAAGGATGAATTGATTGGCATATTTATTAGAAAACTCTCCACCTTGATTTCTTGTCCTAGCTTTACAAAATTCCCGTTTGCTGCTTTATCATTGTGGTCTGAGAGGCCTACGTCTGAGCCGTATACCAGTTTGAGTCTGGAACCATCAAGGCTAAAATTGCCTAAAGCTGTGGTCGGCAAACTGCGGCTCGCGAGCCACATGTGGCTCGCGAGCCGCAGTTTGCCGACCACTGGCCCGGCAGTGAAGGTGGCCTTCAGACTTCAGTCGACACTTAATAGACCAGGGTGGGCAGCATGAGGGCTGGCTTGTCTTGGGCACAGAGTTCAATCCCTGGGGCACAAGCAGCAGAGAGGGAGGAAGGGGAAAGCCATGGAGAACTGAGGGGAGAAGCAGTGCAGGTGTAGGGCACTTGCAGGTTGTAACAGTTGAATATCTTATCAGTGACCCTGCCCGTCGTTCATCATGGCCCCCCCTGGGGCTGTTCTGATCCAGTAGTAACCACCTGTTGGGTAGGATCTTCTCCCAAAGAGGAGCTTCACTCAGTTTCTCAAGTTTTTAATTCCTGGAAATTTTCTAAGTGACTCCTTCCAGATCAGGTGTCAGCGAGGAGACCAAGCAGATGGAGGTTCTCTTTTCTAACCTGTTGTCAGACTGTCATTGTCACCAAGAACTTGTCTCATTGTTGTCAATCCAACTTTTAGTGAAGCAGTTAAGTGGAACTGATTGGTAGGAAATAAATTATTTGAAAGGTGGTTTCTTTGCATTAACTTCTTTAATAATTAGAAATAAGAGACCAACTTCGGGGATTTTGTCTTTCCAAGGAGATATAGCAAAGATTAATTCCTCACTCTGAGAGAGCTTTGGTGAGGTCCTGTGTGGGTGGCTGTGCATGTGTGGGGTAGCTCCTGGTGGTTCCTGACCTACAGTTGCAGAGGGTGGTTACTCCTGAATGGAAGGTCTTAGGATGATTGTTTCTTATTGCCACTCATTTCCAGTGCTTTCTGTTCTATGCGGTTGGTCTGCTCGCTTTGTTTATAAGTTTACCAAGTGACTTAACATTTTAAGGAATATTACTCCTTAGAACAGTGGTTCTCAACCTGTGGGTCACGGCCCCTTTGGCGGTCAAATGACCCTTTCACAGGGGTCGCCTAAGACCATCCTGCATATCAGATATTTACATTACGATTCATAATAGTTGCAACATTACAGTTATGAAATAGCAATGAAAATAATTTTATGGTTGGGTCACAACATGAGGAACTGTATTTAAAGGGCCAGAAGGTTGAGAACCACTGCCTTAGAAGGTGGTATGTGAAGACACACAGGTGTGGCCCCAGTTAATCTGATGAAGCCTTTAATTAGCTATGAGGTAGGAAGCTTTGTCCTGCACAGCTGTTGGTGGGTATTAGGTGGAAAGATGCTGTCTTGAGGTAGCTGGATACCAGTGCTGTCCAGTAGAACTTCCTGCCACGACAAGATTTCCTCTATTTGCTGTGCTGTCTGCCCAACAGGAGAGCCCTAGCCACGTGTAGCTACTGAGCACTTGAAATGTGGCTGGTGTGTCTGAGAACTGAATTTATTTTATTTTAATTAATTTAAATTAAATAACCGCATGTAGGAGGGGCTATCATTGGAGAGCACTGCCTTAGACAATGGCCAGAGATGACCGAAGCTGTACTTAGGAGGTGGGTATCAGTTTTAGTTGGCATAAGACTGTGAAGGGAAATTTAAGGCACAGGGTACTCTAGTGGACAGGAGAAAATCCAATAGCGTAGAATTGTGACATTTTATAAAAATGTTGGCGTTCCAAAAAGACTTGGGTCAGTTGGAGCTGGATTAGCAGGGGAGTTTCTTAGAGGAAGACGTCATGCCCGAGCGTTCAGCTCTTCTGGAATAATGTCCAGGCAGCCGAAATGGTCCATTTAATCAGGCTCTTAGGGAGGCAGTGTGGCCTGGGAGCCCTGCAGATCTGGGTGAAGATGCAAGGTGTTTAGCTTTCTGAATCTCAGTTTCTCTATCTGCAAAATGTGTATAATAACTCTACCTCAAGGATAAGTTAGATAACTTATGCAGAACTCTTAGTGTCCTGGGACATAGCAGTTTCTCAATTAATGGAGGCATTATCAGGATAGGATTAGCATATGCACACGAAGGTTTCTGACTGTTCATACTCATTTTCTTATTCCCTCTGACCTCTTTCTTCACACATCTAGAGCTAGAAGTCCTGCGATTGTTGCAGAGAGAGTCAAGAGAAGACAAGGGTGTGAAGAGACTAAGGAAAACACAGATACCCTTGGAAAATTGAGAATTGTAGTGGAAAATAAATTAACTCCCAGTTAACTTAGGGGCGGCAGTTTATCTGTGCATATTGCAGCCTCCAGAATTCTAGCTTTCATTCTCCTTCTGTCCCAGAAGAGTCTGAACTGGAATTTACAGCTTAAACACTGCCTGGGTTTCAGGGCATTTATTTGCATGGCAACTTGGACACCTCCTAGAGATGATTCTATTATTATTTCCTTATCTGGGTTCTTTTTACTTGAACACTTGAGGTTGATTTAGTATCTTACAAGAATTGAACATTGTATTCCAGACATCATTAATATCGCCTTTCTCACCCAGCGTAAGTATGAAATTAATCAAAAAGCAAAGGGAAATTAATAATATGTTGGTATTCACAGTTCATCAGGAGACTTCACAGCAGGTATGAAATTAACTCCTCTGAATTAATACATACTTCAATTAATGGTATAGAAATGGTTATTTATCATTTAGGAAATGCACCTTAACGCTTCCTGCTTTGATAATTAGTTGGATGATAGGTGGTGTCTCATGATAAACCATTGAGTATTGGGAGGTCACATTAGGATGCATAGTAAACATTAAATCAGTTTTCCCATATTTCACTGAGATAAATGAGCCAGATGGTTAATGTTACTTGTTTCCTGTCTGTTGAAAAAGGTTTGCCCAGACACTTACAGTGTTGATCTTTGTTTACAATAAACTGAGTTTGATCCCAGGTTCCGTGTTTCCTTGTTATGACATGTGATATGACCACTTTCAAAGGATAGTGAACAAATTATGGGAATGAATGGAGCATTATAATTACAGTTATAATTATAATTATTATCGTTTGCTGAGGTTGATAAAGGACAGACTTTTATTACTGGATCGTTCCTGTAATTACATCAGAAATAACAGGCAGCAGTCACCTTCTATCAGGGACAGGAGAGAAGGAGCTTATTCTTTAAGTGATCACATAAGGCGCTAAATGAATCACCCTCAGCCTCATCATGAGGATTTAAAAATAGAAAGGAACAGTTGACATCATCCTATAGCAGGTTTTTAAGGAACAAAAAAGTGCCAGGTAATATTTTAAGGAAAAGAGCTGTCGGATGTCCAGCCCACATGTTAGTAGCCTATTGGCAGTGGTTTTTACACTTGAGCGCACCTCCTAGAGTCCCAGTGATGGCAAACCTATGACACGCGTGTCAGAGGTGACATGCGAACTCATTTCTTTAGTTGATTTTTCTTTGTTAAATGGCATTTAAATATATAAAATAAATATAAAAAATAAAAGTCTTTGTTTTACTATGGTTGCAAATATCAAAAAATTTCTATATGTGACACGGCACCAGAGTTAAGTTAGGGTTTTTCAAAATGCTGACACGCCGAGCTCAAGGTTCGCCATCACTGTCCTAGACTCCTAGAGGGCATGTTCAGGTTGCAACTGACTCAGAGTTCCTGATTCAATAGGTGTGTGTGGGGCCTAAGATTCTGTATCACAGATTCCCAGGTGATGTTCATGTTGCTGGTCCAAGGACTACATGACGGGAACCGTTAGGCTAAGGGACAGACCAAGTGTAACTTGGGGATGGTTCCAGAAACAGAATTTTAAGACCAATTCCCTAGTACAGTGGTTCTCAACCTTCTGGCCCTTTAAATATAGTTCCTCATGTTGTGACCCAACCATAAAATTATTTTCATTGCTTCTTCATAACTGTAATGTTGCTACTGTTATGAATCATAATGTAAATATCTGACGTGCAGGATGGTCTTAGGCGACCCCTGTGAAAGGGTCGTTTGACCGCCAAAGGGATCGCGACCCACAGGTTGAGAACTGCTACCCTAGTGCCTGTTAGAATAATTTTGATGTAAATACCAAATGCTGTTTGGGATGGTGTGCAAGTTTTGTAGCAGGGATTTTCTCTTTGTGACATTGTGAGTGAACATTAAAAGCAGCTGCAGACCTTGTGTCCCACACTCTTGGCCTTCGGCCATCTTGGTAGAATCTTGGATAAACTTTGTTGGCTACAAGTATTATCTCTATAATCCAAGCTCTTGAGGAATTTGAAAGTCACAGGTTTGAATACTTTTTTCTCATTTGTGAATCAAACACACTTTACCTGAGGACCATCATTTTAGCTAAGGGTACACACTAAATTGTTGTCATTGTTGCACCCGCCTGACAAAACTGCTGTCAGCAAAATGAAAGTATAGCACATTGGACACCCACAGAGACTGTGGTGCCAGGCTGCTGCCTGGTTCTGGAACTGCTCTTTTATTATCCTGTTAATTAATTATCCTTGTATAGCAGTAGCAACCCAAATAACAATTGCTAATGTTTGTAGAGGGCTCCCTGCCCCTCTCATGTGGCGGCTGTACTCTTTGGTTCTGTTGTGTTTGTTCATAAATCCGCCATCATTTCTGGCTGAGGTACTGTGATTACCTCTGATTCAGACACAAAAAGACAAAGGCTTGGAGCTTTACTTTGTTGCCCTCGTGGCTGGTGAGGGTGGACCCCTGTGTTTGAGTCTAGGCATTGTGAGCGATATGGGACAGATTTGGATTGGGTGATATATTTTGAGAAGCTCTTAGTGGAGGCAGGATGACAGGCCTCACTGAGATGAAAATATGCTAGAAAGTTCAAAGTGTGATAAAACCAAACATACTTAATGTTAAGATTGTGTGTAAGTTGTGATGTGAAGGGTCACTCTAGAATTTCACTGCTTGGTAAATGAGGCTGCTCTGCCCAGCATCAGATGCAAGTGGAATGAAGCCAGTTGTAATGACGGGGTCTTTTCCTGTGTGAGCATCTGATGTTCCATAAGGAAGATTGAATGACTTAAAGCTTATAAACATGGCCATTTTTAGTGTATACCACTGGATGATCTTATCATTAGAAATCTTTTCTCTAGACATGATATTTTAGGTAGAACCATAGACTCCCTTCAACTACTTTCTCACGTGAATAAAAATGGGACAGCTTTCATGTTCTCAATGAGCTGCCTTTGCTCATTAGGCTGTGGAACAGAAGGAGCGAGGGAAAGCCTGCTGTGAGTCATGCCCATGGTTGTCTTTGCATCAAGATTCTGAGATCCTCTATTTGGAGCGACATTGTCCGTAAGGAAAAAGAGGATGAAAGCTTGAGTTTAAATGAAGCAGGATCAACCCAACAGATTTCAGTGCTGAAGGGTATGAGGGATGGGGAGGTGTAGAATTGGCTGCCATTGTGTCTTCAGATCCAGAGGAGACACTGCAGGGTGGTCCTTGAACATGTTTGCTTTATCATCGTCCACTTAGAGGTGCTTTGAAGAGGGATAGGGGTAGAGGCAAGAAACAGAATGCAGATTTTTTAATAGAACACCACCCTAGAGTATAGCGCTGATCATTAGGGTATTTTATGGGCTATTTGTAATATCTTTTATCCAAAATATAAAATGAAAGAAGCCAATGTTGATTAAAAATGGGATTCCAATTTTTTCTAGCTCCTCTTTCACTGTTTGTCCCCTGTGATTGCTGCCTATTCTTTTTTCTAGTTTGAATTGCATTCCCGTGATCTCTATTTGCAAATGCTTTCACAGTTTTGTTATAATTAAGAAAGGGAAGAAAATCAAAACATAAGCCCAAGAAGAGGTTGAGGGAGTGTGTCAATCCCCAAGCAAGGTACTTTTGGGTGAAATCTTGATGAAAGTGGCAGAGTGATGCTGTTTTGAAAATTAGGAAGGAGAAAGGACTTCCTGCAACATTTCCTTTACAGACACAGCTAGAAATGCCTATAAATTTTCATTAATGTTATATCCTTGGCTCCACAGGAAATTATATTTAAGATTAGTTGGACATTAAAGCTTTGCTGAGGATAGAAGTGAATGGCCTTTTGGTTTCTTGGTGACCATGAATTTTGCTAATATATACAGCCAAGAGTAATACAGTAGTTTTCGTATGACTCTGGGAGTAGCTTGTCTGATTCTTAAGGTAAAATCAAGATTGACTTCTTAATTAGTGTGTTATTTAAGAAAAACAAATCCAAATCTGAAAGCATTGGGGAGGTAAAGGGTAATGAATTTTCTTTTTTGGCACATCATGAACATTTTGTTTTTTTAATTTTTACATTGTTTCTCCTGGTATGATTCATGTCACTCACTGCCCTTGCACTTGAACCCAGTACTCATTAGGAAAACTGCCATGTAAAGTACCAAGTGAGATGTTTATGAAAACATACAGAAAGGAGTGAAAGCACTGAAAGTAAATTGATATTACGTAGGTCTGAGGCACGTGGCTATTCATTTTATTGTCACATGAATGAGGTGGGGTTTTTTGTTTGTTTGTTTTTAAAATATTTTTTATTGATTAAGTTATTACATATGTGTCCTTATCCCCACATTACCTCCCCAACCCTCCACTCATGCCCTCACCCCCCTGGTGTCTGTGTCCATTGGTTACGCTTATATGCATGCATACAAGTCCCTTGGTTGATCTCTTACCCACCCTCTCTCCCTGCATTCCCTCTGAACTTTGACGGTCTGTTCAATGCTGCACT
>NW_006293789.1:849913-852951 GCF_000327345.1 Myotis davidii | reverse complement strand
CACTGTTGTAGAGCACAGCCCATTTGCACTCTTTGAGTGTTACCATTTGTCTTTTCAGTAGTAATGCGAACTGTCTTTTTTTAAAAAAATATATTTTATTGACTTTTTACAGAGAGGAAAGGAGAGAGATAGAAAGTTAGAAACATCGATGAGAGAGATACATCGACCAGCTGCCTCTTGCACACTCCCCACTGGGGATGTGCCCGCAACCAAGGTACATGCCCTTGACCGGAATCGAACCTGGGACCTTTCAGTCCGCAGGCCGACGCTCTATCCACTGAGCCAAACCGGTTTCGGCATTTCTTGTTGTTTTGTTGATGGTTTCCTTTGCTGTGGAATGAGGTGTTTTTGATATTGACTAAGGTGCTTAGGATTGTTTCTCCCAAATGCATACAGTATTATTTTGAATTAGTTTCAGTTGTACAGTATAGTGGTTAGCCAATCATATACTTTAGAAAGTGTTCTCCGACATTTCCAGTACCCAATGGGCACCATACATAGTTATCACAATATTATTGACTATATTTCTATGCTTTACTTTACATCCATGTGACTAGTTTGTAACTACCAACCTGCACTTCTCAATCCCTTCACCTTTTTCACTCAGTCCCCTAACCCCCACCCCTCTGGCAACCATCAGTCTGTTCTCTGTGTCTATGAGTCTGTTTCTGTTTTCTCAAAATATATCTTGATGATTGGACTTATTGGAGTTAACAGCTTTTTCTGTATCATGATAATATATTTTCAAAAATCAGTCCTAACCTCAAAGCTATCGCAAATAAAAGCTGCTAAAAAAAGGCAGCCACAAGGTCACTGGCACTGCCTCAATTCCTTCCAGCCTTCCATCCCTCTTTAGTAAGCATTTAGTGAGGCCAGACTCTTTTTGTGGAGATGGCGAGTTTGGGATGACTGAGGGTTGAGCTTGCTCTCCCAAATTGCCCAGTTTACCACCCTCTGGTATTGCTCAGAGATTGGCACAGACAAAAATGTTTATGCTGTGAAGGGTAGTTATATGCCACAGACCATATAAAGAGAGAATTAGCTTGACTGAATTAAAAATAACAAAACTTGTTCAGACATTTTTTTCCAGCAGAAAATGGTACATGTTCTTATATGAGGTTCGTAAGTAGAAGGTAGACCAGTTGGTTAGTCTTAGAAGACCTGTGGGCAGTCAGCTTGCAGGTGGGTCTGTGTAGTTTGGTCTTTATTTTTTTCCTCCCTCCTCCCTGCTCTCTCCTTGCCTCTCTCCCAGTTAAGCTCTTTCAGTTTTAGAATTCTCTGCTGATAGATTTCACAAATAGCAGAAACACACTGTATGTATCTGTTAAAGGACATGTCCCCCCCCCTCCTCCGCTTTTATTCTTTTATAAAGGTGTTTTAATAGAGGGAAGTATTACCTGTATAGAAGCACATAGTAGATATATTTGTAGAATGGCTTTTCATTGCTTCTTTGGGTTTTATTCTTCAAGGTGAAGTGGCTGTAAATAATCTGTTATATTTGAATGAACAGGTGTGTAATTCAGTGGGCTTTATCTCATGGCAAACTCCTTTGTTTTTTTTGTAATAGAGCTGTTTGTTGCTAAAATTGTGTGTATACATATGGTATACTTGAGACTGTGTGTATATTGATGTAGTTGAGTCTGGAAAACTTTCAGATTGGTAAAAGCTTTGGTTAATGCCTCCTGAGACTTGGAACAAAGAGCAGTTCTGTGCAGAGGCTCTGTCTCTGCCTTACTCCTACTGATCTAATAATGGATGGATTTGGATCCTAGCAAGTGAGATAATACAATTTATTAGATAAATGCCTCTAGAGTTGAAGTGATAAGCCTCTCATCTCGATATTTTTAGGTATCCTTTTTTGGGGGGACTATCTTAAAAGGCAGTTGGGTTCGAAAATGGAAGAAGCAAAGTTCATAGAAGCTCTTTGTCAACCCGCCTGTTTTCTGTGAATCAAGGCCTTAAAGGGGAGAAACTTCAAAATGTCTTTGTCCTTGTGATTTCAGCAGTGATCACTGTTCTAAGTGGACATTGGTGGGGACCCGTTAGGCCATGTAAGTACTGTAGGAAGCAAATATTTACCTGGCAAAGCACAGATCCAGGATATTTGACCTGGGGAGGGAGAGGACCAAGTAGTTGAGTGAGATGGTAGCAATTGGAACCATCAAAATACAGATCCTGTAGGCTACCAGCGCAGCCCAATCCTGAGGGGACATTGCTGGCTATCTGGTTAAAGCCTAGTGGACTTGATCGGTGGGATAATTAGGCAAGACTATTTCATCTGTCTAGAATTAGTAAAGTGATGGGAGCAGTAGGCCATTTATTACTTTATTCAATCATTTAGTCACTCTTGCATGGAAGGGCTGCTCCTTTTAGAGCAGCCCAACCAAGACCTGACATGGAGGATCATGATGTGAACAGAAGAAACAGCAGTGAATTGGAGTGTGACTCAACAAGATTGCACACCTTCCGAGCTGTGTCTACATCAAGAAACCATTGCTCAAAGACTAACTTTTCTTAAAGTCCCCAGTTACAAGCATATTTTGTGGAGGAAGATGTTTGCTAAATACGTCCTTGTTTACCGACTGAATTCAGTAGAGCTTGAAACCACTGTTCAGGCTACCCTTGAGAGTTACCTTGGTAAATCAGGCATTCAGCTTGGGAGCAGAATATTTGGATTTCACAGGTTGATAGGATTTGGGTGTCAAGGTTATGGGGCCAACAGAATGAAACATTAAACATTCCTAATTCGTTTCTTATGTATGTGGGTCTTTGAACAAACTTTGTCTCGAACAACATCACAGGATTAAAAACTCACAAGCAGACGAATGTCTGATGTGAATAAAAGCCTTAATGTTAGGAAAATCCTGTGACCATGTGACTTTTATCAGAGACTTCTCTCTAGCTGTCACCTTTAGAGTTTGTCCTGCTGGGAGAAACCAGAGAAACAGGAAGTGTCTTCTTCAGAACCTCAAAGGGATTTCAAATCTCTAAAGACGTGGGGATTTTGTCTGAGATGCAACAAGCAACACCTTCCCCCC
>NW_006293789.1:828744-849890 GCF_000327345.1 Myotis davidii | reverse complement strand
CCCCCCCCCCCGCTTCCCCACATCACACACCACACACATCACTTAATGGAAATGGGGCTTCATTTCAGAGACTGGTCAGCCCAACAATCTGTCTTCAAGGGTCTGTTCTCAGATTAGTTTAGTGGTGGCAGATAGGGGTGTTTGCTCACTGCTCTCCAAGATTGTCAGGCAAGGCAGCTGGAGGTCGTGGGCTGGCATCCTGGAGCTTGGAGCTGGGTCTCAGATCCCTGATACCTAGTTGCTGTGGCTATGCTAGGGGAGGGATGAGCATTTTCCTGCCTTTTCTGGGCTGTGGTTGTTTGTTGGTTGTTTGTTTCTTATGGCAGTTTCTGCACCTCCCACCTGTGCCACTCTGCACTGTGTGTGCTTGACAGCCTTCACGGAGCAGCCAGATGTGTTGGTGTCATGTGGCGCTCCAGGGCTCTGTCTATCCACTACCAAAGATGTTGTTCCCCCCCCTCCCCCGTACACCATACCTAGCTGCCTTGGAGAGGCCTCTTGGCTCTTGTAGGAATAACTACTGAAAGAGCAGCTGCCTGTCTGCCTCCCAGACTGATCGAATTGGGTTGTTGTCAACCTGCTGTTGGAAGAGTTCCCAACGCAGCAGACTTGGCTGTCATTGACATTTATAACTTGAAAGCCATATCACAGATGACTTGGCGTTTCTCTAATCCCTTAAATAGCCTTCAGAATATAAAGCACATGGCCTCTATACACGCTGGTGACTCCTAGGAGATTGGAAATAGCTGGGTCTTCCAGAAGGGAGAGAAGCGGCTCTCTGTTCTCCTGCGTTGCATATCCCCTCTCCTGATATAGGCAGGATGAATTTGTCCTGGCTGTGTGCTCAGGTGTGGATGGAACCATATGAGTCCATTTAGATCGGGAAGCCTATTGGCTTCTCAAAACAACTGACTCTGATTACTGTAGAGCCTGTGGGGAGAGAGGATATTATTGGGAAGCTAATGTCAGAAACTGTTTCTCAAATGGGTTGGTAGATCCTGTACCTAGTCTTTTATGCCTTAATTTCTGAAAGAACCAGTTTCTAAGCTTCACTTCTTGACACATGACAGGAAGAGAAAGATGCAGTGTTCATGGTAAAAATAAAATTAAAACCAAAGCCACCCAAATAAATGACGTGAACATACGCTGCCAAAGGAAGTGGAGGAAGGGCAGAATGAAATTGAAATACATCTTACTTGCCCTAGCTGGTTTGGCTCAATGGATAGAGCATTGGCCTGTGAACTGAAGGGTCCTAGGTTCGATTCTGATCAAGGGCACATGCCCTGGTTGCAGGCTCCATCCCCAGTTGGGGGCATACAGGAGGCAGCTGGTCAATGATTCTCTCTCATCATTGATGTTTCTATCTCTCCCTCTCCCTTCCTCTCTGAAGTCAATAAAAATATATTTTAAAAGAAAAAAATACATTTTACTTGCTGAGGTTCTATCTGGACTGTAAATTTCCTGAGGGCTAGCACTGGCCTTTTGCTCTTCCTATCACCAGTGGCCAGCACAGAACCTGGTATGCAGCATTATGATAAGCTGAACAAATGAATATAAAGAAGTAAAGGTGTAGGTAGAAAAAGTTTGTTTCATTTTACAGTCCTGTGTCACTTAACACGGGGATACATTCCGAGAAATACATTGTTAGGCGATTTTATTGTTGCTATGTGCGAACATCAGAGTGCATTATACACACCTGGGTGGACTGGCCTACGTGGTATAGCCTGTTGCTCCTAGGCTACAAGCTGGTACTGGATGTTACGTCAAGAGACTAAATTGAGCACAAGGGGAAATGATGCAATCGAGAGATGTGATAAACATGGCATACTGTTGGCATAACGTGGCATGCTCTTTTATAAGTAGAAAGAGTGCACTCTAATAACAACACAAAGTGTAATAAATGCATAAACTGGTCCTTTATCCTCATTGAGTACCATGTGCTGTACATAATTGTGCACTGTACTTTATGCACTGGCAGTGCAGCAGGTATGTTAACACTGGCTTCGCCACAAACATGAGAGCAGAATACATTCACTTTGATGTTTGACTGCTATGACGTCGCCAGGTAATAGGAAATTTCAGCTCTGTTGTAATCTTACTAGAGGCCCAGTGCACAAAATTCCTGCACTCGGGGGGGGGGGTGTCCCTTAGCTCGGCCTGCGCCGTCTCACAGTCAGGAGCCCTCGGGGGATGTCTGACTGCCGGCTTAGGGGGAGTGAGCCTAAGCCATCAGTCGGACATCCTTAGCGCTGCCGCAGAGGCGGCCACTGCTGCTGTGCTTGTCAGCTGTGAGCCCAGCTCAGGGCTTCTGGCTTAGCGGCGCTCCCTTTGTGGGAGTGCACTGACCACCATGGGGCAGCTCCTGCGTTTAGCATCTACCCCCTCATGGTCAGTGCGTATCATAGTGACCAGTCATTCTGCCGTTCAGTCTATTTGCATATTAGCCTTTTCTTATATAGGATGGGACCATTCTAGATGCACTCTGCTATTGCCTGAAACGTTGTTATGTGGTGCGTGACTGTGTTTGCCCTGGGAGGGCTGACATTGAAATCATTAATCAACAAACCCCGATTATGGGATTTAAAGTTAATGACGTTTCCCTGTTGGCATAAAGATGAATAATCTCAGAAGAGGCCTAACAGAACGGGGGACTTGGACAGCAGGCCTTAGAGTTATTAAAAAAAAACACCACCGCTGAGCTGATTTCTCTCTGCGGCTCCAGGACGGTAGTCACGTTAGGCAGTATGAGTGTCTGGCCTCATCTGTGAGCTGTGCTGGGCAGGAGGGGACAGGAGCAGGCTCCGGAGCCAGCTTGATGGAAGCCATGGGCTTCGGGAGATTATCAGCTGAGGAATGCCTGTCACCGTCCTGGCCCTTTGCTGTGATGTATGTTGGTACTTCATCTGAGTCCTCTTCCTCAGAGTCCAAGAAGTGCCTTGGAGTCCATAAGACTGCACTCCGGTAGCCACTGCCCATATTCATAGAGGAGTATGGGGTAACCCCACTTTCCCTGGCCAAGGGAAGGGTGAAAGGTGGGGCCGCAGGGCAGAGGTCAGGGCTCTGGACATCCACTTGTCCCAGGCCAGATGAGGAGCACAGAGCTGCTGTCTTCACAGGCATGCCCGGTGTGGACTAGATCTAACCAGAATTCCCGTTTCATGGCGGGAGGTTTCAAAACAGCTTCTTGCATCTGTTGTCTGTGCATCTTTACTTGAACACAGTATTTAAACATTTTACATATTTCAAGTATCCAGACAGGTGATACCCAGACGAGTGTGGAACTTGCTAGAACACTCACGCATGTCCTTCCCCCTGGATTCACTGCCTTTCTGATCTCACCAACGACACGTCTTATTGATTATGAAAGATGTTGATGTGGGCTTATGATAAAGTCACGGTCCGTGCGTCCCTGGAAATTCTACAGAATGAGGTCTGCGGGAACCTAGACCTACAGCAGCCCCAGCACACCCACGCTGAGGAGGTTGGTGCTGCCTGGGTCTGCCCCAGTTTCCTTTGCTTATTCTGTTACCTTTGCTTATTCTGTTACTCTCGTTGCCGCCTGTTTTTCTCCTCTTCACTTTCAAGGAAGTGTTTCAGCCTTTTCTCTGCCTGGGTCAGTCCGCCCTTGTGATGGGCAGTTTATCAGCCCGGCTCTGCATCCCGTTCCCTTCCCGTATACTCCAGCATACTGATGCCACACACCGGCGACTCGCTTCGTAAAGAGCCTCTCCTTTCTCTGAGGCCTGTGTGTCATTTCTCCCCGTTATGTCCTCTCCCCGGAGGAGGGGGGCAGGGGCATTTCACTTTGCTTTCCAGGTTGACAATGATGGATGGACAGCTTATGTCGGGCAGGCCGAGGCTCTCCCTCAGGTGAATTAATGGAGGTAAGGCCATGGACAGGTTTCTAGTCAGTTCTTTCACTATGGCCATGTTCTGGGACCAGAGCCCATGTTATTTTAGCCCTGTTGATGGATGGCTGATCATCACTTAATTCTTTGTTTTGGTCTGAACCTCAAGATGGCTTATAAGAACCAGTGTCCGCAGCTCACCATCCAGGGAACCTACAGGAATCACTGCCCCCAGCTCACCTCACAGGGGCCTGCAGAGAGTTTTATCACCACCCGTTTAATGAGAGATGCCACCTTGAAAGGAAGGTAGAGTGAGTTGCTGAGCCTGGAGGAGGGAGGAGAGCCAGGTGAGGGTGAGGCAGGAAAGATGGGGTAAGGGGGTACAGTAGTCTTGGGAATTTGGCAGAAGAGATGGATACTTGGGGTGCCTGGAGAAAGAGAACAGTTGTTAAAAATTATAAGCCCTCATGGTCTGGAACAGTAAAAAGCAGTTACTAGAAAAGTGAAATAAAAGAATGAGACAATTCAAAATAACAAGCCCTTAATTTTATTATTAGATTAAAAAACATAAAATTACCCTATCAAATTGTTATAAAATATTTCAGAATACTAACCCTCTATTTTGGTACTCGTTTCTTCACAGTCCAGCAATGCCTTGTGGACTGGCACTATGCTGTAGCGTCCCTGCCCCCCTTGAATAGCACTGGCCTGGAGGTGTGATCTCAGCTTCATGTCTGCCCTGGCTGCTGGGAGGCCCACCGGGCCTTTCAGAATCTGGGTGGTTATGCTACAAAGTGCTGGTTGGTCAGCACTGAACTGCTCTCTCTGACAAGAAATGGGGGACCAGGAACAACAGGGGTTCGTTCCTGAGCCCCTGACCCAGTGGGTCTCCTAAAGAGATCCTTCTGGAAGGAGCATCCTGGGGTTATTTTATATACCCCATGGTCACCTCGATCAGATGTCTGACCAGCTCATTGGAAAGGTATATGTTCTTCATTAGTGACCTATCATAAACGAACCTCCGTGTGTGTGTGTGTCTGTCTGTGTAGTTATTTTTCTTGTCCATAGTTTTGGGCTGCTGCTGCTGCCCGTGGGGGGAGTGGCCCCTTTTAAGAAATCAAGACTAAATAGGCCCTGATTTTTGAACATGGGCCCTCTAGGACCATCCTGCAATAATGCCCATCCCAGTCCATTGGAAGTGGCGAAAGGGTGGAGGAGCCAGCGTGGGAAGACTTGGCAGGGCTACTAGTAGTGTCACTTTCCATTCATATTCTATCACCTAGACCTCAGTCTGTGGGTGTCGGGAGAGAATGGGGTTCAATGAGCAGTGAGCATTCCCCATAGCCCCCCTTCTCCTGCTTTTCTGACCCACTTATCAGGATTGTATTCACTGTTGGATTCTTTTATCCAAGTGAACTTGTTTATTCCTCTTCTCTGCCTTCCCTGATTACAGTCTGGCAATCCATTTTTATGCACTAGGCTGAGAAACAATGGAAAGACAAGACAGGAGCATGGAAGTTGCCTCAGAATTAATGGGTAATGGTGACGCGGGCTGCTGTCAGCAGCCAGGAGTGGCCAGTGCTGAGTATGAGAGTGAATTGGATACGTGCCATGGGCTGCATTTGGATTGTTGTTTTTGTTTTGGTTTTTTAATCATGGTATTTATGAGTTGAGAGTAATGCTTAGTCTTCAAAAATTACACTTAAGCGGAGGGAACCGTGGTTCAGGGGCAGCCAGTAGCCCATATTGAAAGGTCGCAGAGGTAATGTAACTTGGCAAAAAGCTGAAGTAGCTCTAATATCTTTATAAGTATACTTTTCTTTTTCCTGCAGCAGTGAGTTAAAAAAAGGCAAACACACCTTCACTGGCTCTCAATTCAGAGAAGCCAGAGACTCAGAAAATGACAGGTGAGATTTGTGGGATCGTGTGTGTGTGTGTGTGTGTGTGTGTGTGTGTGTGTGTGTTTGGGGGGTGGGTTCTTGGCAAAATTGCAGGTGTTTTAGTAGTATGTGAGTCAGAAGAACTGGAGTAGGCATTTTGGACAGAGAACCTATTACTGAAAATTACGTAGAGTACATAGGTCATAGAAGAGGCGAGACACCCAAAAGTATGTGGTGACCCAGATATTTGCAGCCACAGGAAGATGTCCCACCCCTAGCGCTGCAGGAGGATGGGAGTTAGGGGAATCATCAGAAATGGGAAGGGCTGTCCCCTGGAAAGAGCTGCATCCATGGAGGAGATGGCCCTGGGCTGACGGAAGGAGGGGAGAGACCCTGGCTGCTCCGTGTGCCTGCCCTCCCAGCTTCTGCTGGTGCCTCCCACAGCCACCTCTATGGAAACCAGTTGGCAAGGGTGTTTGGCAAATGTCCTTTCCTTTGATATCTTAACAAAAAGGACAAGGTGTGCAGAGAATGGACTTGAGAGCAAAAAGGTAGATAGATGACTGGCACGGGGAGTGTGACCTTTTGGTGAGAGATTGCTTTAGGAAGAAATTCTGAGTTTTTACTTTCTTCCAAGTTATATTCATCTGTCTGTCATTCTCTATCTCTTTTGTTCCTTTTTCCTTAAATTTGTTATGCTTTTTACACCATGTGATTTTTTTTAAATTGACGTACAGTATTTGACTCTCCAGCAATAACTAATATTTGCAGAGAGTTCACACGATGCTAGGAAGCAGTGCTTTCTCTGTGCAGGCACTACTTGCATTAGTGCCCCTTGCTGTAGTGCACCTCACTGTAGTGCACTATGCTATAGTGCACCTTGTTTCTGCGCACCTCACTGTAATGCACTTCGCTGTAGTGCTCTTCACAGATACTGTGTTTTCATCAATATCAAAGCAAGAACCTCCACCAGCAAAAAGATTGCAACTCACTGAAGGCTCAGAGGATAGTTAGCATGCTTTTGGCGATAAAGTATTTTTATGTACATTGTGTTCTAGGCATAATGCTATTGCACACATTAATAGAATACAGTATAATGTAAACATAACTGTTATATGCCCTGGGAAACCAGAAAGTTCCTGTGATGCACTTTGTTGTGATTCTTGCTTTATCGTGGTGTCCCGAAAGAATCTGCAGTGCCTTAAGTCATTACAGCTACTCAGTGAGGCAGGTATAGTCAGTTCTCATTATTTGTGGACTCTGTTTGCAAATTTGTGTTCTTGTTATAATTTATTTGTAATGCTAAAATCGGTAATCACTGCCCTTTTGTGACTATTCACCAAGTAGAGGAGAATCTGAGTCCCCAGCTGAGGTCGAACAACGCTATGCTGTGCCTTGTTGTTTCAGGTCTCATACTGTAAATAGGTGTCCTCTTTGTGATCTAATTAGCGCCAATTTTGAGACATTTTTGATTTTTTAAAAATGTTTAAAATGCCCCCCAAGCGTAGTGCTATCTAGTGTTCCCAAGTTGAAGAAGGCTGAGATGTGCCTTCGTATAAAATACAGGTTAGGTAACTTCTTCAGGCATGAGTTAAGTTTTGTGCCTGTGACTTCAATGTTAATGAAACAGCAAATTTGTGTTTAAACCTTATTAAATAAGGTGTTGCCCTGGCTGGTGTGGCTCAGTTGGTTGGGTGTTCTCCCCTGCACCCAGAGGCCCTGGTTCAATTCACTGTCAGGGCACATACCTTGTTTGCACTTATAGGCTCGATACTTGGTAGGGGTTGTGCAGGAGGATGTTTCTCATATTGATGTTTCTCTCTCTCCCTCTCCCTTTCTCTCTCTCTAAAATAAATAAAAATCTATTAAGTAAGGTATCGATATAGAAGCATACTAGTAAACTGTGCTTTTATAGGTATATTGATCAGTTGACGACAATTTTGAGACCAGAGCCTCGCAGGAACCTAACCCTATATTTCTCTGGTTCGGTATTCACTAATTTAGTGTTGGTGGTGACTTTATGGACTACAACTACTATGAATAAAAAGTTGATGCACTACTGTTATTCTGGTTTATAGAAACTGAGGCCTGTAGAGTTAAAGTTGCCGACATCACCAGTGTGATCAGACCTGGGCAGTGTGGCTCCCTTTGCTCTTCACTTCATACTCTCCTGCCTTTCATATCTGTTTCATTCTCTGATACGCTTTCTGAATCTGCTGCTGATGCTGCTGGAACCAACCTGAGGGCTATTTTCAATGATAAAACACCTGATGGTAAAGCCAGCAATTCTCTCTGGTTGAGAATTGGGACGTGCATAAACCTGCAAGAAGGGTAACAATATTTGACGTTTGTATAGAAACCTCTGTGTTTTGAGTGAGTTCTCACAACAGCAGCATTGACCTGCATTTCATGAATAAAAACTGGCATCTTGGGAGGTTGGGATTGGTCAGGGTCCCAGGATGAGAAAGTGGTAGAACAGAGACTCTAGTCAGGTTTCCTGGCTTTGAATTTTTGGCTCTCCCCTAGGTGGGGCTGGGGAGAATGTGTGCCCTGCTGCTGCTTCCGGTCTGCCTTGACCTGGAGGCACCAGAGAGAGTGAGAATTGTGTGAAGAATAAGTGATTCTAAGAAAGGGACCAGAAAAATATTTTTTAAATAGACCATTCATTTTCATTTTCATGTTCATAGAAAATCTTTCATGGGCTTGAATGATGTTTTAGGAAAGATGCTCATTTTTGTTCCCCTGTTCATCAGGGAAATATTGGAAAGTAAATAAGAAAAGAAAGGAAAAATAACTTGAGACTGCTGGCACTTTGTTATCGGTATACTTTCTAACAAATGTCCCTGCCCTCGCTTTAGTTTCCTTTTGTATTTAAATTTGTGTGTTTGGATAGGAAATAGATGTACATGTTAAGAATTACAAAGACATTATAAAGAACAATGACATCTTCGCCAGGCGATCACTACACCTGATTTCTTGTGTATAGCAGGTCCTTGAAAATTCTGGAATAACACCCTCTCCTTCAAAGTTGTTTTGTTACAACATTGATGAGATGCTGTAAGAAGCCTAACTCTCATTTTTATCAATTAGCCTGTGCTAAAATTGTTATTTTTTTAAGAATGTATTTTTATTGATTTTAGAGAGGTAGAAAGGGAGGAGGAGAGAGAGAATCAATGAGAGAGAAACATTGATTGGCTATCTCCTACTGGGGATAGATCCCTCAAAAGGGGCATGTGCCCTTGATCAGAAATTGAACCTGTGACCTCTTGGTGTATGGGACGATGCTCAACCAACTGAGCCACACTGGGAGAACTAAAATTGGTTTTGTTATATGTCATTTTGCTTAGATTCGCAATGTTAAGTGAGGACTTACAGTCCTCTTCCAAAGGCGTTCTAACCTCTACCCCTGTGATTTGCAATTGCTGTTGACTTTGCCTCCCAGGGCCACTTGTCACCTCTAGGGCAGAGGGTCAGGTAGAGCAGGTAGTGGGTAGAGCCCGGGAATGCTGCTAAACACCCTACAATGCACAGAACAACCCACAACAAGGATTATTTGGCCCAAATAGGCAGCAGTGCTGAGGTTGAAAAGCCTGCTTTCCCCTCAGTATGAACTGAAGGGCTGTCTTAATGTATGAAACAACAGCTTTGTCTGAACTTTGACATTGATTTTATCTTTGGAAGGGGTTCCTTCTCCTGCTTCCTTTGCTTCTGGTTGGGCTGTAGTTGCTCCATGGGTGGGGATGGGAACGTCCTCTCTGGGTACCAATGCTAGGCGGTACATGTCTACAGAGACTAAAAACAATAAAACGACTTCAGCAGGTGTGTTTCTATAGAGACTAAAAACAATAAACCGACTTCTGCAGGTCGACTTTTGTGTTATCACACTATGTGGGCAATTCTAAACAAAGCCAGTTGTAAAATATTTCCTGGAAAAGCTCTCTTGTTTGTCTGAAGTTCTAAATAGCTGCTAGTAATGATTTTATTTAAATATAGGTAACTATATATACACATTTAGATTAGCACACTGTTTAAACTAACTCTTTAATAACCATTGTATTCTGCATGGAAATTAATTTTGAGAACTCCCTGTCATACAGTTTGCCCTGGCATATGTGTACTGAGTTATACACGTCTTACGTTCCTAACAGTTCAGAATTGGAGCTTGCTTAGGCACAGTTCATGCCTCTAACCCTTGGTACATGGTACAAGGAATACAGTACAACATATTCCTATGTTTAAATAGAGCCTTTCAATAAACAGTGATAGTGCAGTTTAAGACGAAGAAATAGAACTTGGAGTCTCTTAAATTCTGTTACGCTGTGTGACCAGTTGGAGTTTTTTTTTTTTTTTTAAGAGGGGGGGATAAGAGTTTTTAATTATTATGATGAAACATATACACACAAAAGAAAATATACCCGACATATATGGTTTAAAACATAACAAAATAAAAACTCACGTGTTCACCATCCCACCCACCCCCGTGAAAGTGCCCCCCCGCCCAAGACAGTCCCCTAGCCTCCCCCATCCCCCAGTGTCTTATGTCCATTGGTTATGCTTATATGCATGCATACAAGTCCTTTGGTTGATCTCTTACCCTCCTACCTCCCGCCCCCGAACCCTCCCCGGCCTTCCCGCTGCAGTTTGACAATCTGTTTGAGGCAGCTCTGCCTCTGTATCTATTATTGTTCAAAAGTTTATAATGGTCTCAATTATCCATGAATGAGTGAGATCATGTGGTATTTTTCCTTCATTGACTGGCTTATTTCACTTAGCATAATGCTCTCCAGTTCCTGTGATTAAAATTTAAAAAAATGCAGGATTGGAACTTTTATGTGTAATGTTGTTTGATAAGTTCATATTTTGTTCATAGAAGAAGTAATTTACTGAATTTTAGAAGTAACTTTCAATTTGACATTCTTTTTAAATAGCTGCTTTAAAACTGAAGAATGATTCAAGAATAATGATGGGTTATTGCATGATTGTGGCTGGAAATAGTTTTGTCCGATGGGGGAAGGGATGTAAAATAGCGATCTTCCCTGGGTGTCTGCCACGCTAGGTACGTCACTGTTAGGACACTTGAGATCTTTTAAGAAAAATGGATGGAAGAGAAGGAAAACGGGCCTAGTAAAAGCAATTCGTTATTTTAGTTGATCTGATATCTGTCCCAGATGAAACCTGGACTCTTTCAAATGCTACATAGGATTGAAGTTCTGGCCTTTTAATGTCTTGGTCACAGTAGCCAAGTTTTGCCCTTCACCCTAATGTTTTAAAACATTTTTGTTGAGTTATATATAAAGAACAGTGTCTGCATTGTTAGAATATAGCATGGTGAATTGTCACAGGCAAACACAGCTGTGCAAATGTACCTGGATCAAGGAGCTGAACTGCACAGTCCCCAGAAGCTCCTCTGAAGGTCCCCATCCACCCCCCTCCCAACAACCACTGACCTGACCTCCAGCAGCACGGGTCAGTTTTGCCTGCTTTTGGCTGTTACATAAATGGAATTAATTATACAGCACATGAAGAGAAGACTAATTTCTAACCCATCTCTGGGCTTTGATTCTGGCTGGAGATATCTGAAATATTCCAAAATGTTAAACCTCTTGAGATTGTAGGGGTAGATAAACAAAAACTCCCCGTCTATTTCATGTGCAGCTGTGCTAATGGAAGCGCCTAGGCCTTCAAGCAGTAACATTTTAAATGTGTGCTTCTGAAATGAAGACCACAACCAACCTAATTAGGACATTACTTGTTGGGCTTTAGAATTTTATTTGGAAGGCAGATAATTGTACAGAAATTAAATTGGAGTTTGTGTATGTATTGAAGCACTCAAGTTCATTTGCAGCTAGAGTAGCTTATAGGCTCAAAGTGTGGTCAATGAGCTGAATACACCGTATAGGAGCTTATAATTGGATTTGGGTTGGAAGCCATCATGATGCAGTGCACTCTTATTGCATCGTGCATTATAGTCAGAATACCATTTTCTGAGTAGTCAGTGTGTCATGTCTATAAGGACAGAACGGATGGGAGGTTTCCTAGTTGAAGTTTGGGCCACGGGGATCTGAAATTGCGCTTCACAATATGGGGAAATTCAGTACTCAGTTCGAAGACCTTTGAGAATGTTGAACTATTAAATTACTGTAAAACCATTACTTAGAAAAAATAGCCTTCTCTGCAGCCATCATCTGTGGCGAGAATATGTGCTCTCACTCCTTCCTGCATCTGTCCTAGGCCTGCTCACTCATGGGGAGCTGCAGCCAGGGTAGGAGGTTGGTGTGGCACCTAGGAGGTGTTATGTGGCAGCAGGGCACCTGGGAAGTGAAAAGCATTTGCCACTCAACTTCTGTGGTTTCCCTCAGAGATGAAAAGGGAGAGTTCTAGCAGAATTGTAAATCAGGGATGTTGTCTCTGGGAAGCTGGTCTTTGCTCATTTAATATTTTGGTTGTGGAAAGCATTCTCTTCATTCTTCCACCGTACTGGTTCCTACCTATCTTCTCAAATAAGGAAGCATCATATATGCTTTATTCTTTGAAACTTATTTGTGTCCAGTTGCTAAATCTGCCTTTTTCATGTTTGTTTGTTTTGGCATTTTCAAGCCTTGTGCAGGAGAGGAGCCATTTAGGAAATTATATCTGGGATGGGAGGTGGACCATGTCACTCCTGGGTTTCAGGCTTTTGAGAGTCACTGTTCAGCTACAGGGGAGCCCTCAGTCCTGCTGTAGCATTAAAGAGCCCTGGTCACCTTGTCTTGCCATCCAAGACTCCCCTTGGCACCTCCTGCCCCCCTGTATGTTCCAGGCGAGCAGGGCACTGTGCCCTTGAGTGGGACTGTTCGCTGGTGCTTCTGCTCTGTGCCCAGGCTCCTTCCCTGCTGGGGAGCCGTCCTCCACCACCCTCTCCTTATCCTTATGACTACTCCCAGGGTTTTCTTCCTGACTCTCCCGGGTAGGATGAGAGCTTCTTCTGTGTTCTTGCGATACCTGTGTCTGTCATGTACTCTTGCATTTGTCCACTGGTATGTGCCCAGCATCCAGAGTAGTGCTCAACAAATACCTATGGACACTGTGGGTGGATTTCATTTTTATATTATATTCTAATCAATGGATGGTCTGTCTCCCCACTACAGTCTGAGGGCAGGGATCCCAAAACCGTTTGAATGGAAGGCAGGCAAGGCTAGCCGGTAGGGCGAGCATTTTAGTAGCAAGGAGAGTTTTCCTTGCACTGCAGTCATTTGTATTAAGTCTTGAATGTACAGGTAGAACCTCATTCTGTGGCTTTGTGACAGGTGCAAGGGAATCCCAGAATGCTGTGGGTAAGAACCATGCCCTGTAACTCCCCCATCGCCACCCCCTTGTTTTTTAAATAGAAATGCCTCTTGTATGGGCAAGTGTTGATGAAAGCACTCATCTCTCAGAGAAAATGCCTGTCAGTGATGTTGATTACCCTGTTGATTGCTGATGCAGGAAGACATCAGTTTTAAAAAGTGGGTTCTGTAAAGGCAACATTAATTATCATCCTTTAAGGGAAATAACTGTCATTTTCACATGATTACTGTACAGCCCAGTACAGGCTGTGTGTATTGTATGTCTTCCTTCATTTCTGCAGTGATTTTGGTATGCGTGCTGGCTGGATTTAGGTACACAGCTCCTAGGACCAGACCTTAGCGGCGTTTTTTTCAGTTCCCAGAAAAAGAAATTAGATGATGGTATAGAGATTTATAAAATTTGAGTCTTTCTTTCCTTAACCTGCTTAGATCATTGGCAATTGCTTATTTGCCAGTGAGTGCCCAGCGGGTGGTGAGATGAATAACAAAGGAAAAGCCACCTTTGGTAGGAGAGCAGAGAGATGTGAATTTTCAATATTTTCTACATTTTCTGCAGTGCTGAGGGCTCTGCCTGAAGCACATGCCCTGTCCTTACAGTTGGATCATTCCTGGGCCAGAAGAAGGGGTTGCACAATGCCCTGGTGTCTGGGGAGTCCGGGATGTTAGGGACTCTGCTGCCCTCACAAACTTGAGGACCCCTGGATTACAAACAGAGGAACTTTGCCTGAAGCCCATGGCTCACAGGGCATGGCTCCTTGCTCCTAACCTGAGGGAAAGAAAATGAGAGAGAAGGCTGGTCTCAAAATACATTCTTTCCCCCTGCTCCTCTCTAAATGGGAGCACTGAGCAGGTAGCAGGGCTGGTCCAGGCGCTGCCACCTCTGGAATGCGTTGGCCTCTGCGAGTGTTTGTTCCTCTGCATGGAACACCCTCCACTGGCCTGGGAACCAGGGAGAGTCACTCAGTCTTACGGCAGAAAGGAGACAGTGAATCGGGGCAGCCATAGGAGAGTGATGCCCATCGCGAAGGTCTCACTGCCTAGGGAACGCTTTTCTATAGCAAGCCAGCTCCTCTCTGCTGTGGTGTGACAGTGCCACCTCAGAAGGACATTCACTTTCCCAGGCCTGAGGTTACTGGGTTCTCTGGTATAATGAGCCTGCCCTCAAGGCCACCACCCTTCCCCAGAGAAAGGAGAAAAGTTGGCTGTGACCACTGTGAGCATTGAAGTGCCATGCTGGTCACGGGCCAGGCTCTCCTCGCCCTCTGTCCTCACCAGTGATGAGACCCCCTGCTTCCTTCTCAGACCTGACTCCCATAAGGGGGCTGCTGACCTTTCAGTTCCTGATTCCTCGCCCTAGGGCAGTGGTCAGCAAACCACGGCTCGCGAGCCACATGTGGCTCTTTGGCCCCTTGAGTGTGGCTTTTACACAAAATACCACGTGCGGGCGTGCACGTACAGTGCGATTGCAACTTCGTGGCCCATGTGCAGAAGTTGGTTTTCGGCCTGGGCGAGTCCATTTTGAAGAAGTGGCCTTAGAAGAAGTGGGGGTACGTTCGCTGAGGTTGACCCCTCAGATTGAGGACATTTTAAGCAAAGGCCAGTTTAGGAGTACCCTAATTAAATTAATAACAATGTACCTACCTATATAGTTTAAGTTTAAAAAATTTGGCTCTCAAAAGAAATTTCAATCATTGCACTGTTGATAGTTGGCTCTGTTGACTAATGAGTTTGCCGACCACTGCCCTAGAGCATGGGGACTGACGACATACCTTCCTGGTGGGCCGAAAGACGGCCAGTCTGGTCTGTCTTCCCTGCAGGAAGCGCCCAGGTTCTGCCTGTTGGGGTCATTGTGTTCCCAGGGAGCAGCTCAGTGAGCAGCTAACTGGGTCTTTGCAAGAAAGGGAGGCACTTGGAAATTCTCTCTCCCCACTTACTAGTGGAAAGAATTAAACTGGCAAGTGTACGTACGTCACAATTTGGGTAAATTTACCAACCAAGAAGCGCTTGGTACCTTTTTGTTAAATGTTGGATTGTCAGGTGATTTGATCGGGAGTCTTGTCATCTTAGGGTCAGAATCACAGGGTTAGTGGGAACATTGGCTCCGTGGGGTGGGAGATGTTGCCTTCTGAGCTTGCAGACAACAGGAGCTGGACCGAGAGTGGGTTGCCCCTGGACAGGTCTGTGGGAGCTGGGATGCACAGGATCTTGGATTGTGAGTTTGATGACATCATCAAAGCCATTCCTTCACTTGACATGTAGCTGTTGAGTCCCTGTTCTGTGTCCAGGACCATCCTAGGCACTGGGGATACCGTAAAGACAGAGGAAGTGGGGAAATAGGTAAACCGTATGTCAGGTGGAGATGAGGCTGAAAAAGAGTCAAGTAGGGTGTGAAACACCATGCTGGGTCCTGTGTTAGATGTGGTGGCCAGGACACTGCTCTTTGTGGGGACCTGAATGAGGGCATAGTCAGGGCAGTTTCCAGGGTGAAAAGAGTTCTAAGAGGAGGAAACAGCACATACAGTTGCCTGCAGCAGGAACAACCGTGACCTTGCGTGAGAGCTGTGTGGGTAGTGTGAAGGACAAGGACCTGAGTTAGGAGGGCGAGTTGCTGGAACTCCTGGTGCTGGGTAGGTTGCAGGGTTTGGGTTTTACTCCGATTGTGATGGATGTGTGTGGACTTTTAAGCAAGGGCAGGTGGAGGGGGTCCTGATCAGATTTATATTTTATAAAGATTTATATTTTATTTAGCTGCTGTGGAGAACTGGCTGTAAGAGGCAAGGGTGGGAGCTTAGATATCTAGTAGAATGTCGGGTAGAAATGCCTGTTTTCCTGTGTAAGGCGATGGTGGTGTAGGCTCAGGTGAGGGGAGGGAGATGGTCCAGAGGGCTGGCTATCTCATTTTCCAGCAATCAGTCCCTCTGTCGTGTCTCCTGCTACCTCTCCTATGAGTGATTTCACTCTTACTGCACATTCGTCTTGTACTTCCCCTAGATCTACACTCACTTTATTTCTTTAAACATCACTTATTTCCTGAAATAATACACATGTGCTGTAAACATACACATCTGCTTGCCACTTCTTTGACTTTCTCTCCTGTTGGCATGCGAGTGCCACAATGGCAGGCAGACTCTCTCATTTGCTGCTGAGTCCCAAGGGCCTATAGCAAGCATGTCAAATCTGTCAAATCAAAGGCTAACACAGGCCAAATAAACAAGATTTAAGTTTATGTGGGCCGCAATAAAACAAAAGCTTCAATTTCTTGTTTTCCAAAAGCGAAGTATTTCCTGTTGCGCACTCAAACAAGTCAGTCCAAGACTAATGACGTGGCAATTGGTTGCTAAAATATTCACTGCTAGTATTAGTGGAGAGAAATGGTGCACCTGTGTGTAAGGTGCATAAGGGAAATGAATGCAACACGATTATAGCAGTCATTAGCGAACATTGTAGTTTGTTATTAATAATTATGTATAACAGGATATTGTAAATTAAGTTACGAAATTTTTATTAAAATGTTTCTTACATACCATTATATGGGCTGGGTTGCAAAAATATTCCTTGTGGGTTGCATGCAGGCCACGAGTTTGACATGCTTGGCCTAGAAGCTCAAAATATTTATGAAGAGTGAGTGAAACGGAAGGACAATCAGCTGATGCCCTGATTACATAATTTCTATTTGAAAAATTGCCACAACTGCCTGAGGTTTAAATGCAGTCCTAAACTCTGAGAACATCACACTGTAATGCCAATTTCATAAACGTGAAGAAGTATTTAACACGTTAGAGTTTAATATGAGGAGGATATTTGTGTCAGTCATGGGGATTTTTTGCTTGTGGTGAAGGAGATGATAAGGAAAAGGAACAATTCTGAATCTATTGATTTGTTGCAGTGAAAGTCATCACTTTCATTTACATCTAGTGCCATCCTACTGTTAATTTGTGTTTTTGTTGGAAAAGACTTTCAGGGGCGTAGTTAATCTCCCCAGTACTATCTGTGTTCTCAAAGTTAGTTTTCCCAAGTTACAAAGTTGTGGGCTGCTATCATCATCGGAAAGCTAATTCCCCAAGGAAACGAGCATGTGGCTACTCCAAGAGTGGAGAGTGCGAGCAAGTGGGGATGGAGAAGAGCAGTGACGGGGGTCCCTCGGAGGTGTGGGCAGCCAGCAGTCACCACTTTTCCTCTAGCTTCATGCCTAAGAGAGCCTCTACTATGTGGCCTCGGACAAATTCCTTACCCGCACTGTGCCTCGGTGCTCTCATGTATAAAACGGGGATAATAACAGTATCTACCCATAAGTTACTTGAAGGATTAAATGAGTTAATACATTTAGAAGGTCTTAGAACAATGTCTGGGATAGCAATTACTCAAAACATTTCCGCTATTATTATTGAATGGGGAAAATTTTGTAGTCATTAGCAGTTGGTATAAATTTAGGCAGATAAAAGTTACGTTATTTGGACCTGGGTATTGAGCCAGTGGGTATTGAGTCAACTTGAAATGTATGTGTTGGGGGGTATTCTGACACCAGGTGGTGTACTGCAATCTGATTCTAATGCTTACCACCTGGAGTTGTGTGGAACCCGTACGTTAAAGGGTGCAGTCCTCAACCAGACGGCAAGTGGGGTTCTCAGGCCTCTGTCACTTCTGACTGACAGACTACAATCCAGGGGTTCCCATGACTGTCTCAGGTCCGATAACTCACACAGCCATGGGCAAACTACGGCCCGTGGGCCGGATCCGGCCTGTTCGGCTGTTCTATCTGGCCCGCGGAGCCGAAAGAGCGGAGGGTTCTCTTGCTCTCCCCTCCGCTCCTTCACCAGCAACAGTGTTAACATGGCAACGTCGGGAAACTCGGCCGCAGCTCCTTCTTCTGAGTCCAGAATGACTCACAGGACTCAGAAAAGTGCTACACTTATGGTTACAGTTTTATTTTAAAGAATATAAATTGGGACCATTTAAATGAAGAGACACCGAGGGTGAAGTCTGAGAAGGCTCTAAGTGCTGGGCTTCCACGCCCTCTCCCTGTGGGATTTAGGGTGTGTCACCTTCCTACATTGTATTCACCAATTACGAAGCTCCATTAAACTCAGTGTCCAGAGTTTTCACTGGGTTTTTATTACGTGGATGTGATTGATTGAGTCATTGGCCACGTGGTTGAACTCAATTTCCAGCCCTCTCCTCTTCCCAAGACTGGGCTGGCTCCAAGCCTCAACCCTCTGATCAATGGTTGCTCTTTCTGGTGATCAGCCCCCAATCTGAGTCTTCTTATCTCTTAGCATAAACTCAGGTGTCACTGAGGGGCTCATGAATAACAATGGTACTTCTTTTACATGGAAATTTCCAGGGTTTTAGTCTCCCTTTTAGGAACTAAGGACAAGCACCAGTCAGAATTTTTTGTCATACAATATTCCAGATAGCAAGGTACAAGATGGTGGCCTGGGAGGCAGCCCAGCTCTTGTCTTGGTGTCCTCGCTCTCGTCTAGTGTCAGGTTGGAGTTACAATGAGGCAGTAACATGTAATTAGTCTTGATAGCTCCGGCTTCTCTTTCTTTAGAACAGCTTTATATAGTCTCCTAGTGATTAAGCTGTCTTTTGGGATTTTATAGTGACCTTTTATTAAATAAGTCGCAAAGTCAGCATTTTTTAATTTGAGTCTTTCAAAAATATCTTTTTTAATTCGTCCTGTGATGCTGTGTGAATGCAGTGAATTACTGACTGGTCGTACCTGTCTTTCTGGCTCCCAGAGGTGTCCTCCACAAGTGCATCCCAGCTGTGAGTGGACATGGGGTGCTGGTTTGTGGATGGGCAGTCAGTCTTTTTGTATCCTGTGTTCTTGACCACTGAATGCTTGTGGTCTGGTGATCTGCAGGCTTGTGGTAAGACTTTTCCTGTGGCTGTCTTTGCTGTTCTCAGTGGTCATTAGTGAATGCCCACCGGATTTCACCATTTGTTCTTTGATTCCTGCAGTAGTGTGGTCTTTATAGTCCATCTCTTTGATTCTCTGTATCCCAGGCTGCTCACTAATGCAAACATCACAGTATAAGTTGGTCCTTGCAATTAAAGATTGAGTATTTCCAGAGGCTTTTTCATCTTTTCTTAAGCATTTGTATCCTGCCCCCCAACCTCTGTTCCATAGCATTAACCAGAAGGGCTTAGCTCATTAGGGTTTAAGTGGCTGACGCACATTAACTAGATACAAAGCTCAAAATAGGCCCTTTGCTTCCAAATCACTCTTTTCCTTGTAAAATAGATATAACATAACATTTATCATTTTTAACCATTTTAAGTGTACAGTTGAGTGGCATTAAGTATATTCACATTGCTGTGCAGCCATCACCACTGTACAGCTCCAGAACCTGTTCATTTTCCCAGCCGGCCCCTTTGAACAACGGCTCCCATTCACCTCAGCCCCTGGCAGCCACCACTTTTCCTTCCTTCTTCCGGTACCTCACATACATAAAGTCGTACAATATTTGTCCTTTTGTCTCTGGCATAATATCTTCAAGGTACATCCATGTTGTAGCATGTGACAGAATTCTCTTTCTTTTGAAGGCTGAGTAATATTCCATTGTATGTGAACACCACATACTATTTGTCTACTTATCCATTGATGGACATTTGGGTTGCTTTCGCCTTTGGTTATTATCCTATATAATAAAAGTCTAATATGCAAATTGTCCCTTTGACCGGGAGTTCGATCACTTGCTATGACGTGTGCTGACCACCAGGGAGCAGCATGGAACATGGTAGGTGATGGCAATGCAGCACTGGCAGCGGGCAGCAATGGAGGTACTGCCCATCATGATGGGTCCTGATGAGAGCTGGACAGCGGCAGGATGGTGGAGCTGGTGAGTGGACAGTGCCAGGCCAAGGTGGTTGTGAGTGGAGCCTGATCGCCCCGAGACGGCGACCAGCTGAGGGAGCCAGGCGAGGGTCCAAATGCTCTGCCGATCGTCTCGCAGATGGCGACCGGCGGCAGGGGGTGGGACCACCGCCCGGCTCCCAGTGCTGAGGGAGCTGGGTAGGGTCTTGATGACTCAGGCGGAGGGGAGCACGTGGGTGCCTGGGGGCCCAGGTGCTTCCCAGGGTCCAGTGGTCAGCTGGGACTTGCCCTTTCACACCAGACTCACACACTTCGATCACCAGCCAGGCCTAGGGACTGTACCCATGCACGAATTTTGTGCACCAGGCCTCTAGTTGCAAATAATGCTTCTGTGAACTTAGTGTGCAGTTATGTTTCAGTTGTTACTTTCAGTTCTTTGGGATACCACCCAGAAGTGGAATTGCTGGATCCCAAATCCTTTTTTACACCAAAAAACAAATATGCCCTTTTATGTGATTAGTGTGACCAGGCAAACTGCAGTTCCTCCAGTGACCTGATGGACAAATTACCTCACCTTCCTTTGCCTTATCATCCCCATCATACAATGGGGTTATCAATATAGCACTGCTTCAGATTTGTGAATCACTTATAACAGTGCCTAGCATATAGTAAATGCCTGCTAAATGTTGTGGTTGTGATTTCTATTAGCAGTAGCCATTTGCACCTATCTGATTGGCAAATAATTTCTTAAAGGGACAATAATATATAGATAATAGAAACTTTGGTGAGAGCGTAGGGTATATGGGCATTCATACCTTGCTAGTGCGGAGTACAAATTGGTATACACTTTCTGAAAGAAAATGTGGGGTTATTATGTCAAAAGCCTAAAAATCCTCTTATGTGATCTGGTACTTGCTTCATTCTAAGGAAATATCTGAAATTGCAAAGGTAGGAGTGAAAGTTTATTGTTATGTTGTTTTTTAATATAGAAAAATTGAGAGAAAAGTATACATGGCTAATACTATGGGATTATGTAAGTAAGATATATGTACGGGCAGTGGAGTACTGTTTAACTTTTACATTGTGATAAAAAATATTCTCATGGGAAAGTGTTTAAAATGTGTTAAGATATGAAAACAGGCTATAAGAAAGCAAGTATAATATTTTGTGATACACACACACACACACACACACACACACATATATATACATACATACACACACTGAGTGGCCAGATTATTATGACCGCCCCATCAGTACTTCATTGGGCCAC
>NW_006293789.1:825728-828482 GCF_000327345.1 Myotis davidii | reverse complement strand
ATATATATATATTTATATTTCAAAATCATCTTAACAGTAAATATGTACAGATGGTGGAATGATAAATGATTTTTTAAAATTCTTTGTGATTTTCTGGTTATTTGGCCCTGAGTAAATTTTTGGCATCCAGCAAATATTATGTTTCTATTAGAGAAAAAGGCAGTAACTTCACTTGGAAAAAGAAGATTCTGGTTGATTATGTGAAGTTTTAAGAATGAAGGCCACAGAGGAAGAATCCTGCGGAGTGGGTTCTCGGGACCCACTGATCCGCTGACCTTGTGCCCAGGCTGTGGTGCACTGGAGTCCTCTGCCCAGCCAGACTCCAGGGCCTGAACTTGAATGTGAGCCCTGCCCTCCATTCCCCAAGTCTGTTGGCATCAGTGGATGCAGGGCAGTCTCCCCTCCCTTACATACTCAGAGTGTAGTGGTTTCTTAAAGATTTTCTAGCTGAGACATTGGGAGGGTTTACTGGGGTTCCTGAAAGTTGGAAGGGCATTGTTTAATGGAGTGTGATGAAAGCTGACTTCGGCTGGATCCCATTTTTGAGTGTTGTTAAGTCTCCCTGGCATGCCTCATGCAGACATTTATGTCCTTGTAGTTTTGTGCATAAAATGTGAAATGGGTAAAAATAAACTTGCTTGCTGTTCAGAATTGATCCTAAGCAATACATCTTCCACTGGATGTGGGTGCCAGATGGCCTCACACCTCCTACTGGGTTAATGAATAGGCATTGACTGCAAACCTTGAGTTGCTCTTGAATCGTTCAGTTCACCTCAAACATGAAACTCTGCCAGTGGCAATTTGCATTTGTTCCTTTTTCTCCGCCCCCCCCCCACCCCCTGGCTCGCCCCCCAACACACACCTTTGGATTTTAGGAAGGAGAAAGAGGTGACACTGTCTTTTCCAATGGGTTGGATTAGTTTTATTGCTAGTGTTGTTTAGCTATGTCTCCCTAAGTAAACATATGTTGTGCCAACTTCTGGGCAAAGTAAATTTCATCTCAGAGCTGTCTCTAATGGTAGCTTTAAAATAAAGTTCTACTTCTGCCTGAGGTGGAGCAGGATGTATGCAGGTATTCGTGTGAATGAGGCCGGAAAAAATGGGGCTCGTGACTGAAATACCAATTCTAACATGATGTCCCCTGGATTCTGGGCCGCTCATTATTGCTACAACCTTGAGCAGCAACAAGCAGGCAGATAGTAGAATATTAACGCCATCTGCTCAGCAGTTGCTCAAATCTTGAAGGTAAGATGTCTGGGTGCTGTGCCGTAATAATAAATATTTGCATCAATCTAATCAATTCATTTCACAGGTTGTGTGGGTCCTGCCATCATAAATTCTTGCTCTTACCCTGGAGGTACAGATCCCTTGGGCTACATAGGGGGAATATGTTGTGCTCTAATTATTTAAGCGGGTTCTGACATACTGCCTCCTTTCAGGCCTTTGTAGAGATAGGAGTGTTCCCTAATCTGCCCTCACTTTGTGTTCTGGTTAAGACGCTGGTGGACTGTGTTCTGTGAGCATTGATGCCTCTCCTTGATACTGGTATTGTGGTTCAGATGGTCCCTGCTACCATAAGAACCTCACCTCAGGAAGCCATTAAAGAGTTGAAGTTGGGAGCTGTTTTACCAAAATCCAGGAGTCTTTTCTCCATGACCTGAAAGGTTGCTCAAGCCCTTAAGGTCCAACAGTATTTTATTAGTGGCTGTAAAGGTCACATATCTATTTTATATTCATTGTTTCTGATCTCAACTGTCCCCAGAGCACAGTGGCATTGGTGTTACACATAATGGAGGTTGTCAACCTCTAGGACTGAACACCCTTTGGGGTGTTCCTGTCAACAATTGGGATTCCTTCAGATCCCCAAACCAATGTGGTTCCATTTCCCACCCACCCAAAAGGACTATGTGAATCTGAATGAGCAGGTACTATACTAGAATTGAGTCCTTTTTAATTTCAATAAATATAACACCCTCGATGGTTTTAAACTTGATTTAGAAAAGATTTTTAAGTATGAATTTCCTGTTTTGGAGAAAGATTTCTCTTTTTAAAGGTTCTAAAATAGTATTTTTATTGTAGTCTGGGCATTGTGTGTAACACTTCTTACTTTATTATCCACTTAATGTTAGATTATAATTTTCTAGAAGTTATCCTAGAAATTAGAGGGTAGAAAGATCCAAACATTTTAATCATGGAGTTGGAAATGTCCCATAATACCCTGTTCTTATCTCCAGTATGGGTTGTAGCACATTGTTTTATAATTAAGTAGAGGTCTCGATGCACGAAATTCATGCACTGGTTGAGGGAGGGCCTCTCCGCCCAGCCTGTGCCCTCTCAAAGTCTGGGACCCCTCACTCCTTACCGCCTGCCTGCAGCGGAGGCAGGAGAGACTCCCACCACCACTGCTGCACTCACCAACTATGAGCCCAGCTTCTGGCTGAGCTGTGCTCCCCTTGTGGGAGCGCACTGACCACCAGAGGGCAGCTTCTGCATTGATTGTCTGCCCCCTGGTGGTTAGTGTGTGTCATAGTGAGCAGTCATTCCCAGTCGTTCTGATGTTAGGGTCAATTTGCATATTACCCTTTTATTATATAGGAATGCTTGGCCAGCCTGGGTGAGGGGCTGATGGCTGTTTGCAGGTTGGCCACAGCCCTTTCAGGTGGGGGGTCCCCACTGGGGTGCCTGGCCAGACAGAGTGAGGGGCTGATGGCTGTTTGCAGGCTGTCCCAGGCCCCCAGGGAGGACCCTCCCCCC
>NW_006293789.1:801354-825084 GCF_000327345.1 Myotis davidii | reverse complement strand
GGCCGGCAGCGGCAGGCGGGGAACCTTGGCTTCCTCCATCACTGGAGCAAGCAAGCCTCCTGTTCGCTTCAGCTGCCTGGCTGCAGGCCGCCATCTTGGTTGGCAGTTCATTTGCATATCACCCTGATTAGCCAATGTGAAGTGTGTCGGAGGTACAGTTAATTACCATGTTTGCCTATTATTAGCTAGGATATCTGTAATCTTTGTTCCCGTCACTCACAATGAGCTCCTTGTGGAATGGGTTTCCTTTAGCCTCATTCATTTTTTAATTCCTGGTGCCTGCTGCCTTAAGTGAATCCCATTGAAAAGTTTGCCTAGAGCCCTTTAATGTCTATAATCTCTGTTGTATTTGAGAACTGGGGTGTTAGGGTTGGTGGGGAGAGGACTGGGCTGGAGGATCTCCATCCCAGGCTGTTTTTATTTGTTTAGCTGGTGTTACGGAGCAGCCTTTATTCTCTGTTCCCAGCTGGCAAGGACCCTGGGTTAGTTCTTAGAGGACCGGGGAGTCTAGGCTTTGCTATACCTGTCACTGGCTTGAGCTTCTCCAGCAAGCCAGTCACTATATCTGGGCATCCAGAATAAATGCTCTTGAAGGCCCCTCGACTTTTAAAATGCTGTGATTTTTAAGAATAAGAATGGCTTGCTGGATTCTGGTAGAATTCCAGGGTAAAGGGTTACAGTGATTCTCGTGGAATTAAAAATAACTTTTTCTCAGTTTATTATTCAAGGCAGCTCCCCTTAGGCTCTTGTTTAGTACTCTGGACATGGTCTCCTTTGATAGTCGAATTTTCTCATTGCTCTACATTGTTCTTTAACTTTTTGTTGGACATTTGTTCAGTCCCTGTGCCAAGCTCTATGCAATTAGCAAAAGTGGAAATTTTCTCTGAGCACAGACTTTGTCTAGATTGGCTTTATGCATGGGAATTATGACCCATGACCTAGCTTTGGTAGTTGAACGATGTTTTCCCTTATCTCTGTAAAGAGAAGATTTTAGGCTGTTGCTTCTGGTGCGTAGGTAGCATGAGGTATGTGTGCATAATTTTATTTTCGTCTTCAGCTCATGAGGTTAAAAACATCTGCATGGTATCTAAGGGACCTTCTTAAAACATTGTTTAATGTATATGTGTTTTCTTTTTGATTCAATGTAGGATATGTTTTCAAAGCAAAAGGATCATTTCGAAAACATGACAGCTCAGATTTCATAGTGCCCTAGTTAATCGATTTTCTATTGGGTGCAAAATTGTTTTTCTATTAAATGCAACTCCTAATAAATGGTGGTTGATGCTTGTAAGCATCAAAGATCTTTAGCTCCTTTAAAAAGGGGTGTCTCCTATCTTAACAGACTAAGTAAGGCGAAATAGTTTAAGGAGAGTATTTGTGTTTATTGGATTTACAAGGATATTACCTTAAGTCATGGACTCTACCTTTGAATTTTAAACCATTTACTCACAAGATAGCACAGTTAATTCAATGATTTCATTCATTAGCTCACCACATGTCTGCTGCTTTTTTGCTGTGCCAGATCCTGAGATGCATGCAGTGGAGGACACTAGGGGTGAGGGGTCAGGATGGGAAGAAGAGCAAGCAGTTCTTGCCAACAAGAACCGAGCAGACTCGAGGGTAGCAGGCATATATATCCCAGTATACTTCAAACTATTTTTAAAAAGTCCTCCAAACCCTTGGGAGTTGGAGCATTTTGACATTTAAACTTGGCTATGATGAGGGATTTTTCAGGCCAGGCAGAGGGAAAAGTAATAGCATTGGGGAAGTAATGCTAGACTTGCTCCAGAAGTGTGACTAATTTCCACGGTGATTATTGGTAGAAAATTCCCTTCAAAAGGTAGATTGGGACATTGATGGCTGAAAGAGGAAAGCCTGTATTTTCAGGTGGTCTAGCTCCTAAAACCTGAGGCTTGGGATTAAAGGGAGGTCGTTGTGCCTCCTGACACAACTCATTGACCTTTGGTGTTGAAGATGATGGTGTCTACCGTATTGTTGGGCAGAGGAGAAAATGGAAAGTACGAAGGGTTAGCTTTCTGATTAATAGTTCTTACCTTATTCCATGTAGGAAAGAAATTCCTGGTATTAGGCTGCGTATGCAGCTGCTCTAACAGAAACCCAAAACAATAGTGACTTCAACGAGACACAGTATTTTCTGTTATGTTAAAATCTGCTAGAATGGCACTTTGTTCACTCTGCCTTCTGCAGTGTTGGTCTCTGCTGTATGGCCCAGGATAAAGGAGGGAGAGGATGGGAGGCAGGCATGGGGGATGATGACCAGAAGCTGTGCATGGGCAGGGTTTGATGCATTGCCCCGGGCTGCAGGGATGCTGATGTTGGGCTCCCCTCCTGATTGTGGGAGGAGGGGAAGGGCTTGGGGAGCACTAGCCTGACACAGCCTCATCTGGACCTTGTCATCCGTAGCTGAATCCTTGGTAACTGGAAATGAAAGGTTCTTCAAACCCTGACCAGCCAAGAAGGGTGGCCACAGCCCACTCTCTCCAAGTTCTTTTCGCTGAAGAATAAAACATGTTATTATCTCTGTCTGCCTCTCCAGGGTCTCTGAGCCTGTCAGCCACTCGGGCTCCCTCCTGGAGCCTCCCCAGCGTGGTCAGTACAGATGCACTGCTGGGCACATACCCATCTTGCTCTCGTGTCCGCCCAGCTCTAGGCATTTCTCACATTCTGACCTGGCAGTCTTAGTCCTGCCAGGCAAGTGGCAGGAGTTCCCAGAGTTGTGCTGGAGTCTAGCGGGTGTGAGGTTGGGAATCTTGGGCCATCTGGGCTCCCTCCAGGGAGGTGAGTTAATAAGACCTCTGGGGCATTTCAGTACAACGAAGCTTGTGCACCTGCTGTTCTGTTGGTGTGGGTGAGCATAGTCCTTTGCTGTGCTGCTTGTAGCAGCTGCTCCCAAACCTGCCTTTTGATCCACATCACCTGAAGGAGGGGTAGGTGAGATGTGTGTGTTCCTGCAGGCAGACCGGCAAAGCCGATTCTCAGGGGGGTGCCCAGGAATGGAAGTTTGTGGAACACCTCCTCCATGTGGGCTTGATGGGGGACCAGGTTTGGGAACCGCCACGTTGTAACCATTCTCTTACTACTTACAACTCACTCTGGGTGACTGTACCACATTTCCTTCCATTGAGGGATTTATGTTACAGCTTTGCTTGTGAATGCTAGGCGCTGGGCTGTTTCTGCCACTCAGTATGTATGAAAGAGACAAAAGTTTATTTTCAGATGAATGGTATTTGTACGAAGCTCCCCAACTCCCTTAAAATGTATCCTCGTGGCATATTAAGTTGTCTTAAAACATTTTGGTTAACAGAAGGTAAAAATTAGCACGCCAGAAAATCTTGTGTGTGTGTGTCATTTCAGAGAAATTAAATTCTTTCATATCTTCCAAAACTGGTGATAGATTTTCAAGTAAACATTAAACTCCATCCTGGAGTCTTTATGCTGAGCCAGTGCTTCTCAGGGAAATCTTTTGCACATAATTTGATTACATTCTAAGACAGTGGTTCTCAACCTTCTGGCCCTTTAAATACAGTTCCTCATGTTGTGACCCAACCATAAAATTATTTTCGTTGCTACTTCATAACTGTAATGTTGCTACTGTTATGAATCATAATGTAAATATCTGATATGCAAGATGGTTTTAGGCGACCCCTGTGAAAGGGTCATTCGACCGCCAAAGGGGTCGCGACCCACAGGTTGAGAACCGCTGTTCTAAGAGGACTGAGTTCCAGTTCCTAATTGCATGCCCTGTCCCCATCCTTCTACGCGACCCACAGGTTGATAACCGCTGTTCTAAGAGGACTGAGTTCCGGTTCCTAATTGCATGCCCTGCCCCCATCCTTCTGCTCCTGGAGGAGGGCAGGGTGCTTTCCGATAGGACGCAGGGCTCTTGGATCCCATGATACACAATCCGGCAGAAAGGGGCTGGAACTTGGAGGAAGTCAGGGCAAAGTGGGAAAAGCTGTGGGACCAGCTGTTGACTGAAAGCCACTTCTTCCTTCGTTCCACCTTTGGCCTGTCGGGCTCAGGGCTGGCTGCTGGCTGCAGCTGTATTTTGTTTGCTTGCTCTGTTTTATTTTCCTAAAAACAGTAGCCTGTACTTCGTTCTTCCATTCACAGTGTGGGATGGAGCATTAAATTTCTGTTTGGAAAAACGTAATGCATTTTTACCCTGTTCTGCATGCTGTTCCAACAACTCTTTGATGTCATCGTTCTGTAATTTTCCCCACCTTGTTGATCTCTCAAATATTCCTTCCGTGGTTTTGTCCTGTAGTCACCGGGGATTTTTTTTTCTCAGGGCTGACCTGGAATCCTTTTCTTTTTCTTCTCTTCCCTTATTGTTTGGACCTTCAACTTTGGGGAAGATGCCCAGAAATCCTTTGTTTGGGAAATGCCTCTGCATAGGGCTTGTCTCCATTGTACTCATCAGTACCGCTGGTGTTTGAGGGAGGAGTATTGCTTGGGTCCTGACGGGGCGCTCTATGCAGAGGTGGAGCAGCTGGCAGGATTGACCAGGTCCTTGCCCGCAAGGAGCTTGAGTGTTCAGTGGCCTGACAGAAATAACACTGCATGCTGCATGCACAGCTAGACTCTTGTAGCCATTGACGGAAGTATGTTTCCAGAACACCTAAGGACTTGTTTTCCTTCTGTCTCTTTGAAATGAAGGTCATCTTCTTTGAACTGAAGAATCGATTACATTGCCCTTTGCAGATAGCAATGTCTTCTGTTTGGATGACGAGAACTATTTTAGCTGACTCTCCCATTCCCCAGTCAAGGCTGAGAAGTCCTAACTGTGAGGAATTCTTCCAGAAATAAGTAGATGGCTGACCTTGGTCAGGACACTGCTGACAGTCGTGCTTGAAGGGTTTCAGCAGATTTTCTGTCCAGGGAACATGGCCTTCAGCCCAAATGCTTCAGACAGAGCTGTGTGGCGGTCCCGGGCATTGGCTCTCTGGAAATATCCCCGGTCCCTGCAGTGATGCTGGCCTTGCGGGGACACAGGTCTTCATGGACCATGGCGGTCATTGCCAGTTGGTGGTGCTGCTGGTCAGTTTTTCTTCTTTTCTCTGTTTAGCTACTCTTTGTCCTTCACCCCCTAAATGTAATCAGGTATTCCCAAGTTGGTATAGGTCAAGTGCCTTTGTGTCATCTCTTAGTCATTAGCTTTTCTCCATTTTTTCACTCATTCAAGGACCATCCGAGCATGTACCATGTACTAGGTGCTGTTTTCATCTCCAAGGATGCAGTGGTGAGCAGAACAGGTGCATCCTCTGCTCTCATGGGGCTTATACTGTCTCTATATATAAAAGCCTAGGCAACCGGTCGACCCTTTGACTGCTCGACTGGTTGACTGGTAGCGACTGGTCAACTGGTAGCTATGATGCACACTGACTACCAGGGGGCAGACACTCAATGCAGGAGCTGCCCCCTGGTGGTCAGTGCGCTCCCACAGCGGGAGTACTGCTCAGCTGAACAAAGGGCTCCAGACACTGGGCTCATGGCTGGTTATTGATTGCCACTGTGGCCGTGTGAGCCTCTCCCCTGGACACTCCCCCTGCGTGCCCCTCCCCCATCCAGACTGGGACCGGGACCTGGACTGGCATCTGGACTGACAGGGCACGAGCCCACAGCCGCTTCTCTGTCATGGGCGTGCTGGTATCCTAAGATGGGCGCGGAGACTGCAGTGGAGTGGCAGCCAGCCTACCAAGCAGTGGCGGAGGCAGGTGCAGTGGGGCTGGGATGAGTGGGTCGCCTGCCACTGTGAGCACTACTATATCCCTTGAGGGGGATGTAGGTTTGCCAGTTTCGGCCAATCCCCGCAGGCCAGGCCGAGGGACCCTACCGGTGTTTGAATCTGTGCACCGGACCTCTAGTGGTAAATAAATGAATATGATAATTTCAGATAGTTATGTGCCTACGAAGGAAAGGGAAAGTTAAAGGGGAGTATGTGTTTCCTAAAATGATCGGGACAAACTGAATCAGCCAAGGATGAATTTCCCAGGCAGGGGAGAGAGAACACACAAAGATTCTCAAAGACCTTGTGCCCCAGGTGAGGGTGAAACTGGCATCTTTGGGGGCGGGGAAGAGTGGGATGCAGTGAGGCTGGTGAGGTAGCAGAAGGCCAGATCATGATAGTCTGCATGTAACCAGAGTAAGGCGTTTCGAGTTTCCCTTTATTGTAATGGGAAGTCATTGGCATAAAGAGGACAGCCCTAGAAAGGCTATGTCAGTGGCCTCAATATGGAAATTCTGGGTTACCTACTCGAATGTGGACACTAGAGACCCAAGGGCCAGGTTATAAATGACATTTCTTTCCTAGAAATGACCCGCTGTGCCGCCCTCCCAGCCTTAATGGATTCATCCCCCACAGTCTAGGTCCCGATCTGCGGCAACAGAAGCTGTGGTCTGTGGTGGTCTTACCCTGGGAGGTGTTGTGGAAGGAAAATTTCGGCCCCTCTGCCTTCCTGTCTGTCTTGTCCTGTGTTGCCATGAACCAATGCCCCTTCTTGACTCTTGCTAGTGAGGTGAGGGAAAGGGAAATCGAAGGAAGGATGTCTAGAGTGAGTCATTGTTGCCCTCTTTCCCGTGCCTCAGCTCTCTTTCTGTCCCTCCCTGTCCCTGCCCCTTTACATTAGGGGCTCTGCCTCGAGTTTTCTATCTCCTTTACTGTCCCTGTCTGTAAGTTATTCCCAGGGCTTGTAGACTTAAAGGGCATAGGTTGTGCAGCATAATAAAATGCACACCCATGGTCTTGGAACTATGATGGTACCTGGATTTTCTATAAGCTACTTTGGATTTCAAGCACAAGTGAAAAAAAGTGAATTTACACTTCAGGTTTGAGAAGCTTCTCTGTTGTGTTTATTTGTTCAACCGCCTTCATTATAGACCTGCTCACTCCTGGTGCCTTTTCCTGAAGGGGCGACATCTCGGGCCTGTCATGGCCTGTTGGATATGGTTGAGGCAGGTGGGCCTGTGGGCCAGTAGATGCAGCAGTGTGTTAGGTAATCATGTAAAGGGAAGTCTAGGGGCCAAAAGAAGCGATGTCTTCTCTCTGAGCTGGTGGAGTGGGAGTGGGATATGTAGTCCTTTCTATACTTTGGCCATAAGAAGCAGATTATTTTTCTCTGGCTCCTCTATTTGAAAAGCCTCCTGCTTTTCCTAATCTCTTATATTAGGGAACCAGCAAATATGAGAAAAGATGGGATGATGGGGAGGGAGGGGGAAGAGTAGACGTCGCATGCCCTTTGAGGCCTTGGGAGGCCCCTGGGGGAAGAAGTCACCATCTTCTGCCTTGGCTCTGGACCTGGGACAACTCCGTCAGGGTGAAATAGTTCTTATGATTTGACTTTGGATCTTTTTTTCCTTCCACCTTCAGGGTGACCTGTGCTTGTCAGACCCCCCATGGGGGGTGTTGTTGTGAGTGAAGTAACAGCTGCACATGCTAATGAGGAAACGGAATGGTTTTCTGAGATGGCCTCGGTGGCTGCCAGGCGTTAGCGGCTTTATCTGCCTGACACACGGCTCAGGAGGCCATGCTCCCCATACCAAGTGCCTGCTGCTTCTTTCTTCATTAATATGAGAACAGTGATTGTCCGTCCTTCCAGGGCAGCTAATTACCACTCAAGCTTAAAGTGCTCCATGCACGCCCTAACCCGTTTGGCTCAGTGGATGGAGCGTCGGCCTGCGGACTGAAGGGTCCCAGGTTCGATTCCAGTCAAGGGCATGTACCTTGGTTGCGGGCACATCCCTAGTGGGAAGTGTGCAGGAGGCAGTTGATCGATGTTCCTCTCATCAGTGTTTCAAACTTTCTATCCCTCTCCCTTTCCCTTCCTCTCTATAAAAAAATCAATAAAATAAATAAATAAACAAAGTGCTCCATGCTTGTATAGCTGCCTAGGTTTGCTGTGGTTGCTAAGTTAATTATTTGCCTTCTATGATTATTAATACAATAGTTGATTGGTCCTAATGAATACATGCAACTGGTTTCATAACATTCTCCTCTCCTCCTCCTCCTCCTCCTCCTCTTCCTCCTCCTCCTCCTCCTCAAGTATCTTTGAAACTAACCTGAGCTTGGACTTGCTAGTAACTCCCCTCTATGTTCCTTTTCTCTGCCACCCCTGCTTCCTGCTCCAGTAACCACTAGCCAGCCTTTTAGGTTTATGGTTCTCTTGTTCTGCCTCTGCCTTATAGCTGGCCCAGGACTCAGCACCCACCTGGATAGGAGTGCCTCTGGTTGCCAGCCTCTAGAGCCCAGCTCACTTTTATTTCCCCCTTTTCTGTTTGGAGTGGGTAGGTGGGAAACCATGGGGTGTTAGGGACTCCCCCATACTTATAAGATTAGCAAAATTTCAGAGTTTTTCTTACTAGGGATCTTTTGTACTCAAATTTAATCCTGTAAGGCCCACTGCCTTCTTTTATAGCAATCCTGTATAATAAAGAGGTAATATGCAAATTGACTGCCATGCCCTCGCACCCAATGGCTGCCCCATGTGGTCACAAAATGGCCACCCCTATGTCATCACAAGATGGCCACCACAAGATGGCCAGCAGGGGAGGGCAGTTGGGGGTGAACAGGCCTGCAGGGAAGGTCACTTGGGGGCAATCGGGCCAGCACGGGAGCAGTTAGGCATCAATCAGGCCAGCAGGGGAGTGGTTAGGGGGTGATCAGGCTGGCAGGCAGGCGGTTGGGAGCCAGCAATCCTGGATTGTGAGAGGGATGTCCGACTGCTGGTTTATGATAAACCGGCACCTCTAGTTATTTTATAATGTTCTCTGCATCCTGAATGCAAGTTGTAGATAACATAACTGCCAGCATATACAGTTTCAAAAACCAGAACAAAAATAATTCAGTTTCCTAATTAATGTAAAGAGAAATTAAAAGAATGCATGATCAGACAGATATTTCAATGCTTGCTTGGGCCCTACCGTACTGAGAGGACAAAATGAAGTAGTCACCTAGATCCCTGTGTCTGTTGGTAAAATCACCTACACATGCCACAACTCTAAACACAAAGTTGATTGGTGACTCATCATCCAGAAGTAACTTTGTCATCAGTGATACAGTTTAAAAAAGAATTAATTCCTTGGGGTAAAAGTTCAGAACAAAACAAAGTATTTTCTTGGCTCGTTGTATATGATAGGTACATTCTGGGAAAATTCATAATATTTTAAAACTATTTGAAAAGCAGTTTGCCCTCTCCTGTGGTCCTGACTAGTGGGTCCTAATCACATTGCAGGTCAGACTCCCTGGGTGTGCTTAGAAGGCAGATTCCAGCTCCAGCACTGCAGCTCAGAGGGATTTCTGGGCTCTGGAATTCGTATTAAAAAAATATATATACTAGAGACCTGGAGCATGGATTTGTGCACCAGTGGGTTCCCTCAGCCTGGCCTGCAGAATCGGGCTGAAACCAGCTCTCCGACCACCCCCGCGGGGTCCTGGATTGAGAGAGGGAGCAGGCCAGGGCGAGGGACCCCACCGATGCACAATCAGGGCCCAGGAGGGATGCGGGATGTTGGCCAGCCAGAGAGGGACTGTGGGAGGCCTCCAGGGCATGTCTGGCCATCTCACTTAGTCCTGATTGGCTGGACCCCAGCAGCAAGCTAATCTACCAGTCAGAGCATTTGACCCTGGTGGTCAGTGCACGTCATAGCAAGCGGTTGAGTGGCCTTAGCGTATTATTAGCATATTACGCTTTGATTGGTTGAACGGCCGACTGGATGAAAAGACGCAGCATATTAGGCTTTTATTATATAGGATTTTTACTGATTTCAGAGAGGTTGAGAGATGGGGAGAAAGATAGAAACATCAATGATGAGAGCGAATCATTGATCAGCTGCCTCCTGCATGCCCCACACTGGGGATCGAGCCCACAACCCAACTGTGGCATGTGCCTTGACTGGGAAGCAAACAGTATCAAACAGTTATCTCCTGGTTCATAGGTTGATGCTTAACCATTGAGTCACGCTGGCTGGGCTGGAATTTGCATTTTTTTATTTTTATTTTTTTAAAAATATATTTTATTGATTTTTTACAGAGAGGAAGGGAGAGAGATAGTTAGAAACATCGATGAAAGAGAAGCATCGATCAGCTGCCTCCTGCACACCTCCCACTGGGGATGTGCCCGCAACCCAGGTACATGCCCTTGACCGGAATTGAACCTGGGACCTTTCAGTCCGAAGGCCGACGCTCTATCCACTGAGTCAAACCAGTTTCGGCTGGAATTTGCATTTTTAACGGGCATCCCAGGTCCTTCCAATGCAGTTAGTGGGTCCAGGGGCCACCATTGAGATACACTACTTGAAACTCAGTCTTTATTCACTTTGAGCGCTCTTCATCTCTCCATGGGGTGTTCTGGAAATAGGGAGCACCCAGAGCCTCTTAAGTTAACATTTGCTCAGAACAGTTGGTCTAACAAGTGAGCTAAGGATCATGCCCGGGAGCAGTAATCAGATTTTGGGTCCTCTTAGGGACATTTCTGGCTTCATGATTCCAGCATTTTAAAAAAATGTGTTTTCAAAAATGTCTGGTGCTGGAGGCATTCCAAAACTCTAGAGATACCATGGTTTCATGATGGGTGAACTCATGAGAGGCTGGTGGTGCTCTGGAGAAGGGCAGGGGCTGACCTGGACTCTGTCTGCTCTTCGCTGCTTGTGTCCATGGGCCCCAGGCACTTGGGGTTAGTAGACCCCTTCCTCTATAGAAAATAATGAAAATTATATTTTCTGACTGTGTCTGGGGTGGGTCATATTCCTTTTTTCCTTCTGATTTTAAAAGAATGAAAGCATTTTCATGGCCCCTAAAGGGTTCCTGAGCCCTCGGCTCTCCCTCTGTGTGCCATGCTTCATGGATCAGTCAGCCTGCACCTTTCTGAGCATAACATTATCTTTCACCTGAATAGATTGCGGGCACTAGTTCTAGTATGAGTAACGCCCCCTAGCACATTCACCACCTGGCACACAATGGGCTATATGCAGGCCAAGAGGAAGCATTCTAAGAGCCAGCCCTGGTACAGGCAGTTAAAGGATCAACATGTCCTGTCACCACTTAATTTCTCGTAATCAATCATGTAATCATGTTGTTGACATGAGATTCTCTTCCCTCCTAAGCTCCATTTTCATTCATGCCAGCACTCATTTCACGTGTCCTTGAGATTTCCTCCATCTGTTGTGCTTGACATCCTCCCACCCTTCGAGAGGGTCTTGGGTCAGTACTCATCTTTTAAAGGAGATGCACTTGGTCTTCCTGTTGTTGGAAGGATTTCTTCATCTCCACGCTAGGAAGCCTAATTTCTGCCTGAGTGCCCTTGTTTTTACTGTGCTGTCTTCTTTCCAGGCCAGTGAGACACTTAAAAGAAAATGTGGTCATTAGCAAGTGGTGTGATGCCCCGGGGTTAAGCAAGAGCCTTGGCCAGCCAGAGCTCTGTGAAGGAGCAGAAGCAGGACAGATGGAGATTAGGGAGCCAGCTGGTTGGTAGAGAATGGTGGGGGAGAGGGCGCGAGAGCGAAGCATAGGACCCCCAGAATGGAGATCTTGATGTCTTTTCTTTTTGTCAATGAGAATATCCAGCCTGTAGAAAGGTTTTATAAGAGCTTATTTGAGCCAAAATTTTGAGGATGTGCTTGGAAGCAAAATCTCAGTGGATTGAGAAAATGCTCCAGCGAATGGCAGTTTTGCAGCTTATTTTACACATTACAATCAGATGTAAGGAGACTTGTACGAAATCCATTGGTGGTAGATAAAGGAGGAGGGATAAAGCAAAGCTGGGAAAGCTCTAGGATTGGATAAAAAGCAAAATGGAGAAACACATACTTATTTTCCATTGGTGGGAGTTGGATAGTACACAGTGATAGTATGTGAGCAGCAAGATAATAATGGGGGGTTCTGTGGCCCTGGTGTCCAGGCACCATCCCAGCTGGTTGGAAATAGGATTCCAGGAACTCCTCTATCAGGTCCACTCAGATGGCTGGAAGGCCGTGCAGGGGGAAGCCCAGTCTCTGGCTTTTCCCTGAAATGTAGCATGCAGTGTGCCTGAGAGGCCTCTTCCACCAGTGGTGCTAGACCAGCCGTGAGCAAACTACAGCCCGCGGGCCGGATCCGGCCCGTTTGAAATGAATAAAACTATTAAAAAAAGAGACCGTACCCTTTTATGTAATGATGTTTACTTTGAATTTATATTAGTTCACACAAACACTCCATCCATGCTTTTGTTCTGGCCCTCCGGTCCAGTTTAAGAACCCATTGTGGTCCTCGAGTCAAAAAGTTTGCCCACCCCTGTGCTAGACACTCGTTATGAATTTGAGGCCAGTTAACCACAAGGGGCTCCTAACACTGGGTATGTTCCTTCTCAGGTTCACACTAATAAGGAAGAGAAAGGATGAAAGTTTGAGGGGCAAGTGGTCAGTTAAGTGTGGAGTTTGACTATATGGTCAAGTGTGGAGTTTGACTATAGCTGGAAGCCCCTGGGAGAGACATCTGATTTTACTTTAAAAAGGCAACCAGCTGCCCTGTGGAGGGTGAAGGCTGGTTGGAGGTGAAGGTGAGCAGGAGCTGGGAACTGATTCGCAGCATCTGAGGGGACTTTGGATTGGGACAGAGTGGGGATGGTGACATGTAATCATATTTGGGGTAGATATTGGAGGCAGAGCTTATAGACTTATTGATGGTTTAAATATGGAAGATGGGAGGGCATGGAGAGAATGTGCATGTGAGAGCTGTGGGTTTTGTGTGAGCCCTGGCTGGGTGGCAGTGCGGGTCACGAGCCCATGCATGCTCTGCTTTGGCTGCTAATTTGGGGACACGTCCTCAACATTCCAGTGGGTGACTGAGCCAGCACTGTGGTATTTGCTCAGGTGAGGGTTCAAGGCTGGATGTATGATTTTGAGATCATGGGCCAGGGTGCACTCACTAAAAAAGAGAATACAGAGAGAAAAGGGCCAAGGACAGGTCTAGGGGGTGTCCCAACCTGGGGAGTCCAGTAGAGCAGTCCTTTGGGGAGTTGTTGCAGTGTCCTGAAGGCAGGCCAGTGAAAAGGAGCAGTTCTATAAATAGAAATCCCTCCAGAGAGGACAGAAAACCAGCTTCATGGCCTCGCTGAGAAAGAACCAGTGACTAGAGCTGCTTAAAAGTGTGATGGCTCAGTGGTTGAGCATCGACCTATAAACCAGGAGGTCACGGTTTGATTCCCAGTCAGGGTACACGCCTGGGTTGTGGGCTCGATCCTCCAGTGTGTGGCGTGCAGGAGGCAGCCAACCAATAATTCCTTCTCGTCATTGAGGTTTCTATCTCTCCTCCCTCCCTCTCTGAAATCAATACAAATATTAAAAAATAAATAAAAGTGTGATGTTCTTCCCCTTGAATTCTAGGAAGGCTGTTCCTATTTGAGCAATAAGGCCCTTTAGAATATTACATTGTCTTATGTTTGCGTTAGGGATTACTGGCTTTGTGAGCAAAGCCCTTTGACATTTGTGGATGGAGTGTACTCATTATTAAGTGAAATTGTCTGAAATGAATGTCAGTTCTTTCTCCCCCCTAAGTTTTGCATCACGAATGGCCACAAAGTTTATTTTAGAAGCTTGTGATAGGTGAGAGGAAAGAGAGAAGGGTCATTTCTGAAACTTCTACTGGCCACTCACTGCTGAATCTTGGCATCTTTCACATCTCCTGGGGGAAGAGAGGTATCATTTTTAAATACAGAGGATCCTGTGGGTGTGGATGTGAATAGACAGGATGGGCCAGCTCCTCCCTCTGACCCAGGCTTTCTAATCTGCAGCACACGTTGGGAGATAGGGGCTGTATTAGTTTCCTATTGGCGGTGTAACAAATTACCATAATGGTGTCTTAAAACAAGACAGATTTATCATCTCCAGTTCTAGAGGTCAGAGTCTGAAGAGAGTCTATAATAGGCCGAGTAATGCCCTTCTAAACCCTGTAACTATGACCTCACATGGCAATATTTGGCAGCTCTGAGTAAACGAAGCATTTTGAGGTGGGGAGACTATCCTGGATTATCAAGATGGACCCTAAAGGCCATCACAAGTGTCCTTATAACAGAGAGGCCGTGGATGACGACAGAGACAGAGAGGAGAAGACAGTGTGACCACCAAGGCTGAGATGGGCGTGATGGAGCCACCAGCCAAGCAGGGGTTGCAGCCACCAGAAGCTGAAAGAGCCAGGAAGGGATGGTCCCCTAGGTCCGCTAGTGGCAGCACAGCCCTGAGGAACGATAGAACTGTGAAAGAGTAAATTTCTATTGTTTTCAGCCACTGAGTTTGTGGTCATTTGTCACAGCAGCAAGGAGGAACTAAGACAGATCCTCCCTGGGCTCTGTTTTCTATTTGTTTTTCCCCCCTGGAGGTTCTAAGGGAGAAGGTCAGTTTGCCTCTTCCAGCTTCTAGGAGCTACTGCATTCCTTACTTCATGCCCCTTTTATCTTCAAAGCCAGTCTTTCTTGACACTTTTTTTAGACATTGATTCTTGGGCCTCCATCGTTCACATGTAAGGACCCTTGTAATTACATTGGACCCATCTGGATAATCTGGTGGAATCTAATCGTGAAATCATCTGATTAGCCACTTAATTCCATGGGCAACTTTAATTCCCTTTTGCTATGTAAGACAACATATCACAGGTTCTGGGGAGTTGGACCAGGGACATTTTTGGAGGTCTACCACAGGGGGTAGTTTTTAAAGAATAGTGTATAAGGTGAAGAAATAGGTCTTGCTGGGAAGCTGAACTTGCCATGGCTACCCTCTTCCCACAACATGAGCCAGCACTTTCCTGTTTCAGCCTCCAGAGCAAGCTCTTTTTTGCAAGGCACACAGCAAACCCTGTGATGACACTAACGGGTTAAAAAAAGACAGTTGCTTACCAGAGATACTGAGCATTTGCATCTGTTGACCCAGATGCAATTTTAAGAGCCTAGAGGTGAATCGTGACCTTGGAAAGCCCTGCCTTCTTGGGAATCTTGTGCACAGTTGTCATTGAGATTGGCACTGGCTACATAACATATATTGTCTGTACTCTATCATCTGCTGTCTTCTGCCTACTCCCAAGAACACCTCAGGCGGGCGGCGCCTGCAGGCTTAGAAAATGACTTTCCACAGCTTGTGGGAGGGGTTCGGGAGGAGTGTCAAGGAGAGGGATTTGCTTTAGCTCTGTTGCCTTACTGGTTTGTGTGTCAAAACTTAATAAAGGCTCACTAGTCTCAGCTGCACAGTGGCCACACCTTAACTGAAGGTGGAAAGACCTTGTATTCTATTTCCAAAAGATCACATTTGCCACACCGTTCTAACCCTGTCAGCTTTGTGGCCGTCATTCCAGGGAGGCCTGCCAGGGGAAGATAGGTGAAGGAAGTCAGCCTTTAGAACCAGAGCTTTCTGAATTTTGGCTGAACTTTTTCTTTTCTTTAAGTGGACCAGTGTTTTTGAAACTTCAGGCATAGTTTTTACCATATCATGTTACCACCTGTACTAGTTACGAAACATACTTGTCCCCTAATTTATTCTGTCAACTCATTTATTTTAATTTGATCTTAAACTACTTAACAACATATTCAGACTTAGGGATTTGGTGTGCTTATGCATGTTAAGATAAACTTAACTGTTAGAATAAAATGAGTGTGTCTGAACATTGTGTCCCACAGTGCCAGCACAGCACCACACTCAGAAAAAATTATATGAGATCATGCCGACCTCCCCAAAGGCTCTGTGCCAAGGGCGATAGTCTTTGGTGATCAAGTCCTTATCAGCCAGACTTCTGTTAGCTAAGAGGGAATTGGTTAGCTATTTAGGAACATTTCACGTAGAACACCTGTCAACCAGGGAGTGGACATGCCTTTATTCCTAGCAAGCAAAAGGATGTCTTTACTTACACTAGTATTTGCAATATAAATAACAGGTATGTATATACACCAAAAGCCTTCATCTGTATCCCATCTGTGGATAAAAGCCAAAGAAGAATTTACATTACGTTTACATGAAATGTCTAAGGAGACAGAGCCTTCACCAGAGCCACGAAATTCAATATCCAAGGGAAGTACAAATTTAATAAACATAATTCTATCTATTTACCTTTCTTGGCTGGGCTTTTTAAAAAAATTATTTTTATACCATATTATTTGTTTTAAAAAAACCAGCTTGCTCTCAGATTCTGGGGAAAATAAAAATAATTAAATAACAAAGAGACTCATTAAGGAAGGCCCTCTTGTGTGCAGTGTCAGCTCTTCATAGTGTCCTGAGAGCAGGGTTGGCTGGTCTGGGTGCCACCAGCATGAAGGGGACCCTGTGCAGGGAGAGACCAAGACCTGTCCTGCTCCCCCGGGCTGCCTGCAGTCACTTGTCTTCCTCTTTCTCTCACTTCCTTGTTGGGGTCAGAGGAGTTGTGTATGGGATTGGCTTCTTTTTACAGCATGCAAACACCTTAAAGTGATTGATGGGAGTCCTGGGCCTCTTCTTGCCCAGCTTTGGGAGAATGTAAAATCAGAGTTCTTTGGAAATTTGGAGCCTCTTCAACCTCCTCAAAAATCAAGGATCTCGCCCTAACCGGCTTGGCTCAGTGGATAGAGCGTCAGCCTGCGGACTGAAGGGTCCCAGGTTCGATTCCGGTCATGTACCTTGGTTGCGGGTTTATCCTCAGGGGTAGGTGTGCAGGAGGTAACTGATCGATGTTTCTCTCTCATTGATGTTTCTAACTCTCTATCCCTCTCCCTTCCTCTCTGTAAAAAATAAATAAAATATATTTAAAAAAATCAGTAATCTAGTTTTACACGGAAAATTGCGAGAAGACTTGGTCCCTGTTGCTCAAGGGCTGTTCCCCTCTGTTCCACTATCTTCTCCGGAAGTGCTCCTTTTGTTAGTCAGTTGTATCAAGCTTTTGTTTCCCAGGGAGCTGGGAGATGTCAGTGAGACCTTGAGACTTGCAGGCTCTTGAGTGATGGTGGTAAAGGAGCCAGCCTGAACACTGAGCTCCCCTGGACGTAGAATGCTGACTTGCTGAAGTTGATGCATGAGCACTGTACAATGTTTGACTCGTCTTCTCCTTGACATTGAGATACTGGTTTGCTTTTTGGAAGAGCCCTGTCTGGACAGGTCTTTCAAATATTTGCCTTTTATTTCTAGACTGCTGCTGCTGACTTGGGTAAATGTATCACTTTGCATACCCCTTACCTCATTTTCCTAAAGGAAAGAAAGGCAGCCAAGTGACGGGCTGACAGCAAATGGGACTGTTGGGCTGACATTACATGTGAGTCAATAGGTGGCCCAGGTTGTAGGTGCTGTTTTGTCTCATCAGCCAGTGGGCTGGCTTTGGAAATGTTACACACATCCAGTTAGTGATACTGGGTGTATCTCCTTTTACATCCTGCAATGAAAGATGAAGAGGTCACGGTCAGGTGCCCTCTCAGGGCCCAGCTGGGCCTTATACCCGATCCTGGACAACTTCCTCCTGTGATTCTGACCCATGTATGGAGGCCAAGAATGGGGGAAGGAATGAGAAGGAGGATCTTAGTATCTTCAAGATTAGAGTTGAGGAAGCCTGAGGCAACATTACATCCAGTCTTCTTAGTGAGGTAAGTTAGGCACACGGGTGAAAGAATGTGCCCCAGGCATCCAACAAGCTAGTGCCTAAGAGTAGGCATCCTCAAGAACCTTCTATCCGTCTTCCAGCCAACCAGCATTTTTATAAGAGAGTTACTGAGGCAAGTAGTGACTTAACAAGGAAATCTGTACCCTTGATTTTAACTTTTTACTTATCTATAATGTACTTATCAAAGTGCACACACTCATCTGCTCCCCCCTTCTCCTCCCCGCTCCTCCCCCCCGCTCCCCCACCGAGAGCAGGCAGAATGCTACCAGCCCTCAGGAGCCCCTCGTGCTCCCTTCTGCTCGCTGCCCATCCCACCCATCACTGGTCCTAACCTGCAACAGCACAGAGCACTTGGCCTGCTTCTGTGTATTCCATGCACATGAATTCACGCAGTGTGTACTATTTTGTGTTTTGCTTCTTTGGACCAGTATTATGCTTGTGAAATTCATCCATGTTGTGTGTATAGTTGTAGACCAGCGATTTTCAACCTTTTTCGTCTCATAAACTACTAAAATTCTGTGGCACATCAGAAATATATTTTCTGCCCTAACCTGTTTGGCTCAGTGGATAGAGTGTTGGCCTGCGGACTCAAGGGTCCCAGGTTCGATTCCGGTCAAGGGCATGTACCTTGGTTGCGGGCACATCCCCAATAGGGGGTGTGCAGGAGGCAGCTGATCGATGTTTCTCTCTCATCAATGTTTCTAACTTTCTATCCCTCTCCCTTCCTCTCTGTAAAAAAAATCAATAAATATGTTTATAAATACATATATATATATATTTTTTCTGTGGATCTGACCAAAAAATAGGTATAATTTTGATTCATTCATACCAGATAGCTGTGGTTGCGTTGGCTGCTGTAATTTTTTAAATTTAAACATCTAAGGGAAAAGAGGTCAGTGCCCCTGACTGAATAATCAGGTAAGTATTGCATGTTTTAAGAATTCTTCGGCACACCAGTTGAAAATCACTGTGTTTTCAACTGTTACCAGAAAGGGGACCTGGCCCTGCGTGTGGGTCTGCCTTGGGCCGGCCTGTAGTGTATGGGTTCTTGACTTCATGCGGGAAAGAATTCACAACACAAGTCCACATGATTTTGAGGTTATGTTTATTAAAGCTGGGAACAGTGACACAAGGAAGGGCTTAGGATAGAAGAAGCAACAAGGAGAGCTTAGGCAGGGCTGCTTTGGCTCTTTAGAAATGTTACAGGAAAGCAATGACGTAAAGCAGGGCTGCTGTTAGCTCACTGGAAAGTCAGAGAAAAGGGTCATGGAGAAGGGAAAGACATGGGCATGCTCCTAGCAGGGAGAGCACGTACCCTGGGATCTGCAAGCTGGGACCTTCGTTTTGAGGATTTTAAAGGCTGGGAGTTTAGGGAGGTCTTGGGGAGGATCTCAATAGAATATTCATCAGTTTTATGGTGATGAGCCAAAATGAGATTTATTTCCTTAACTTCATAGGTTCTTGGGTGTGGTTGGCAAATGGCACTAATTGGATTTTTGCTATCTGTCTCCCTGAGGAGGATGATTTAAGCTATTTACCCTCTGGGGAGAAGTGCAAACCATTTACTTTCAAGTGTTCTTGGTTTAGGGAAGATAGGATTTTACTATTTACTAAATGGCTGTAAACTGCTTGGCCTTTAACTGTCTGTCTCAGATTCCCTCTTTAGCTTGTCCTTGCTTACTAGGTTGTCTCAGTAGGGCCTGGGTGTGTTCAGCTTTATGAGATAACTGCCCATTTTTCTGGGTGGTCGTACTTTCACCAGCAGTGTATGAGGCCTCCCACCCTCCATCCTCAGTACACCTAGTTTTCCTGTCTTTTTCACTGTGGTGCTTTGGGTGGGTGTGTAATGCTATTATGTTGTAGTTTTAATCTCACCCTGTGTGTGTGATTCTGAAGGCCTGGGTTGTGTGTTTTTGCTGTGCTTATCATGGACTTTGCAATAGTCACTGCTTTTAGACGGTGACCTTGGAAAGGCATTATTCAAGTTTTCAAAGAGGCTGATGCGTTTGAACAGACGCCCTCATAGTTGAGCTGTTCTCCAAGAGAGAAGCGTGTGGAGTTGGTGTCTTACACTAAATAGCATTCTGCTCTCACCATATGTTTGGTTTGTTGCAGGGAGATCAGCAGAAAAAAAGGAACAAGGTCCAATAAAGCCCGCTTAATTTGGTCTGGCTGAGTTTATTAGCAGCAAACCTGGACATTTATAGTTCTGTGTGGGGGAGTTGACAGGTGAGAGATGGGTAAGTCAGAAGCTTGTTCACATCGAGGTTCTGTGAGCCAAACTCGATGTTTAAGTTTGAGTGGGATGTCTCCCTGTGGCAGTCCATTATGTCATCAGGATAGAGGGATTGCAAAGAAAAAGGAAGAAGTAGCTCAGAACCACTTTCAAGCCAAAGTTGAAACTGTAGTGTTACTTTTTAGCATGGAGTCCATTCAGGTTTTTCTCTCATTTGAGGCAATTTTATGACCTAAAGAATTTACCCTGAAGATGTGGAAGGAAAATTAAAGCTTGACTAGGAAATGGGGCTAGTGGGTGAAGTGTGCCGGAGAGACCCAGTTCTTATGTAAGCGGGCATGATCCATTCCTCAGCTATTTTCCTGAGCGTTCACACCCAGCATAGGAAGGTAATTAATGAAGACAGATTTGATGTTATTTATGCGGTTACTTTTGCCATTTCTTGTCTTTTATTTTTCTCTACACCTTATGTATATAGTTTAATTGCATTCTTTTCACATTAAACATGTCAAAACATTGAGCTGTACACATTAAATATATGCAATTTTTAAAAAATTAAATGTATTGGGGTGATATTGGTTAATAAAATTATATAGGTTTCAAGTACACGTCTATGATACATCTATATGTAGCACTGTGTGCCCACCACCCAAAGTCTCTACACTTTTTTTGCTACCCTTTGCCCAACATGAAGTATAGTGCCTGGCTAGCGGTGCTGGGTAAATATCTTTTGCCAAACAGACAAATCAACTTAAATATTTACTAAATGCCAACTATGTAGTAATGTGAAATTGTAATTAAGAAAAGAGTTGAAGTCTTTTTTAAAAAGGTTTTTAATTTATTATTACTCATTTTTATTTAAAAATTTCATATGTTTTCTTTTTTCCCCATTGACCTCTCCCTGGCCGCTCCCACCCCCCAGCACATTACTGTGCTTCATCTGGGAACCATCTCAGGTGAATGAGGGGGTGTGAGGGCCCTGGAGCTGGAGCTGGAGTCCTGTGATCAGATCCCTGTGTTCCAGGTGAGGCCCCAGAATAGATTGGAGCCCTCGTCTGTGCATGGCAGGAGCCTTGCTTGGCATAGGGATGCTTTTGCTGGAAAAAGAAGTCTCTAAGGGCTTGGCAAAGGACTGACTTCAATAGGATGTTGGGATGCTGTTTTCCAGGACTCAGATGACTTGTTTTCTTATTAGTTACCCTGTGGATTGTGTAAAGAGTTTGGAGGAGAAAAGTCCCCCCAGGTTGGCCGTATCTCTGGTTGGTTGTACACAGCATGGTGGGTGGAAGTTAAACATACATGTGTTTTGGGAAAGGACTATCAGGACTTGATGCTCTTAGTGTTATTACAAATATGACATTATATTGGGCAGGAGGGGATGAGGGTGGCCTGAAGGAGTGTGTGTGTGTGTGTATGTGTGTGTGTATGTGTGTGTTGTGTGTGTGTGTGTGTGTGTGTGTGTGTGGTGAAGTAAGTATATTTTTTGTCACTGAAAGGAAGGAAATAAGTCTTTTTGAGCACGGACACGTGCCTGGGTCTGTGCTTAGCCTTCAGACTTCCATGTCGTATTGTCTCATTCAGTCTCATTGGATTCTGCATTTTGAATATGTGAGGCCAAGGCTTACAGGGATTGATAATTTGCTGGACTAGTTGCCTGGGAGATTGTAGGGGAAAGTAGGTGGGCAGCTGAAGACATCAAGGAACACACTGCATTGGCCACCAGGGCAGCAGTTATCCTCAGCAAGGACATTCCTGAAAGTTCTCTTTTGAAGAAATAGTGTTGCGATTAGGGCCTTCCCACAATACCACTGCCACAGACAAGCAAAGCAGGTTTGGTTACTAGGACTTTCTCCTTTTAGAAGCAAGCCTGGGGCTCACCACCTGCTCTGGGCTTCTGACTGTTACAGTAAAAGAATAAGATAGATAAGGCTGGCTCTTATCTAGCTTCTTGCTGAGAAGAGGGCCCTTTAGCTCCACCAGGCTGAGTTCCCTAAGGCACCAGCCATGTCTTTGTATCTTCAGTGCTGAACACAAAACTAGGTTTTTGTTGACTGAAGCAGAAAAACATGAAGAGTCAAAGGGGAAAAATACGAATTAAAACTTTGTAAAGTGCCTTGCCCTTTTCCAGAAGGATTTGACGTCATCACCAGAAATTGCCCTTTAGATTCATTGAGAGCTAGTTCACAAGCAGGTGATGGGCAAAGAAGGTGGAGAAGATAGGCATCAATAAATACCTTCGTTACTATTACTATTGGCTACCTTGGGAGTATAGTAGGAAGTAGGTTCCTGGTCCTACTCTTACACTTTCTTTCCTCCTCCAGAAGTTAATGAAAAAGCACAGCAGTGGTGTTAGAGATGAGGGTAAATCCACACTAACTGCAAGTAAGTCCCTTGTAAAATTCAAAAATACTCTGTTCAAATCCCTTTTCACAGATCACCGTATACCTCCTAGCAGGTGGGCACAGTGTGCTGAAGATCTGCGGTTCTCAATATGGTGCAGGACAAATCCCACAGCCCCTGACTTCCAGGGACTTCACCTCCATAAATTCATTCACCATCAGCTAATGCCACATGACAAGCTACCTCAGTACTTAGTGGCATGACACAGCAAGTTTTTATTGGTGTTCATGGCTCTGCAGGTCAGTTGGGTGGTTCTTTGGATCTCAAATGGGTTCACTTGTGTGACCTGGGGTTAGTCTGCTGGTCTTAGTGAGCCTTCTCACGTGTGTGGTATGTTGGCTGGCTGAGCTTGGTCTTAGATGGTGATAGCTGGGCTTCCTTCTACAGGGTCTGCCCTCACCCAGCAGGCTATTCCAGGTTATTTATGTGGCTCTCAGAGGGTAAGCAGAAGCATGCAGTGAATGCCTTTTGAGGCCTAGGTTCAGAACTGACATACTGTGACTTCTGCTGCATTTTATCAGACAAAGCAAGGTGTGCGACCAAGCTGGATTCAAGGGTAAAAAGAGTGGTTCTTGATGGGAGTTGCTACAGTCTCATTGCAAGGGCTGTGGACACAGGGAGACCATTAATTGGGGCCATTAATGTAGTCAGTGTACCACATCCATTATTTTGCTCAACTGATAATCTTCCTTGTGACCCCTTAAGCCGTCATTTATCCTCTTGTTCCATTCTTTATTAATTAGAACTTAGGAAAGACGATACTGTTTACCATGCGTAGTCTGAGGAAGCCACCAAGATAAGACTTGCCTTGCCTAAGTTCATAACCCCAGCGGTGGGGAGATGGACACAAAGGTGGCCAAGAACGAGAGAACTGGAGTAAGGCCAGAGAAGTGTGTGTGCAGAGTGGGCTGTGAACCCAGAGGAAGGAGTGAACCAAGTCTGTGGGTTGGATCGGAACTGAAGGCAGAACTAAGTCACCCAGGATCTGGAGCAGGAAATGGATGAAGAACAGGGAGAGAAGTGTGTACAGAAGGTGAAGTGTGAGGAGCCAAAGGACCAGGGATTTGCTCTGCAATGCTTGGTTAATGTGGGGTGGGATGGCAGGTGACTGGGCGGAAAAGCCTGCAGTGCGGGCTCCGGGGCTAAGACTTCATTAATGGCCAAAGGCAGTTGTGAGCAGATTTTTGTCCTTTCCAGCCCAGGGACTCAAGCACTGGAAGGAACAGACAGTGTGATTACTGCACCCAGATGCCTTTTCTTCAGCAAAAGCAGGAAGACAGGGAAGTGTTGTTCTGTGGATTCCAAACTGTGTGTTGAGGTGCCCCGGGGTGCCACAGAAAGTCACAGGGGTGCCATGGGATATAACATTTTGAAAAAACCCAGCTCAATCTGCCAGACACCACTTATCTACTACTGTTAAGTTGTTGGGACCTAATTATAGTTGACCCTTGAACAACACAGGGCTTAGGAAGGCATCGATCTTCTTACACAATCAAAA
>NW_006293789.1:786613-800858 GCF_000327345.1 Myotis davidii | reverse complement strand
AGAAATGGATAACACTGTACATCTTTATGCTTATCCATAAAATCCTGGTTTTCTACCAGCCTCTCATTTCAGAAACACAGCTCTGGTTTCAAAGTGATGTGTTCAGGTTCATTCATTCATATTCTGTCTCTTTCCTGTGTCATTACTCCCCCTACCCAAGTGAAATAACCTGTCTCTACAACAAATGGCCCAGATGAAAGGAACATAAGTTGGTGTGTTTGCCTTGTCGTTTCTGGCATTAATGGGATAGAATGGAACAGGCTGATAATGTGTGTGTGTGTGTGTGTGTGTGTGTGTGTGTGGTTGTGTGTGTGATGCATGATGCTCTCCTTTAGTCCAGTCTGATTGCTCCCCCTTTGTCCAGGAAACTTTTTGTCTCCATCTCCAGAAACATCACTATGCCTGCTTCTTTCTCTTTCTCTGACTTATAACTGGGTTCTGGCTGTGTTCTCATTTCCCATTCTGATCATGTTCTTTTCAGATTCTGCCAAATCTCTCTTGCATTTGTTTTTCACCTCAGCACTCTATTCTGTCAGCAGTTCAGGGAGCCCTTTCCAAGCTAATTTTTCTCCATTTGCTTTTTAATTAGTTTTCCCCCTCCTGCTTCTTGCCTCCACCCCTTCGTCCTCCTACCCTTCTGTGGGTGACTAGTACAGGTCCCACGATTTCTTGCATGCTTTTAAGAGAATATGGGCTGGAGCAACGCCAATCACATTGTTTCCAGGGTTGTGAGTTTGAAATTTTCCGATTTATTCGTTTGTGGCCTTGCTCTATAATGTGAGCTGTGGTAAGTTTCCAGAGGCAGGGACTAAGCATCTTGTATAAAATATTTGTTGGAAATGATTCATATTTTAATAATAAAGTGCTCTGAGTGTTAACCTGTGTCTTTAAAGTAAATCTTCTAAAAGACAGGGAGCAAGCTTCCTTTCATAGATTCAGACTCAGTCTATGAAAACTCTGAAATGTTAAAGAAACCTTTGATGTCTGTGTTTTGGGGTAAGAGTGTTCATAGCTGTGGTCAGATTCCTATAGGAGTGTATGGCCCTGTGTATTAGAACCCCCTGCCTGGCTTATTTAGAAGCCTAAAGAGATTTGAAGTGACAGTGTGTGATCTGGAAGGAGAGGATAGAGGCTGAGGAGCACACAGAACCCTGTTTCAAGTGAGGATAAGGCCCTTACTAGGCACCTGGAGGCACAGAAGGCCAGGTATCCATAACTATGACATCTAAGCAGCGGTGCTAATAAAGGAGCCTGAGATTTGTTTTGAGAGTTCTCCCCTGTACTAATTCTTACCTCTTAGAGGTCTAATGGAATAAAAGGAAAAGGTGGCTGACAGGAATTCTGGTCTCAAGTACATCACATTCAGTTCTGCCCTCTGGCAGGTTAGCTCAGCGCCTGAGAGCATGCTGTAGGCTGCAGAGGACAAAAGGCATTATGGGTCCCCTCTGGAGCGCCTAGATCCTTGCTCCTCAAAGTGGGGTCCCCAAACTGGCAGCATCGGGCACACTTTGGAGCTAGTTAGAGATGCAGACTCTCCGGGCCCACTGACTGAGAAGCCACCACAGAGCCAGGCTCCCAGGTGACACTCAGACTGAGGAAATGCTCAAGGAGCCAGTTCTAGGCGCTGCCTTTCATGGGCAGCAGCCCGGTCTCTCACAGGCGCTGTGTCGTGGGCATGGCTCCAGGGTCTTAGATGAGTACTGATTGTTTATTATTTTTATGATAAATTCTAACACCAAGTGACTTAGATGTAGGTTTGTATGTGTGTATGTGATTTGGTCTAGTACAGCGGTTCTCAACCTATGGGTCGCGACCCCTTTGGGGGTCACCTAAGACCATCCTGCATATCAGGTATTTACATTACGATTCATAACAGTAGCAACATTACAGTTATGAAGTAGCAACGAAAATAAGTTTATGGTTGGGTCATAACATGAGGAACTGTATTTAAAGAGCCAGAAGGTTGAGAACCACTGGTCTTGTACCTTTCACAGGCAGATGTATAAATCAGAAAATAATCCTTGACTGTCTGCTTATGGCCTGGGGATGGCAAGATATTATCGTGCCTACTCTGTGTACAACCCGTAGAAAACATTAGGGTGGGACTCAAACAGTAAGACACTGTTTTTTTTTGAGAAGTCTGGTCTGGGAGATGAACATATAAAAGGGTAATTCATCTCATACCATGTCTTGTGATAGCTTAAGGGACCAGAGAAAAGAGTGGGCAGTCTTTACCCTACTGCTGGGGTATCACTGACTGTATATATTGATAGGTGGACAGCCCAATATGATGAAGACAGTTTCAGAGCTTTACCAGGCTTCTGCTGTCCTCAGGGAGAGCCCCAGATTCCTCTTCAGAGTGTGAATGGAGAGCACCTTTCATGTTTTCAAGTAAGTAGCTTCCACAGTGATCTATTAGTTCCCTGTCTGCTAGTGTGTAGCCAGGAGAGAATGTGTGCTGTGGGGCCGTGTTCTGCTGCTCTGCCCTGTGGCTGAGAACCCCTGCTTCCCTTTAAGTGGAGTGACTTCCTGCTACGACTTTCTGTTTTTGTGATCTCAGATCGAAGGCAGGTTATGTTTAAAGTTATTGCTTTTCCTTCAGAACTGCCTCACTGAAGCATGGTCTCTGATCCCTGTAGCAGAATTAACCCCATTTGAAGATTTAGAAGGTGGATTTTGGCTCTCTTGATGAAAGATTCTTAAGAGGTTTGCAGAAGAAGGAAGCAATGACCTTGGAGTATTTGTACTTTTTAACAGTGTGAAACAGAATCTGTCTGGGAAACCAAAGAATGTTTGCAATTAGCCTATTGCCTTTTTTTGTGTGTGTTAACTAGAGGCCCGGTGCACGAATACATGCACCTTGAAAGGAACTGTGGGCCAAGAGGCTGTGGTAGGCACAGGGGCGGGTCTTGGCCCATCCTCCGCGCCCCCGCCCAGTCCTTCCTACCATGGCCCCGGTTCCCTGTCTGCCAGCAGCCCCACTCCCGCCACCACCGCTCCCATGTGCCGACAGCACCGGCCATGCTCGCACCCGCTGATGGCATGGAGCGATTGGGGCCGGTGTCAGCAGTGGGTGTGAGTGGGTTCAAGTGGGGCCGGTGCCGTCAGTGAGTGCGAGCTGCAGCTGCTGCCCCAGTCGCCCCTCAGGAGCAGGGGCAGGTGGAGAAGCCCTCAGTGGCCATCAGGGCTGGCAGCCACCGCTTGTATCTGCTGATGGTGCCAAGCGATCGGAGCCAGCACTGGGCACTGGCAGCAGTGGGTGCGAGTGGCAGCTCTGCTGCTGGCAGTGGGTACAAGTGGGACCGGCTCTGGCAGCAGCTGCAAGCACCGGGCGGGACCACAGCATGCAGGAGCAATGAATTTTCAGTAACCACCAGAGGCTTGATGACAGTGACTGGTACCCTGCCTTGGTCTGTCGCCCCTGCTCACCTGCTCCACCATCCCACCACGGCCAACACCCGCCATGTTTCGCACATGCCCCCTGGTGGTCAGTGCCCGTCATAGCGACCAGTTGTTCCGCCCGTTCGGTCTATTTGCATATTAGCCTTTTATTATATAGGACTAGAAGCTTTTTTTCCATACTCTGACTTGTGTTTCCACACTCTTTGCTTTAAAGTCAAACTTGGAATTGAATTCTCTACTCACATACTAGCTGGGTAAGCTTTACAAGTGCAGTTAGCTAATTCTCTGAATCTCATGTATGAAGTGGGGAGCAAATATTTCAGAACAAAATGAGATGTGGTACACAGAGGGTCTAGTAGAGTTCATGCCATCAACTTTTTGATATTGAGCACCTGGTACCTATCAGGCACAGTTGCTGGGAACTATGTACTAGATATATGTTGAAATACGCTATGAATAAAAACATCAGACAAGACCTGTCCTCATTAGAGCATATAGTCCTTTGATATTTGACTGAATTAAAATGCTAGGCAGGTAACCCAGATACATAAAGCAGCCTGCATGGGTTCCCTGCAGAATAGGAGAGTCATGCCCGATACTCCATTCCTGCCAAGGCCCCCTCACAGGAAAGGGTGCAGCGTTCCCAGATGGTCCCATTTTTTTTCAGAAGGTATTAGAAACTCAAATTTTTATATGAAATTTCCCTGTTTTTCAAATGTTGGTAACCAATTAAAAAACAATCTTCCTGACCCGATTTCTAGTATGGCTTCAAATAATAATAACAGTATGTCCTTATCAACAGATCTAATTTGATGTTCTACCTTCTCTGGCTCATTCCTTCACCACAATGCAGGGCCCCGATTAGGCATCCATCTTCTCTCCACCCACAGGACACATCTCTGGGGTCTACATCCCAGGCCTTGCCGACTCTCCTCCTTGAGGAGTGTGGGCCACAACAGTGAGAAACTTGACCATGGAATGGCCACTTATCTCTGAAATAAAACAGTTTCAAAGGTACATACTGCATTGAGCTCTGGGTTTAGACTTTTTATAGCTCTGGGTTTAGATTTTTTATTACCCTGTTTTAATTGCTGCTTCCCCTTGAACCTAAAAATGAAGATCTGAAGTAGTGTGTTTTGGAGCCTAGCTATTCTTGGCAGCGCCTGCATTTATATCCATCCTATACAGGGTTCTGTATTTATGAGCACTCAAGTTCTGAGCTACAAATTTTGACTAAAACAAACAAAAAGTAATACCTCTCAAAGGCTATTGGTGCCAACCTCTTTGTTAGCATTCTTCTTTTAGCTGACCTCTAACATACCTACTTACCACTGAATTGCACTGTCTGGTTACTGGGGTGAACTTGGCAGGGAAGGCTTCCTTATGGAGAAAAGGTCCTTGGTTTCCTCTAGCCTTGGTTGCCAACCTTTCGGACCTCACAGACCACCAGTCCTCATCCGCGGACCACAGGTTGGTGACCACTGCTCCAAAGGTTTCCTTAAACCAGTGGTCGCCAACCTTTCAGACCGGTTGGCAAAGGCTGTCCTCTAGGATCTCATTAACTATCACTTTCTTCAGACTTTCCTGTGGCCTCAGACTGTTCTGGTTCATGATGGGTGGGAGCTGTTATCTTCAGCCACTTCCATGTGCTTTGTAGTGGCAGCGGCTGGTTGCTAATGGCTTGTCTTGTTGATGGCTGTGGAACATGACAGGTGGGAATGAACCACGTTTCTTTTAACTAGACTATGGCCAAGGTACACAGCTTTTCACTCACCTGACAGCCATTACAGAAGCAAAACACAGTCTGGTTTAAAGGCTCAAGGCAGGGAAGAATTGATCCAGAAAATACCAGGCTCATGGTAGTGATTTCCAAGTGAGAATATTAGCATAAAATTGGAAGGACTTATACAGAAGGAGTAAGCAGAATGACACAGAATTCATTCATGTGGGGTCCATCAGAGCAGTAATACCTGTTGTCACAACATAAGGTTGTTTGTGATGGGAGTGTTTGTGTGTGTGTGTGTGTGTGTGTCTGTGTGTGTGTGTGTGCATGTTAGGAGGTCAGGGAAAGAACCAGGAGTAAAGTGGAAGGTAAGAAGGGCGTTCCTTTGAAGGGAAAGGTGAGAAATGACAGGAAAGTTGAGGAGAATTTTTCGTGTTATACTTGTATAAATACCCAGGATCAACCTCTGGCAAATAACAGAGTAAGAAAAGCCCCAATTAGAATCCTTGTTTTCACTTTTTAAAAAAATATAATTTTTTATTTTTAATTGCAGTTGATATACAATATTATGTTAGTTTCAGTGTACGATCCAGTGATTAGACATTATATAACTAAGTTATCACCCTGATAAACCTCATATCAATCTGACACCATACATAATTACTACAATATTATTGATTATATTCCCTATGCTGTACTTAACATCCTCGTGACTATTCTGTAACTACCAATTTGTACTTCTTAACCCCTTCACCTTTTTCACTCAGCCCTCCAACCCCCCTCCCATCTTAAAGAACACCCTTTAACATTTCTTCTAATAGTGGTTTGGTGTTATGATCTCCTTTAGCTTTTTCTTGTCTGGGAAGCTCTTTATCTGTCCTTTGATTCTAAATGCTAACTTTGCTGGGTAGAGTAACCTTGGTTGTAGGTTCTTTCTTTTTCATCACTTTGAATATTTGTTGCCAATCCCTTCTGGCCCACAAAGTTTCTGTTGAGAGATCAGTTGACAGTTTTATGGGAGCTCTCTTGTAGGCAACTAAATGCTTTTCTCTCGCTGATCTTAAGGTTCTCTCTTTGTCCTTAATCTTTGGCATTTTAAGTATGTGTCTTGATATGGGCCTCTTTGGCTTCATCTTTTTGGGAACTCTCTGTGCTTCCTGGGCTTGTATGTCTATTTCCTTTACCAGGTTAGAAAAGTTTTTTATCACTATTTTTTCACATAGGTTTTTAATTCCTCGCTCTCTCTTCCTATTGACAATCCCATGATGCAAGTATTGGTACACTTGACGTCTCAGAGGCTTCTTATACAGTCCTCATTTTTTAACTCTTTTTTCTGTTCTGATTAGGCATTTTCTGCTTCCTTTCTTCGAAATCTTTGATTCAGTCCTCTGCTTCATCTACTCCATTGTTGATTCTCATGTAATGTATTCATTTCTGACTGGTTCTTTTTATGTTTCCTTTATCTCTCTGTTGAAGCTCTCACTAAGTTCATCGAGCATCCTTATAACCATTGTTTTGGACTCTGCATATAGTAGATTGCTTATGTCCATTTTGTTTAGTTCTTTCTCTTGAGTTTGTTCTGTACTTTCTTTTAGGACACGTTTCTTTGTCTCCTCATTTTGGCAGCCTTCATGTGTTTGTTTCTATGAATTAGGTAGAGCTGCTACATCTCCCAGACTTGGTACAGTGACCTTATATAGTATGTGTCCTGCAGAGTCCAGTGGCACAACCTCCCCGGTCACCCCAGCTGGGCACTCGAGGTGTGCCTCCTGTGTGGGCTGTGTATATCTTCCTGTTGTAGTTGATCCTTGATTTGTGTTGATACCTCAATGGGAGGGATTTACCCCCAGGTCAATTGACCACTTGGCTCATGATTCAGACTTGCCTAAAATCCCTCAAATGAGCAACATCTGGTCTCAGCATGCTCAGTAGCTCTCACTAAGTGGCCCCGGGCCTGTGACCACTGTGGAGGATCAGCTGTGCTACAAGGACTGGCTGCAACCACTGTGGAGGATCACCCAATGGAGCAGGACTTGCTTCAACAGGACTCTGAGTCCTGTTGGCTGAGTCTGTCTCTTCAGTGTGTTCCTTGTGGAAGAGGTTGGGTAGTGGTGGTTCAACATGGTCTGAAGCCGTCCACTGGGTGTGCTGGCTTTGGGGCTTTCTAGGAGGTGCAGGCCCAGTTCAATCGCTACCTATGCCCTTCCCAGGGCCACCCCAGCAAGAGCTATGAAGTGATCTGTGGATGTCTGCTACTTGTATTGGGCTTGGAAGTACCTAAGAGAGGCCAAGCTGTGAATCAAGGCTAGCTGCTGGTAGTGCCAGGCCCGGGGCCACTTAGTGAGAGCTACTGAGCATCCTGAGACCAGATGTTGCTCATTTGAGGGATTTTAGGCAAGTCTGAATCATGAGCCAAGACAGGCCATTTATATGGAAAAGCCACTGGAAACAGCTTGGGTGGGCTCACATGTTGGGTTGGGCCTTGTTTCAGGGAATCACCAGAGCAGGGCAAACAGTGTGAACCAGGGTGATAGGGACTCAGATATGGTGCCTTGCCTGCTGACTCTGTGTGGGACAAAGAAATGGAACAAGGATCTCTGACAGCACTTTTGTCTGGCAGATAGCTGCCCCTCCACCCCTCGCCCTGAAGGCAGACAATTCAACTCCTCCCTGTATGTCCCTGTTGCCTTTCTAAGTGCTGCCCCAGAGCTGGCACTCAGAGCAAGTGAGTTCAAGTAATTCAGTGCATGGGCCCTTTTAGGAGGAATGTCTCCAGCAGCCATTCTTCTCAGCCACAATCCCTGTTGGATTTTGCAGCCAGAAGTTACTGGGACTTCTCTTCCTGGCTCTAGGGGCCTGGTGTGGTGCTGGAATCCCTCACTTTTCAGGGGGAACCTATGCAGCCAGGATATCCCCTGTATTATTTTCATCCAATGCGGGTGTGTCACCAGCTGGTTCCACCTCTTCGCCTCTCCTTCCAGTCTTGGTGTGGCTTCTTCTTTATATCCTTAGTTGTAGAGCTTCTGTCCAACTAGATTTCCTGTGGTTCTGAATGATGGCTGACCCATTGTTTAGTTGTAATTTTTATGTATTTGTGGGAGGATTTGAGTACCACGTTGACCTACACCTCCATCTTGACCAGAACCCATTGTTTTCACTTTGGGTAACAGTTGCTTAAAGCCCTCCAGCCAGGGGTACATGGTGTCTTTCCCCAGATGCATATCTTGAACTTCCCAGATGTATCTGGCCATATCACTTGTGCCATTATTCATGTGTGGCCTCTCAATTCCAGTGTGTCCCTTTTGCCTGCTCTGTGAAACTGGATCTGGGCCCCTTTTCATGTGCAGTTGGCAGAACGTTAACTGTTAGTAGGGAGCTGTAGAGAGATACTGCAGGGAGAAAGGGTTTTACCTCCTGCTTCAGTGCATTCTCTGGGAGGGCTCTTCCCAGAGCATGTCTTCTGTATCCTGCTCCTGTGGGGTGTGGCAGTCAAGCGCACCCCTTCCCGCAGCTTCCCTGGCACCCTTGGGTGATTCTGTAGTAGAGTGCCTCCTATGAGGTACCTCCCTGTGAATGGCTTTCCCTGACATCCTACTGGACACATTTCCAGCAAATTTGGCCAACTGGCACCACACAGTAGCTTCAGTGCCATCTAGCGAGTTATAGCTGTGCCCCCTCCAAGTCAGTCAGGGTCTCCATCCTGAGGCGGGTACTTTTTCTTGGACTATCTCTTTCTATCCCAGGGGTAGTGGCTCCTCCTTAGAGCTGGTTTTCCTGTGTTTTAGAGTTTCTAGTATTACTTCTTCCTAGTTAATCTCTTGTTACGCCAACCCAATGGTTGTAGTTAGTAAGTCAGCTTTTTTTTGGTGCAAATTACTATGTGATTTTCATTTCCTGATTGACTTTAAAGTATTGTCAAGAAAAATTGTGAAAGACTCTGAAATAGGTAAAAAAAAAAAAAAAAGAAAGATTACTTAGTATGTAGTGCATCCTTCTGGGTTATCTGTGCCTTTCATTTTCCTTGAAACTATGGTTTGGCAAATGATAGAAAAATGACAGTGGTGGAAATGAATCTTGTTCATAGAAATGCAAATTAATTTTGTCCATTGGCGGCACTATTGATTTCTCTCAAGAAAACAATTTTCTATTACATTTATTTCAGCATTCCTGATTGCCTCCGTGTGTGTATTCTTTTTAGTTTGAAATAGGTTTTTCGTTCTCTTTTTAGTTAATGAGCTAAATATCTGTTCATTTTAAATTTGTAAGAATCATGGTTTTATCTTTAAACAATTGTAAAGATATGATGCATGAAAGAGCTCATGAGATATGCCCACTTAGATAAAAAATATGACAGAAAATGGTGATAAGGATTGCTAGAAAAGTGATTTAAATGCATTTTAATACTTTATAACTAGACAGAAAAAGAGAAGTAAAATTATTTTATTTATAAAGAACAAATTATTGCATTTATGTTTTGAAAATGAAAGATTCATAACATACCCACAGAATGGGAGAAAATATTTGTAAATCATGTACCGATAAGAGACTTATATTTAGAATATATTAAAACCTCTTACGACTTAGTACTAAAATGATAAATAACCCAGTTTTAAAAAAGACATAGAATCTGAATAGATAATTTCCTTTAAAGAAACACAGATAGCCAATAAGGACATGAAAAGATTCTCACTGTCATTCCTCATCAGGGAAATGCAAATCAAAACCACAGAGAGATACCACTTTATACCTACTAGGATGACTATAATAATAATAAAAAGACAGTTAATAAATAGTGTAGGTGAAGATGTGGAGAAATTAGAATCTCCATACACTGCTGGTGGAAATGGAAAACATTTTAACAGTTTTTCGAAATGTTAAACAAAATATCATTGTGACCTAGCAATTCCATGTCTAGGTTTAGACCTAAGAGAAGTGAAGACACGTCCACACAAAAAGTTAGATGTGAATGTTCATATCTACACTAATAAAAGAGAGACATGCAAATTGGTGTCACTCTGCTACATCCACCAGCCAATCAGCGTGAGTATGCAAATTAACCCAACAAATATAGCGGTTAATTTGCATACATAGGCGCAGAGCAAAGACTGAAGACAGCCAAGCACTGCAGAAGGGAGTGAAGTGGCAGAGAAGGGAGGGAGTGAGGCCCGCCTCCCCTCTCTGCTTTGCTCCGGCCACAGGAAGCCCTATTCTTTTAGGAATCTTCCTGCAACAGGCCTCTAGTAACAATTACAATCATAATAGCCATTAAGTGATGAACAGATAAAATTTGATCTATCTGTACAGTGGAATATTACTCAGCCATAAACAACAGGTTAAAGGATGGATTTATGCTACAACAAGGACTAACGTTGAACGCATTGTGCTAAGTGAAAGAAGCTAGTCACAAAAGACCACATATTACACGATTCTATTTGTAGGGAACATCCAAAGTAGGCACATCTACAGAGACAGAAAGTACATTGGTGATTGCCTAGGGCTAAAGGTGAGGATAGAGGATTAACAAGGTTTCTTTTGGGGATGATGAAAATGTTCTAAGATTGATAGTTATGATAGTTGTGCAACTCTGAATATACTAAAAAACCTTGAATTGTACACTTTAAATGAGCAAGTTATATTGTGCCATATGTGAATTATATCTCAATAAAGCTATTACCAGAAACCTCACCTAGACAAGTAATCATCAAATACAGCACATTCTTTGGTGGCAGGTGGTAGATGCTGCTTGTGTGTGAATGTGCAGATCCATTGTCCACGTGTTGGAAGATCTTCATAAGCTTTCTTTTTAAATGACCTCTCATACAGAACTTTTAAATTGGGAATGCCATTTCTTCAAGGGAGATTCCTGCAAAGTGAAATGAACATCCGCATCATTTCTTATGAGTCACCCCACCACCCCCTAGTCCACCATGGGAAGCAATTTGAAGAACTACCTTATCTGAACCTTTATTTCTCCTGTTTTTCTATCACTACTTAAGTGCGTAAGATCTTATTTATATCTTCCTCTCTCAGGATCTTGTGGTAGTGGTTGCGGAAGGAATCTGTGAATTTGTAAATTAACTAAGTTACAAGTAATACAGAGCCAAAATAATATCTGTAGTTATGATTGACAGAAACAATTCAAAGAAAAACCAATGGGATTGAACAATGGACCCAAAGTTATTATGTAAAATGTATTGGGAATAAGTAGGAAGTCTTGCACATAGGATCCAAACATCGATTATACCAACCCCAAATGGGGAACCTGGCCTAACAGCAGTTCCAATGGTAAAGTCGTGGTGATTTTAATTGGAGATCCATGAGGAAGAAGGCCAAAGAGCCAAAGATTGCTCTGGCTTCCAGGAAACTCAGTATTGTTCATACCCCAGGTCAACCACTTACTAATTGAATAGCCAGGGCAAGTTACTTACTAGTAAACACACTGCATCTCAGTTTCCCCCTGTGCAAAATGGGGATAAAAGTCTCTACCTTGTAAATTGTGCAGATAAGCCATGTTAATATTTGTGAAGTCTTAAAGCTGCAGTTGGCACACAATAGGCACTATATGATAATAATGCAGATGATAGAAAGTAGTTGTAGAAGTAGGGAAGCCTGGATTAAGGATAACGACAGTTCCAGTATTTGGCAAGAATCAGATCTTGTTGGGAGCACTGGGATCTGGTTAATAGAATCGTCGACTTGAGGGGCCTGCAGGTAGAGGGTGGCTTTGATGGGGGAGGGGCTGGGAGATGTGAATGCAGTTCCAGCTAATAATTATCAAGTATCTTTTGTGAGACAACTTCTGTGTTATTTGTGATGGGGAGAAAAACCTCAAATCACATGTGTGATATGGAATAAACTAGGGCTCATCTGAAGGGAGTTAGTGCAGAGTAGTAGGAAGGGCTCTGCTTTACTGGTACCTCTCATGTCAGCTCCTCATCTGTTATGTGGATATTATATTGGCTGTGAGGATTCATTAAGATTTACATAAAACACCTAGCTGGTGCTTAGCTAGCACCCAAGAAATCACACTTACTATATAACATAACAATGTCAGTGTATTAAGACAAGTACAAAAATCACTATGGTGCAGACATTTCATAAAAGTCATAAAAGAGATGTAGAGTATCTGGGATTTGGAGAAGGGGGATTTTATGTATTAGCAGTGATGGCGAACCTATGACACACGTGTCAGGTGACACGCGTACTCATTTTTTTTGGTTGATTTTTCTTTGTTAAATGGCATTTAAATATATAAAATAAATATCAAAAATATAAATCTTTGTTTTACTATGTTTGCAAATATCAAAAAATTTCTATATGTGACACGGCACCGGAGTTAAGTTAGGGTTTTTCAAAATGCTGGCACGCCGAGCTCAAAAGGTTCTCCATTACTGTATTAGGGCCTGACAGGGCAATATTTCATTTGAAAATGGCCTTGTAGAAGATGAGGGTCGGGTTGGAGGTTGGAGGTCACGGTGGGGTGGCTAATTTCTTAGAGTTAGTGCTCTGCAGAAGGGATTCCTTGGGTAAGGAGAAGGGCAGAGGAGGCAAATATTTTTAGGTGCCTTCTACCTTTCATGGTTCTTGGTAGTTTATTCTAGGAATGCTTCTTTCGCTTAAGGGTTTTCTGGAGTTCTAATTCTCTACCTCAAAGAAATGCATTTCTCAGTGACACTGGAGACGCTGTGGCCATCTACTGAGGAGATGTTTGAACAGAGTCCGCTTCCTATTCCCCAATAACCTGTACTCCTACAAGTAAGAAAAATGTGAGAACATTTGTCTTAGGATGTTCAATTCTGAAAAATAATTTTAAGTCAGATTTCCTGTGGCATTTAGTTCTTTTTATAAGAATGCTGTAATCCAAGAACCCTGTGGGGGCATCTCAGTTGGGTAGACCTTTCCTAAGTGGCAGTATATTGGGTCACATGACTAGGTGTGTGGCTGATGTGCCAATGATTTCATCCTGGGGGAAAGTTGTCCGTCTTCCACTACTTCATGCCTGGTTCTGATGTGGAAGAGGATATTTCCCCAGCAGAGGAGGAAGACTGTTTTGTCAGCAGTTTTTGTCCTGTGTAACCTTTAGGCAGCCTTCTCCATCCTCCCTCATAGACCAGCTCCTGCATTTCCTTGTCTTGGTAAAGGACACAGTGTTTCCTCAGCTTCGGTCATGAGGGACTCCTCCTCTCTGATTCCCTCCAGTTAGTCATTGTTCACTGTCAGCTGATTTTATCTTTTAAATGTTGCTGGCTCAGGTCTCTTCCCACCATGACTGCTTCTACCCTGCTGAGCTCTTGATCTGACTCATTGCTCACCCAGCATTGAGTGAACCTCTTACTGGCCTCCTAGTCCCAGCCAGGTCCTCTCAAATCCTCTGCAGGGCAGCCAGGATCGAATACTGCAGTCTCTCCTCTCCCAACGGCCTCCCTGATTTACATTGTTTGGGGTCGTGGTTCTCACTGAACACGGGAGGTTTTCCACAATCTGTGGACCCTTCTCAAAGCATTTATGTTGGTCCCATTCTAGACGAATCAGTAGAATGGACACTGGGGAAGGGGTTTGGGCTTCTGAATCATACAAAACATGCCCAAACAGAAAGATATCCATTCAGTAAGTAATGCTTTAAAAAATAGCTTTTTACTTTGAAATAATTATTTCACAGGATGTTGCAGAAGGCAGGCTGAGGACCCAGCTTCTCCAAGTGGGGTCATCTTACACGCTCTAGTACAGCGGTTCTCAACCTGTGGGTCACGACCCCTTTGGGGGTCGAACGACCCTGTCACTGGGGTCGCCTGAGACCATCCTGCATATCAGATATTTACATTATGATTCATAACAGTAGCAAAATTACAGTTATGAAGTAGCAACGAAAATAATTTTATGGTTGGGGGTCACCACATGAGGAACTGTATTAAAGGGTCGCAGCAGAAGGCTGAGAACCACTGCCTTAAGCCAAAGCTCAATTCAGAGCAAGGCTCTAACTCTCTTCAATTCTATGAAGGCTGAGATATGTGAGGAAGTTGTAGAAACGGAACCACAAAGCCTGGATGACAGCACATCTGTTTACTACATTTGAAGCTAGCAGAGGTTGGTTCATGAGTTTTAAGAAAAGAAGCCCTCTCC
>NW_006293789.1:779994-786014 GCF_000327345.1 Myotis davidii | reverse complement strand
GCCTAAGACCATCGGAAAACACACATATAATTACATATTGTTTTTGTGATTAATCACTGTACTTTAATTATGTACAATTTGTAACAATGAAATTGGGGGAGTCACCACAACATGAAGAACTGTATTAAAGGGTCGCAGCATTAGGAAGGTTGAGAACCACTGCCTTAGAGGCCTTGACTATCCTCAAGGGTCAGGCACTGGGCTAGGCCCTTTGTAAAGGTAGAGGTTTTACAGATGAGAAACCTGTACCTCCATTTCTGGAACTTCCCAAAAGGGGGTATAGGGTCTGTTGATGTCAGTGCTGGGATTTGAATCGATCTCATTCCCAAGCCTTTCTTCCATGCCAGGCTGCCTCTTCCTCCATGCCTGCCTCTCGGGTTCAGCTCGGACGCTCCTGACTAGTTCCAAAGCAGGCTCCTGAGAGGACTGCGAAGGCTGGCTTTTTCACAGCCGAGAAACTGCCTTCTGAGGTGTATCCCCGAGTGGAGAATCCGCAGCACATGGATGCAGTGTCCCTTGATGATAGGCACTGACCTCGTTAGAGTAGGAAGGAGACTTGTGGCCCCAGGAGAGAAGCAAGCAGCCAGCCGAAACTTCCTCGCCTGATTCAGTTCCTTGTGTTCCTCATACTTCATTAGCAGAGCAGTGAAGTGGTTCCTGGGGGCTGAGAAGGCAGGTCAGGTGAGCGGTCGAGACAGAGCAAGGACACCTGCATTCCCCAAGGACAGCACCAGAGGCATCTCTCTGCCTTTATCAAGAGGCTGTAAGGACTTTCCCCAGCAAATCTTAAGTACTCAATTTGCAGATATACTTGAATCTTTTATTTCAAGAAGTTGGAATCTTAACAGGGAGCAAACTGTGAAGCTAAAATGTGTGTAGTAGGGATCAAGAATTAGCAGATGATGGGGTTCACCCATGAAGGACAGCAGTGTAGCTCTGTCCTTCATCACGGGCAACCACCCATTCTGCTTTGCCTGGGCTGGGAGGGTTTCCCAGGACGGGGGTCTTGCAGTGCTAATGCCGGGACAAGGTTGGCCGCCCTGCCTTCAACAGTCTTTGTGGCCCCAGGAGAGAAGCAAGCAGCCAGCCGAAACTTCCTCGCCTGATTCAGTTCCTTGTGTTCCTCATACTTCATTAGCAGAGCAGTGAAGTGGTTCCTGGGGGCTGAGAAGGCAGGTCAGGTGAGCGGTCGAGACAGAGCAAGGACACCTGCATTCCCCAAGGACAGCACCAGAGGCATCTCTCTGCCTTTATCAAGAGGCTGTAAGGACTTTCCCCAGCAAATCTTAAGTACTCAATTTGCAGATATACTTGAATCTTTTATTTCAAGAAGTTGGAATCTTAACAGGGAGCAAACTGTGAAGCTAAAATGTGTGTAGTAGGGATCAAGAATTAGCAGATGATGGGGTTCACCCATGAAGGACAGCAGTGTAGCTCTGTCCTTCATCACGGGCAACCACCCATTCTGCTTTGCCTGGGCTGGGAGGGTTTCCCAGGACGGGGGTCTTGCAGTGCTAATGCCGGGACAAGGTTGGCCGCCCTGCCTTCAATAGTCTTTGTGGCCCTGGCAGGTCACTCAGACTTCCTGGATGCTGGGGTCTCTCTCTCTCTCTCTCTCTCTCTCTCTCTCTCTCTGACTTTTAAATTCCCTTCCAGTTTCTTAGCATTGGCAATTAGGTGTGGTTAATTCACAAGCTTTTATTAGATACCACATGGGTGGATGGTACTGCTCTGACACATTTGGTAATGATGATCAGACATTGGTATCTGATTGAGAACAAAGCAGGCTACTCCTGAGGAAGTTAAGAATTAGTTGGGCAAACAGGATAAAGCAACAGATAACCTATAATAAAGTGGACTGAGCAGGTGAGCTTTGGCCCACCTAGAATGTGTATTTTTGAATCTAAGTGAGTGTGAATGTTTACAGAAATTTGATCCAAAACTTGGGGTTGCTGGCTTCCCTGAATGTTAGGAAGATGTGGCCACCCCAGGCTGTCTTCCCTCAAACCCTCGGGTGGCTGGGCAGTGAAGTGGCTGCCCTTTCTAGATGGGCTGTGTGGTCCCTGGTCCATCATAGGCCCCGCCCCCTTCCCCTCAGACTTCTTGCACCTTTCATCCTAGGTTCCTTTTGTCATCAGCCTGGGAATGTTGACACTTCAACAGTTCTCAACGCTGACTGCACATGAGAATATTTGAGTGTTTAAATTATTTCGGTTTCTTGGCTCTGCCCAGACCAATTGAATCATAATCTTGGGGAGGGTGTTGGGTTGACATTTGCATCTAAAACTCTCCCCAAGTGATTTTGATGTACAGTGAGGATTGAGAACCAGTGCTTTAACCCGATCCCGGGTGGGTTTTGATGGAGAGAACCCCGTGGAGCCAAGGAAACAAGGAAACTGTTTACCTGATGCCCCACCGCCCCCTGCCCCCCATGGGGGCAGTCACAGTGTGAGTTAAATGTTAACTGAACTCACTGGGAAGATCAGGGGACTATTAAAAAGCAAATATCCCAATGGCATATTCATGGCACGTTCTGCAAAGGTATTAATAAACTCCCCTCAGGTCCTGCTATACTGCCATTGGCATTTAAATCATTATAATAATGTCCGTAGTTTTTTGCATGGGGTGATTATAAAAGTATTTTTAATGGGCTTATAAATCTAGTGGTCATGAGAGGCAAGTAACATGAATTTAGTGTATTCAAGTCAAGGGATAAAATGGAGGATCACAGTTTTACATAATGGCTTTCTGCATCTATAATTCTCTCACTGTAAATCAATTTCTATCATCCTTTGTCCACTCCCCCTTTTCCTCCTGCCAGGATCCCATTCTAGGCTATGAGTGTGGTCATCCTGAATTATTAAAATCTCAAGTAGCTGGTTAATAAAAACCTTCTTCTCATTTGAAACTGAAAATGCAAGGGGCTTAGGCACCACCGATTTCTGCTGCTTCATTTTAAAGGCAGACAGCACGAAGGTTTGAGATGGTAAGCGAGTAGCTCAAGGCTTGGCACCTACTCCTGGAAAACTGTATCCTGGCTCCCTCCCTCCAGTTTAGAGCTGTAGGGACTGACTGGGTGTGTCTGATGGCTGTGTGCATTGCTTTAATATTGCAGCCTGCCGTTGGTCACTCTAGGAATTTTGTTCTATTCACCTTTTATCCCCCAGTGTCTAGCCTGGGACCTGGCATTAATTGCAGCTCAGAAAGTGAAGAATGATGAAGGAAAAAAGATGGTTTCGGGCCATAGGGTCCCTATGAAACCTCCTGGGCTTCTTCCCAGCCCCTGGGTCTTTGGGACCGCTCTGATCTACCCCCAGTGGCTCCCGAGTTAGCAGTGTTCTCCACTGCTCTGTGTGAGTGTCGGGGAGGTGGGTCTGTCTCTAAGGGCAGGGGTATCACTGGAACCTTCGCTGTTTTTTCCATAGTGTGTAGGACCATGGAGAGCACACAGTGAGCCCCTTCCCTGAAGGTGTGTCTGGTGGGGTCTCAGCTCTCAGGCTGGCCTCTCACTGACCTTGCACCTCGTGTTTGTCCTATGGAAAGTACTCTAAAGTGGCATTCTAATGTCACTTTGATAGAACTGCAAGAGAGAAAATACTAACATGGACATCTCTTTCTGAACTGGAGATGTGTTAGTAATCTCTTTTTTGCACAAGATAAGCTCTGTAGTTTAAGGTGTGTGTGTTTCACCCTCTTGCTGTGTACCTGGCTGCTTACCTCTAACAGCACAGTTGTTCTGCTCACTGCTTATACTTTACTGGTGCCTCCTCTTGGCTTTGAAATCAAGCCCCCACCTGAGGCTCCACACTCAGCCCATTCTGGGTTGTACGCTGTGCCGTGGGAGCCAGGACGCTGCCCAGCGCGGATGCTGTGCTGGCCACGCTGGGGGAGGATATGAGCAGGTATGTGCAGGGTCACTGGGAAGCTGTTTTCTTCTAAAAACTCCAGATAGAAGCCCAGCCGAGAATGACAAAGGCAGAATTTGGGAACTGGATGAGGACGGTCTTGCTTAGGGCTGTAGTTTATGAAAAATTTCCAGGTGGTTATTATATAACTCTGTGGTATCTCATTGGGAAATAACTGGCTTACAGGGTTTCCTTAATGAACACGGAGAAAGCCCAACATTCAGTAGAAAGCAACTCATAGTTATTGAGTGCCTGATTGACTGATGTAATCCTTTCTGCTTTTGTTCAAACGTGTTCCATTTATTGTTTCCCAGGGTTTGGAGACCTTCCAGGTGTCAGGCTCCCCAGTAGGAGCTGAGGCCCCTAAGAGCAGTGATTCAGAAGCCAGATGGCCAGAGTCCACCTGCCCTACCACTGGCTGCGGTGGAACCTTAAACAGATTGCTCAGTAGTTTATGCCTCCATTTCCTCCACTCCAAATGGGCACAGTGATATCACCTACCTGCTAGGCTGAGAGGGTGTGTGTTGAGGTGACAGCTGTCAGTTCTTACTGCGATGATGACAGGACCGTCCTCCTGCAGAGTTGGGTGGTATCTGTGTCCAGAGGCAAAGCACCGTGGTCAGTACATGTGACATTTGTCCCTGTCTGTGCATTTGATATCTCACCATATAATCTTCCCTCCCTCTGCACGCTGCCCCCCATTAGTGCCTCATTTGTCTGTCATTGCCACTTAGGAGCTCAGCTATATGAACTTTTCTAGAAATATCTCAGAAGTCTGTATTGCATCCTGTTGATGAATGATGCCATGTTAGCATGGGTCGGAACTGTAGAGAGATGCTCTCAGGCACTTCTGAGATACCTGAAGCTGCTTGCCCTTAAGCTGAATGGTTTAAAACAATTGTCCTTTTATGCAGTTATTTGTGTTTGTTCTATCAGTTTTATTAGGGAGCCACTGTACTTCTAAAATTCCTAATTTGTTACTGTTAGAGTAGAAACGAAGGTTATCAGGGGAAACCAAATAACATGACTTGTTAATTCAGTGACCTTAGTTTTATGCAGAAGACATAGTAAATAGTCTGAGATTTCTTCGAACTTGGAGGTATTACGCTACCTGATGCCAAACTATACTGCAAGGCTATTGTAATAAAAACAGCATGGTACTAGCATAAAAACAGCCACATAGATCAACGGAATAAAATAGAGAGCCCAGAAATACACATATGTCTATATATGGTCAGTTAATACATGACAAAGGAGGCAAGAATGTATAGTGGGGTAAAGACAGTCTATTCATTAAATGGTGTTGAGATAATTGAACAGGTACATGCAAAAAAAAAAGAAAAGAAAAACTAGACTACTATTTTACACTATACACAAGAATAAACTCAAAATTATTAAAGATTTAAATGTAAGACTTGAAACAATTGAATTCTTAGAAGAAAACATAGGTAGCAAAATCTCAGATATTTCTGTTAGCAACAGTTTTTTTTTTTTTCTGATCTATCTTCTTGGGCAAGGGAAAAAATAAAAAATAAATGGGACTGTGTTAAATTAGAAAGTTTTTGCAGAGCAAAGGAAATCAACAAAATGAAAAGACAACCTACTGAATGGAAGAAAATATTTGCCAAAGATATATTGATAAGGGGTTGATATCCAAAATTTATAAAGAACTCAGATAACTCAACACCAAAAAGATAATCTATATATATCAAACCCTAAGGCAGTGGTTCTCAATCTTCTGGCCCTTTAAATACAGTTCCTCATGTTGTGACCCAACCATAAAATTATTTTCGTTGCTACTTCATAACTGTAATGTTGCTACTGTTATGAATCGTAATGTAAATATCTGATATGCAGGATGGTCTTAGGTGACCCCTGTGAAAGGGTCGTTTGACCCCCAAAGGGGTCGCGACCCACAGGTTGAGAACCGCTGCCCTAAGGGATCAGCCAACCATTCGACCAGTTGACCGTTTGACCACTTGCTGTGACGCACACTGACAGCCAGGGGGCAAACACTCAACGCAGGAGCTGCCCCCTGGTGGTCAGTGTGCTCCCACAGCGGGAGAGCCGCTCAGTAAGCTTACTGAGCTGCGGCAGGCACAGTGGGGCAGGAGG
>NW_006293789.1:779136-779963 GCF_000327345.1 Myotis davidii | reverse complement strand
CCCAGACTCCTCCCAGCTGCCTGCCAAATCGGATTCACGCACTACTACATCAATAGACAATTGGTTAAAGAAGATATACTACATATGTACAATGGAATATTACTTGGACATAAAAAAGAATGAAATCTTAGCAGTTGCAAGTTTGACATGGTTGGACCACTATGCTGTATACCTGAAACCAATACAAAATAATACTGAATGCAAGTTGTAATTGAAAAAAAAAAAGAAAAAATAGTCTGAGAGTTCTTGAGGAGAGACTACTGTATCCTCTGACATCCCTTCTGCCTCCTGTTTCAACTTTTAAGGACCCTGTGATTACCTGCAGCCCAGCTGATTAGCAGCCATTAATTCCATCTGGTACCTGAGTTCCCTGTTGCCATGTAGTGTAACAGGTGCTGGGAGTGGGGACAGTGACTTATTTGGAGAGCCACTATTTTCCTTTCCCAAACTGTCTTGTTCCTTTTTGTTTTGCTTACCTTCTTATTACCATGTGTTCCAAAAAGAATTAAACAGAGGATAAAAATACATTTAAAAATAAGGAAAGACAATGAGGCAAGGAGAAAATCAGAAAGGAAAGTAAGAGTCAGGAATGAAGTTCAAACTCAAAGTAGATACCAGGGTACTTCCTGGGAGTGGACTCTGATCTGGGCCATGAGCTTTACCTGACAACTCTCTGGAAGAGAGAAGCACTGTCATTTACATGCTGCTGTGTCAATGAGTAAACCCTGGCCAGGTATTCAGATGCTTAGATGAATATTCTTTATTTTTTTAAATATAATTTTATTGATTTCAGAGAGGAAGGGAGAGGGAGAGAGAGACAGAAACAT
>NW_006293789.1:777871-778127 GCF_000327345.1 Myotis davidii | reverse complement strand
GGGGAAAAGGGAAAAAATAAAAAATAAATGGGACTGTGTTAAATTAGAAAGTTTTTGCAGAGCAAAGGAAATCAACAAAATGAAAAGACAACCTACTGAATGGAAGAAAATATTTGCCAAAGATATTGATAAGGGGGATATTAATAATATCCAAAATGTATCTCACACCTGTCAGAAACAAACAAGTGTTGTCAAGGAAATGGAGAAAAGGGAAACCTTGGGCACTGTTGGTGAAAATGAAAATTTCTCTCCTCAA
>NW_006293789.1:755338-777835 GCF_000327345.1 Myotis davidii | reverse complement strand
CTGTGTTATGAATCGTAATGTAAATATCTGATATGCAGGATGGTCTTAGGTGACCCCTGTGAAAGGGTCGTTTGACCCCCAAAGGGGTCGCGACCCACAGGTTGAGAACCGCTGCTCTAAGGGATCAGCCAACTTCGACCAGTTTGAGAACCGCTGCTCTAAGGGATCAGCCAACCATTCGACCAGTTGACCGTTTGACCAGTTGCTGTGACGCACACTGACAGCCAGGGGGCAAACACTCAACGCAGGAGCTGCCCCCTGGTGGTCAGTGTGCTCCCACAGCGGGAGAGCCGCTCAGTAAGCTTACTGAGCTGCGGCAGGCACAGTGGGCCAGGATGAGCAGGAGCGGCACTGCACCCTGCCCAGGCGCGGGCCCAGACTCCTCCCAGCTGCCTGCCAATTCGGATTCACGCACTACTACATCAATAGACAATTGGTTAAAGAAGATATACTACATATGTACAATGGAATATTACTTGGACATAAAAAAGAATGAAATCTTAGCAGTTGCAAGTTTGACATGGTTGGACCACTATGCTGTATACCTGAAACCAATACAAAATAATACTGAATGCAAGCTGTAATTGAAAAAAAAAAAAAAAAAAATAGTCTGAGAGCTCTTGAGTAGAGACTACTGTATCCTCTGACATCCCTTCTGCCTCCTGTTTCAACTTTTAAGGACCCTGTGATTACCTGCAGCCCAGCTGATTAGCAGCCATTAATTCCATCTGGTACCTGATCCCTGTTGCGCCATGTAGTGTAACAGGTGCTGGGAGTGGGGACAGTGACTTATTTGGAGAGCCACTATTTTCCTTTCCCAAACTGTCTTGTTCCTTTTTGTTTTGCTTACCTTCTTATTACCATGTGTTCCAAAAAGAATTAAACAGAGGATAAAAATACATTTAAAAATAAGGAAAGACAATGAGGCAAGGAGAAAATCAGAAAGGAAAGTAAGAGTCAGGAATGAAGTTCAAACTCAAAGTAGATACCAGGGTACTTCCTGGGAGTCTGGGCCATGAGCTTTACCTGACAACTCTCTGGAAGTGAGAAGCACTGTCATTTACATGCTGCTGTGTCAATGAGTAAACCCTGGCCAGGTATTCAGATGCTTAGATGAATATTCTTTATTTTTTTAAATATAATTTTATTGATTTCAGAGAGGAAGGGAGAGGGAGAGAGACACAGAAACATTAATGATGAGAGTGAATGATCGGCAGCCTTCTGCATGCCCCCTCCCCACCCCCTGCCAGTGGGGATTGAGCCCGCAATCCGAGCATGTGTCCCTGACTGGAATTGAACCCTGGACTCTTGACTCTACAGGCCGACTCTATCCACTGAGCCAAAGCAGCCAGGGGCAGATGAATATTCTTGATGGTTAAGGTGAAAGAAAAGTTTTGTCTCTAGGTCCTCTTGGATACATGAAGTCTAATGAGCAAAACCTTTGCCAGGTTTATGGTAAACCCAGCGACATGGTTCACCTGGCCATTTCCTTCCTTCCTTCCTTCCTTCCTTCCTTCCTCCCTTCCTCCCTCCCTCCCTCCCTCCCTCACTCCCTTCCTTCTTTCTTCACTGCTTTCTCTTTTAGGTTAAAAATGCATTGCTTTGAAGATTTCTTTTAAGACATGAGATTCAGCGCCAGGCCAGATCCAGGGGTTAGAAATATCTAGTGTGGAGGTTCCCACTTGGCGATTCCCAATGGGTGAAGCTTGAGGGTGTCCTGAGCTTTTATTGTGAATGACAGTGATGTCTGTTTTCCAATTTCTAGTTTTGAGGGTCATTAAATACAATATGCATTGATCTCAATCTCTGATCCCCCTTCAAGGCAGAAGAGCGTGAAAGCCTGCCAGCATCCGTCAACCTTAGATTGTGGTTAGTGACATTCAGAAGAGTGCTCTGCATAGCAGCCCATGAAGATGACATGTTCTAATGAAAATATTTATTTATATCGCTAATGGACTGTTGGTTAAAGACAGGATGCATTAGGAACATTCAGGTCAAAATGGAATTATTGAGCATTATGCTGATAGTTCCGTCATTTTCCAGATTATTTTCCCTCTAGCCATAGTTGCATTTATCTGATCAGAATTCTGTTGGCATGTCTTACAGTATTTTTTTTAAATTAGTATTTAGAAAGAGAAAATATTATGACTGGTATACTAATGTTTCTCTTTAATCTATTAGGATTAAAGATTCAGACACCTGCAATGTGTTATTTGTGGAGAAAGGCTTTCAAAATCGCTCCCGCAAACCACCTGTTTTTTCCTGAGAGTATTTAGAAACAAAACAGAAAAAATATAAAAATAAACGTATGGGGTTTGGAGATGCCAGTTAATCACCCCTTCCTCCCTCTGGCCTCTGCACTAGAGGAAACAGGAAGGCAGATGGAGATTGAAGCACATTGGCAGCTTTATTAGAGTAAGACTGAGTGGGAAGATGTGTCTTGGGTGCAAGACTTTCTGACCCGCCCCAGATGGAATCCACACATCTGCCCAGATGGGGGCCAGGCAATGTGGGTGCCCCTGTAGGGTAGGGAAGCTCTGTCCCCTTAACATGTCGGGGGCAGGAAACCCAGCAGCCCGCCCTCACCAGCTTAGATGCTGTCACTCTTCGCCCACATGGCCCATGAGCGCTCTGATGCAGGAGCAGGAACAGTCGCTCTGGGGTTTCTTCCTGCGAATGGAGCACACATTCTGCATGAGAGCATGTCCAGGTAGTAAGTAAGGAGTTCTCTCTTATAAACCATTGGTTTCTTTTTAAATTCAGATGCAAGAAATCCAAATGTTGGGCAGTGTCTTGTCTAGCTTTGATGCCAGGGCTGGGAATCAGATTACTGGCTGGTTTTGAATATACATTTGGTCTCCACACCAATTGTGTACTATGAAGATGTAATTTTGGAATTGATTTTGTTGACCAATCATCCTTTTCCCCACAGAATTAAATTCTGTATGTCACAGGATAAATGGACTAAAAGTAATTTTTCATTGATCATTTTGAACATTGTCAAAGTGAATGAACTTCATAAACTTTAATATCTTGTTTTAAAAATGAAATATAATTTTACTTTAATCTATCATATATAAACATTAAGAAATCATTTAAAAGTTTCTAATGGGTGTGTGTGTGTGTGTGAGAGAGAGAGAGAGAGAGAGAGAGAGAGAGAGAGAGAGAGACTGATAAATGAGCTCATTTGTCACAAAAGGTTTGGCCAAAGTCAACCTAGAACAATGGATGGATTTGGGATTTTGTATCCCTTACATAGTCTCCAAATATAGTTTATTTCAGCAAAGCTTTGAAAGCTTTCAATGGCCATAAAGTTTTGACGTGCCTGGGAAGATAACAGAATTAGAGGCATGTCCAGAAACTTTATTGGTTGACATCATCTTATACAAAATTAAGACACCTAATGCTGATTGATGCTTACTCAGTTGAAGGCTGTTCCACTTTGAAGTCAACTGGGAAAGTAGTAGTGATTGTTAAGCAGGTGATACCACAACTAAGTTCTGTTCTTTAGAGCACTTCAGCAATTATAAAACAACAAAAACTCAGTAGAACCCTGATAACATCTAACTGAGCAGTGTAGAGTGTACGGTGGGCAGCTGCATGGAGTAATTTGCTGTAACAGAGTTAAAAGTTATGCATCCAAACCGTGTCTTTGATTTTAGCATATAGGATTAAAACCTTTAACCTAGAATGCACAGCCAGGTTTTTTTAGATGCAGTCCTAGTTGACAATGATAAAACCATGCTGTCTGCATGCATAATTCATATCTCAGCTGGATGCATTTTACAGTAACTAGGATTGTCCGTAAGACAACTGGTTCTACTGCCCTGCATCCATCTCACTCAAAAGTGCTACCATAACTGAGTTCTGTGCACATTGCAAAAAGGAGGGAGCTACGCCGTATTCTCCATCATCCCGCACTGAAAATTACCATCTGACTTGCCCTTATTCTCACTAACCTGGATAAAAAGATAAAAAGCAGTAGAGTTTTAATGTGCAAACAAACACCTGGGATCTTGTTATAAACACCAGTTCTGATTCAGTCTGGGGTTGGGTCTGAGATTTGCATTTCTAACAGTCTACCAGGTCATCTCAATGCTGTCAGTTCACAGACCAGATTTTGTGTAGCAATGCTAAAGAGGTGCAGGGTGCTAGAAGTGTTGGTAGACATTGAGGCCATTAGGTTAGCCTCAAACAATTGCTCATGTTTGGAGTCAGTACCCAGAAGAGGCTACTAAAAGCCCTAACAGTCCCCTGTGATCCTCCACAAGTCTTCCCGGGCAGGGTGGTGATCTCACAGGGCTTCAGGTGAGCTCTTCCTGAAAAGCTGCCTCCTTGGGCAGGACCCCTTGGGCACTAGCCTGGGAAGACCAGCTCGCGATTCTCTAAGGAGAAACCCAGTGTACCTTGCCGATGGCTTGTCTTGTAAGCCAGTGGATCCACATTGTGGAGAGCAGAAAGTTTAAGTGAAATATTGGAATAGGTCCCATTTTGGGTCCCACTAGATAGGACCCATAGAGTTGGTACAAGGAACATTAGTTCTTAGATGTATTAGTTCTCATCTCTAGCTGTGCATTAAAATGACCTAGGCAGCTTATAAATAAGAATACCCCTGCTTGGGCCACACTTCAAATGAAGTGAATTGGAATCTTCTGGCATGAGACCTGGGCATTTATATTTTTTAAAAAAGAGCCCAGGTGATTCTGAAGTGCACCAGGTGGAAAGGCCCTGGTTCAGGCGCACCTTAACTCGGAGGGCAGAAAACTCTTCTGAGATGCTCTGTGGTTGTTTGACTTAATTCAACATTTTTGTAAGCCTAGGGCTTATGACCAGATCCCAGTCAGGCTGACCCAAGATATTTGCAATATTTGTGAGAGTTGACCTAAGTTTATAAATTGGTAGGCAAGTGAGTTTATCCACCAGCATTCAATAGTTGAGTCCTTCCCTAAGAAAATTTAGAGCTGGGGCATGACGACCCAGGATCTGCCAAAGCTTGGGGCCTTGAGCTCCATGTGCAATTACTGTCACCATTTTAGAAGAGATGGAAATTAATTACAAGGTTTAAATGTGATCAGCCTTTGAGTAGCCACCTCAGATTGTGTGTGTATGTACATGCATATGTTCGCCCCTTGTCACATCAGCTAATTAAAAAAAAGATTTGAACCTGGTGGTGTATGAAATGAGGTGCCTGGAGGGCTGTCCCATTTCTGCCGACAGTGCAGCAGGAACCCTCATGGGGGGAGGCCAGCACCCAGCCAGTTCCTCTGCAGGTGGAGGAGAGGGGTCCAGGGTTGGGGTGACTGGCTTGTGAGGTCTGGGAGCACTTGTTGAATAATGCACTTTATCTTGAGGGCATTACCCCACTTTTAAAGATAATTTTGATAGTTTTTGTGACAGTGGTTTTTTCTATTGCTGGGGCCATTTTGAGCCAGTTATCACGCGTGGGTATTTTCTAGATGAGTTGCCAGAAATCGTCCGAGGAAAAAGTGCATTTTGTACGTACCATGAAATTTCTTTGTGGCTTTACCATCCTTTGGCTCTGAATGAAAGCAAATCTTTTGAGCATTTTCTTCATTCAGCACTGCCGAGCTCCACCTAGCAAATTTACACACTCTGTGAGCTTTCACAGGCTACTCCTTTCTTCCTCCGAGTCATTATCGACCTGTCATGATGCATGTCCATGGTTTCCTGGGCTGGGAGCCAGGTGACAGCCCTTTCCCTGTTCAGGCTGCTTGATGCAGCATCATCCGGGTTTGGTCTTCCCAAAGCCTTCTGTGTGCCTGTTGGTTTTATGGACGAGATCTTGGTGGAACAAAGCCCCGATGTTCCATACTCATTAGTAAATGGGCACAGCCAGCCTGGGAATGAGCTCCTCGGCTGGTGCCAAGGCAGTGCTGTCACTGAAGGATGGGGGAGAAACTGAGACTCATCTGTCAGTCATCTTGAGACAGCCCCAGGAATGGGCCCCTCTCATCTCTCTGTGGCCCCTGGTTTTAGCACAGGGCTCAGTGCCCACTTGTCTTCAGGCCTTTGGTTGACTCCTGAGTTCTCCTTTGTGCTCTGCAGGCTAGCCTGAGGGCTGGCCTTCTCTGAACCCCTTCCTGTGGGGTTGGTTCTACCAATTGGTAAAGACAGTGGTTCTCATCCCGGCACTTTTATCCTGCAGGGGACATTTGGCCATGTCTGCAGACAGGTTTGATTGTCAGGGTTGGGAGTGGAAGGGTCTCATGGCATCTAGTGGCTAGAGGACGGATGCTGCTTACCGTCCCTCAGTGCAGAGGCCAGCACAACTACTAGTAAGAATTATTTGGCTTCAGAGGGCAGTTGTGTCAAGGATTGAGAAACCCTGGGTTAAATGGGCTTATTTCATTTTTTAGGGACCTACGCTTTTTGTTTTTGTTTAGTGTTTTCAGAATTCTTGGAGTTGCTGCGGTTTCATTTTTTGTTGATGGGAAATTCTGTCAACTGTGAAGTACCTGTGGGCTTGGCGAATGAAACTGACAGGGCCTGTGAAGCCCAGATCTGATCCAGCAGCACAGCTTCCTTCTCCTTTGTTCCCCTCCCCTGTCCACCTGCCAGTAATGTGCACGCCCTGGAGGCCTAGGCAGAATGAAAGCGCAAAACCTTCCTTTCTGTTTTCCCTCCCCCTTTTGCCCTCTAGTGGAGATGGCCATACATGAAGTTGCCAGAGGTTGGCTGGGAGGGGGCAGAGAGCAGGAAGGAGGGCCTGTTCTGGAAAAGGAGTCATTCGCCTGAATACAGTATTTGAACATTTGTTTTGCTCTTGACACCAGATGTGGAGCCCTGAACCACACGCAGTGGACTTGTACATGTGAGGAAATACCCACTTCAGGGGGGCGGGTTCCTTTCCTGCCCACACGAGGAATGCAACTGTAGCCTAATGAATGAGCTCTCTGGGCACAGGCCTGCTGGGGTTTGATCACTTCACATGTAAAAGAGACTGGGCCACTCAAAAACCCATTAAGCCCTGACGGGTGTTTCTCAGTGGTTAGAGCCTCAGCCTGTGCACCAAAGGGTCATGGGTTCAATCCCCCATCAAGGGCACCTACCTGGATTGTAGGTCGATCCCCAGCTCCAGCTGGGGCTCATGGGGGAGGCAACCCATCAATGTGTCTCTCACATCAATGTTTCTCTCTCTCTCTTTCCCCCCTTCCACTCTCTCTAAAAAGCAATGGAAAAAATATCCTTGAGTGAGGATTAAAATAAATAAATATTTGTAAATATATGTATATGTATATTTATATTTATACATATATATAAAAATGCGGACATTAAAGTCCTCTCAACACAGGCCATTGCTCCTATATAAGACCAGGTCTGCCAGCAGTTTATAGGGCTTATTATAAAACCAGAATTAAAACTGATTTTTTTTTTAAAAAAAAGCCTTCCTAAGAATACCTAAGGTGTGTTGTTTTAGTGAGTGTCTTTCAGCTAGTGACTCAAAATAAGACTCGTTCTGCAAGTTCTAAAGAGAATAGGCTGATCTCACCTAGAATATGCTATTCCTGTTTATAGAGAAAAGCTATAGAGTTCGTCAGAGGACGAAGCATTGACGTGGGGTGGAATAAGCTGTAGAGGTTTCCAGGTCTTGGGTGCAGGGATTCTTTCAGCTTCTTCTTACCTCCCTTTAGTCTTCCTCTGATTATCTTGGGTGACCAAGGATGAAAGGAGCAGCCTCCATGAAGATCTCCCCACCGGTTTCTCCTCCCATTCTCTGTCTTGGACATTTTTGTTCCTTCAATCACTGCCTCTGCTAGAATTTTTTTCTGGAGATTTTCCCTTCTCCTTTTTTTCTTTTTATACCTGTCCTACCACCATAACCACTTTAGTTAAGCCCATCTGTTTAAGGGCACAGTGATTTTTCACTGCTGTGTGGTGAGATCTTAGGGTTGGGGCTTGCAGTGGGTAAGGTGCAGATAGTGTCAGAGAGCCAGGTTCTTTGTGGTTCACACCAGAACGAGGCCTTGGAGGTCATTGCTTATTTGTGTGCATCTCATTTCCACCATCGGGTCTTTTCCTCTGCCAACACTTAAATACATCCACTGTGTGCAAGGTGTGGCCGCTCCTGGCAGTGCCTGTCTTTGGGGTGTTTACAGCCCCCACAGGAGAGATTAATTAAGGTAAGAAGCTCCCCAGGGCAGCCTGCAGTGAGGGCACCAGGAGGACATGCTCTCCCCTGTCTGGGATGCTCCATGCAGAAGGCCGAGTCCAGCTGTGAGAGGGTGGGGTTCCCACCATAGCAGGATGAGCAGAGCAGACTTGGGATGAGGAGAAGACAGGTGTGAAGTAGTTCGAGTGGTGCGTGGTCAGGACAGAAGAGGTGTGCCAAGGTGGAGCAGTGCTGTCCCCTGTGAATGTTGGATCAGCAGCGGTGATGGGTCTGCCCTGTGAGGCTGTTGGAAAAGGTCAAATCTGTGTGGCTGGGGTTAGCATTGCTCCTAAAGCAGCGGTTCTCAACCTGTGGGTCTCGACCCCTTTGGCAGTCGAACGACCGTTCCACAGGGGTCACCTAAGACCATCCTGCATATCAGATATTTACATTACGATTCATAACAGTAGCAACATTACAGTTGTGAAGTAGCAACGAAAATAATTTTATGATTGGGTCACAACATGAGGAACTGTATTTAAAGGGCCAGAAGGTTGAGAACCACTGTGATCTAAAGGAACAGGCATTTCCCACTGCATGCATTCCCTGAAGACACAGGTTCCGATATAAAAACTGGGACCTTGGATGGGCACCTGAAGGAACTGCGTCATCAGTCTGGTTTTCACTCCCTTGGAACTGGGCTATTTTGAGGGTGTTCTCAGGTGGTTTGAGAAATTGGCATAAGGCAGGCAGGAGCCGTCTGATGGCGGCCTCTGAGGTTGTTCCAGAGCTTGTAGGAGCAGCTATGTCTGTTGAGCTGGTGGCAAATTCTCTGTGTCAGTTCCTTCTGTTGCAAGGCCTGTGGTCTACCCTTAGTAATGGTACAGCCAGGCTGTGGCTATGCTGTGGGGAATGGGGGTAGGGTCCTTGTTGGGCCCAGGAGGCTTCTCTGCCACCTCCAAGTACAGCTCCTCCTCCACCCCCAACTTCGAGGTGGGCTCTCTCTTTCGCTCTCACTCTCATTCTTGCTCTTACTCTCTCATAATAGCTTTATTGAGATTTGATTCATATAGAGTTCTCTCACTTAGTGTGTAATTCAATGATTTTTAATAAATTCACAGAATTATGCATCCATCACCACACATTTCAGACCATTTTCTTTACCCCAAAATAAACCCCACATGCCTTAACTGTCACCTCCTAGTACCCAACCCCGTAGTCCTAAACTACTGCTATTGTACTTGCTGTCCCTGTGGGTTTGCCTGTTCTTGACATCCTATATAATAAAAGCCTAATATGCAAATTGTTTGACCAGGAGTTCGACCACTGGCTATGATGTGTGCTGACCACCAGGGGGTGGCATGGAACATGGTGGGTGTTGGCAATATGGAGCTGGCAGTGGAGGTGCTGCTGGCCCCTATGGGCCCCAATGAGAGTGAGACCGTGGCAGGATGGTGGAGCAGGTGAGCAGGTGGTGCCAGACCAAGGCAGGTGCGAGCGGGGGCCCGATGACCCCACAGACAGTGACCAGCGGCAGTGGTGGGGAGTAGGGACCCCGCCCTGCTTCTAGGCGCTGAGGTAGCCAGGGGTGGAGGGGGCCTGGCCCCAACCGATTGCCCTGCAGATGATGACCAGTGGCTGGCAGGCCCTGATTGCCTGATTGGGGCTGGGCCCTGGGCTGGGACAGGGAACTGAGGGTGGGTGGTGGTGACCAACATCCCGTGGCGCCCAGGCGGGGGGCGGCGACCTCTCACCAGCTACCTGGGGTGGGTTATGGAGGTGCGGTGAGAATGTGGGGTGTCCACCGAGCTTCCTTTCACTCCCTCTGCTACTCTCCCCCAGGACACCAGGGTTCATGCACCGGGGAAGCCCCCACACTCAGGTGCCAGGTGCCCGTGAGGAGCCTGCCACACACCCAAGCAGCCTTTTTCGGGTGAGCTGGGCTGCAGCCACCAGGACTGCAGGGGCCGGTCAGGCTTTCTGTGGGTTCACGCAGGAGCCGGTCTGCAAGGCCGGCCAGGAGAGAGCTGGTGCCTGTCCAGCTTCCATGCAGCTCTGCTGGGCCGCCCAGAAGCCCACGCTGCTCCTGGCCATACTCTCTGCATCTCCACGTGGGGACTTGGGCGCCATGACTCAGGGGGATGGGGGCCCGGAGGCCCAGGTGTTGCCCAGGGCCCAGAGGTCAGCTGGGACCTGCCCTTCCACGCCAGATGCTCACACTTTGATCCCCTGCCAGGCCTAGGAACCGCACCTGTGCACGAATTTCATGCACCGGGCCAATAGTTTCATATAAATGGAGTCAAGCGTGCTCTTTTGTGACTGCCTTTTTTCACTTCCCATAATGTTTTCAGGGATCATCCATGTTGTAGCATGGTATCAGTACTTCATTCCTTTTTATTGACAATATTCCATGGTATGACTATACCACATTTTGCTTATCCATTTGCCAGTTGATGGACATTTGGGTTTTTCATTTTTTTAAAAAATCTATGAATAGTGCTCCCACATATGTCTTCATTTTTCATGGGAGAATTCCTAGGAGCAGAGTTGTCTGGGCAACATGGGAACTGTGGGCTTAGCCATTTGAGCAACTGCCAAACTACTTTGCACACCAGCTATACCCTGTCCATCTCCACCAACATCCTCAACACTTGTTCTTATGTCTTTTTCAATGATAGGCATGATGCTAATGAGTGTGAACTGGCATATCGTTGTGGTTTTGTTTGCATTTCTCTAATGGCTATTGATGTTGAGCAACTTTACATGTGCCTTTATTTTTTGAATGAAGAGAACTGACACATTTCCTTGCCAAAGATCTTTGACCATGTTTGGGAAGGTGGAGCCAGATATTGTGCTGAGGAGTCAATGGGGAAAGGAAGTGAACGTTGCTCTTTCAGGAAGCACAGGAATAGAGGAAATGTATGAGGGTGGCTAGTGGCAGCGACTGATCTGGCAGCTTGACTTGCTGCAAACAGACTCGCTGTAAAATTCTTTCTGGAGGAGAACGGACAAAGTCCTGGCCCTGGGTTGTCATTGCTCCTATTGGCAACAAGGCTTCAGAGACACACGTCTCATCCTCTCTGTGCCTGTCAGATCCACTTGGCTGGAGGCTCCAGCTGTTGGAAGGCCCAGAGCAGGCAGATTCTTGGCCCGAAAGACCACTTTTTAATCACTGTTGTTCTGTGGCTTCTTGATTAATTGTGGGGTCATTACTGGTGATCATCATTAGGTCTTTCCATGACACCATGCGCCCCCCACCCCCACCCCCCCGTGAGGATTTCGGCCTCCTATTACTATAGATCATAGGGGTGCCTCTCGAATAATAGTTTTGCAAAGTCTTTTAAAAATTCAGTCTTTCAAAAGGAATTGTGTAGATGAATTCTAATTCTCTGTGTGTGCTGACAAAGTTGCAGTTATTTCAAGCTATAGATGCCACTGGAGAAAAGAATATTTCTGGTCTTTCTCTAGTCACTTATAATCTAGGCCCACAATATCCAGAACTGCATTCTAAACTCAGAGATAGGGATTTTCACTTCAAATTTGTATGACTGAGCTGGAATTATCTGACCTGGGCTGGGTTTCTGGACTACCTATTTGCCCCCTGAATGCACCCCTGGGTGATTCTGACTCACCCCGAGGCCACGGCAGAGAAGTGCCTCCTTCTATTGATGCCTTTGGCCCTTGGCCTTTTCTTTGCTTGCTGCAACTTTGAGCAGTGCCCTTGGGAGATTAATTGAGAAAGCAGAGTGACTTCCTGTCTGAATGGGGACAGGTAATTCCTGTCAGAATCTCGGTTTCTTAGTAGGGCCCCCAGACTGTCTTTCTTGGTAGAGCACCTCCTGCACTCTCTGGGGAAAATCCCTACAGCCCTGATGTGAATCCACTCACTGGCCTGGGTTATCGCGAAGAAAGTGTGGCCACTTCCAGAGGACCCGGGGCAGCACCCAGTCAGCTGATTGACTTCTAGACATCAGCCCCTCGAAGGCGGGAACCCTGTCCCATTCATTGCTCGGTCCCCAGGGCCGGTGGGTGGCCGGAGTGCTCAGCATCTGCTTGTGAAACTGATGTAGGAAGCAGCCATGACAGGTGCTGTCCAGCTGGTCTGCACTTAGCGCGGCAGAATCAAGGGCATGGTGCCCAGATGACTCTTCACTTAGTCACCAGCTGTTTTCTTGTGCCCCTGAGAAAATATGCAGGGAAGTCCCTTAGAGGGTCCCCTGGGGTCGCACACAGGAACAGCCAAGGCTGGAAGACAGTGTCCTAAACCTGCAGACTAGGAGGGAGCCTCCTAGGCTGGCACAGTGGGAAAGGTGGTCTGATGCTGGTGGGGCTGCAGGAATGGGGAAGTCTGGATTGTCAGTGTGACCGGGCAAGGCCAGCAGGTGGGGGAGCAGGTCAGTGAAGACAGGAGCCTGCGACCATCTGCAGGGCTGTGGTGATTGCAGACTAGCAGTGCCAAGGGCGCGATGGCATGGAGGAACGGACAGCGGTGATCCAGTAGTGCCAGTGGAATTCAGGCCACCTGGTGTTGGCAGTGTGGTGGTGTGGCATGATGAGGGCAGCTCTCTGCCTGCATCAGGGGCTCTTGAATTTGAGCAGCAGCAGAACTACCCTGAGGACTTGGAGCACAAGCTGCTGTCTCCCGCCGCCTGCCCTCAGCGTTGCTGACTCAGCAGGACCACAGTGGGCCTGAGATTTGCATTTCTCACTTTGCTCCTGTTGCAGCTGAGTTAGAGACCCCACTTTGAAAACCACTGGCCTAGAATTTTCTGCTAAGTGCCAATAGTAAATGTTTTAGGCCTTTGAGCTACCTCGGATTTCTGTCACATCTTCTTAGTCGCTTTTCGCAACTCTTTTAGCATGTATGAGCCATTCTGGGCTGCGGATGAACGGGCTGGGCTGGTGGGAGTGGGGGCACAGGGAGGCAGGGTCTGGTTTACTGCCCCTGCAGCGCCCTGTGTTCCTCACTATGTGATGAGCAAAGGAAACTATGCTCTTTAACCTCATTTTGCCAGATATGAATGGAACAGCCACAGGAAAGCAGGCTGTCGCGTGCCCCACGCTTCCTGTGCTGAAGTGTAGGAGTGAAAAGTGCGAGCAGCTTTCACTCACGGTAGCTAGAACGGAAAGACTGCTGGGCATTGCCCCTGGCATCGCCTGTGTGCTGGTGCCTGGGAGAGGCCACCGGGTGGCCCCGAGAGAGAAAGCTCATCTCTGGACTTTGCTAATGAAAGCTGGCCATGCCTAAGCGGGAGCTCTTCCCCTCCCTGTCCCATTCCCCCTGAGGGGCATCCACTTTCTTGCTCACCTTTCCAGCTGCATGCTCTGATCCTCTCCAGAGCAGAGAACAATGACTTTGTAAGCTCACCTTACATATGCACAAAAGTGCCAGGGGGTGATAGGACTCCACCCTCCACTTGGGTTTCTGCTGACATTCAGTCAAATATCCTTCCATCTCCTCCCCACCTTGCACTACAGACTTCCTGTTTTGAACTTGATCCAGGCTGGAACAGCCCTGCTACACCTGTTAACACACTCAGGCGCCCGTTTCCTCCTCCGTATTTGTACAGCTTTTTGTCGCCTTGCCAGATTTCCCCTCTTAGCTGGCAGATCAAGAACCGTAAGATACCATACCGCACCGGCAAACTAAGAAAAAGGAAGTTCGCATTTTAGAGCTAATTTGAGTGAAAACAGGGCTCTGGTTTGCTTTACCGTGTTTTGCCATGACGGCTGAGCTAACTTTTCGCCTCCTCCACAGCAGGATGGAAGAGAGGAGAGGAAATCAGCAGACGCAGGAGCCGGAGTGAGACGGCCGAGCCCACCATGAGCCCGGGCCTCCCTTCTGCGCTTTGAGAGCCAGCGGCAGGTGAAGTCGCCAGAGAGCAATGGCTCTCTTCACTCCATGGAAGTTGTCCTCGCAGAAGCTGGGCTTTTTCCTCGTGACTTTTGGTTTTATTTGGGGTATGATGCTCCTGCATTTTACCATCCAGCAGCGGACTCAGCCCGAGAGCAGCTCCATGCTGCGTGAGCAGATCCTGGACCTCAGCAAGAGGTACATCAAGGCGCTGGCGGAGGAAAACAAGAACGTGGTGGACGGGCCGTACGCCGGGGTCATGACCGCTTACGGTAAGTGCCGCGCCTGGGCGGCTGCTTGACCCAGCAGCCCAGTGATTTTGCTTCCAAAGGACCCCAGGGGCTCTCAGACTTGGTCTTGTCATGGAGTGAGTGTGTTCCTTGCCATTGCCTTAGTGGCAGTGAATTGCTCACAGAGGGACACTTAGAAAGTTTAAGCAGTGTCCCTTGGGAATGTCTCAGCTCTGGTACACACTCGCACTCAGCCCTGGGAGCAGTGGGGTAGGCAGTTCCATTCTCCTGCTTGTGTTTGCAGCCAGCGCCTCCTCCCTCCACACATTTCTGGATTGCATGATCTCAGCTGGGAGTATCTTTCCCTAAACAAAACTTAATTAGAACTGGTGGATTGAGGTAGGGAGGCTGGGGAGGAGTGGTCCATGGACGCCAAGAAACACAGAGCCCTGTGTGCCTCCCCTTGGCCAGCATGCAAGACATTAGGGCTGCCTGTGGCTAATAGCTTTAACCTTTGGCTTCTTCAGAGATTATTGCTCTTGTTTCTTGCCCTTGTCACTAAGTGCCCAGCTTGAAAAGAAGTCTTTTTGTACTTGTTGCTCTTTTTTTGGCAGGTACTGTAAATCCTTTTTGAAATGAGGTTGAGTAAAAACAAACAAAAAAAAAAACATGTATAGAATTTTACTTATTTTTCTTTGGCCAAAAATTACACTTAATATAGAAAAAGAAAAAGTTGAAAGCTGAGACCAGCAAAAATATAGTAAGAAAAAAAATTAAATCACCTAAATCTATGCTAGGAAATAAGCACAATTAACATTTCAGTGCAGATCTTTCTGATACTCTGTATATGCAAATAAATATATATACACACAGATATATAGAGATGCAAAGTACTTACAAAAGCATGAGTATAAAGGAAAAATTGCAAGTAAAATTTGGATCATTGTGTTCTAGAGAAGCCACTTCCCTTGGGGTGACCCATTGTTCAGTGACAAGTCTAGTCATTGGATGGAGACTTCGGTGGCCTCAGGGTTTGAGACCCTGAGATATAATGTAAATGAGATAGGAGATGGGTTTGGGTGAGGGAAAAGGTTGGTATTCCATCTTGGGACCCAATCATGTGATTCCTGGAAATGTACAGCAACAGGTGGAAGCTAGGTTCAGACACAGGAAATCATGTTCAGCTTTACATATATATATATATTTCTTTTTGAAAGGATCTGGCAAATTTGGTTAGCTTTTAATATTGCATATGTATTCTTTTGGTAAGGAGAAAATGCTTGCTTTTAACATACAATGTGGAAATTCTTTTTCAGTGCCTACTATTTGATCACACTGTCTGCTTTAAGATTTGGCAGTGTCTGTAGGCATTGGCTCTTAATATGTCTACATAAAATACCATTTTTTCTGATCTGATGGATAATAAAAGATTCTATTTTGAAAGCTTATGTTGAAAAACAACTAGGTTGTTTTCAGAGGGCACATTTTTAAATTACTCATTGACTTTGATCTTCTGTGATACACGGTAAGGCAAAGGTAGATTTACAGTTCTTCATATGGAAAACAATACAATCTATACTAATAACAGAGGGATATGCAAATTGGCTGGGATGCTGTCACAAAGGGCACAAATACAATCTATACTAATAACAGAGGGATATGCAGATTGGCTGGGATACTGTCACAAAGAGCACGGAGAGGAAAGGAGAGCAGATAGGCAGTTAGGGCAATCAGGCCAGGAGGGGAGAGCAGATAGGCAGTTAGGGGGATCAGGCTGGGAGTGGAGAGCAATTAGGGCCATCAGGCTGGCAGGGGAGCAGTTAGGGGCATCAGGCAGGAAGGCAGGTGAGTGGTTAGGAGCCAGTGGTTCCTGATGATGAGAGGGATCCTGGATGGAGAGGGTACAGGCCGGGCTGAGGGACCCCCTCTCTCCTGGGCATGAATTTTGTGCACCGGGCCTCTAGTAATCTATAATAATCTATAATAATAAAAGCATAATATGCAAATTGACTGACTGTCTGAACAGAAGAACAACCATCCTGATGACCATGCTATGACATGCATTGGCGCCAGGCCAGCCAAGGGGGGTACAATGCAATTGGTCAGGGGGCCCCACCATTGCCCACCATCGCCCCGCAGAGGGAGGCCCATGCCAGCCAAGCGATTACATCCCACCCCTGTCACCCGCAGAGGGAGGCGATTGGTGACTGGGGAGGGAGGACAGCACTGCACCAATGGTGAGCAGTGGTAGTGGCATGGGCAGGGTCAGGGTCAGCTGCCGGCAGCTGGGGAAAGGAAAGCCCCGATAGGCCCTGATCTCTGGCCAGGCCTAGGACACTACCCAAGGGGTCCTGGATTACGAGAGGGCACAGGCCAGGCTGAGGGACACCGAACCTGTGCACAAATTTCATGCACTGGGCTTCTAGTTAATAAATAATAATACAAATATAAACTCTGGTTTTCTCGTACTCACAACTGTAAACCTACTTTTGCCCCATCCTATATTTCCTACGTATATTAAGCAAACCACCAGAAGAAATAAATAAAGCTGATTTTCACCATTGGTACTGCCAGTATGTGATCAGTGTATAACAAGTAAAACACATGCTGTTTTCAGGTTTCTGGTTCAGTGTACTCCATGTTGGGAGAAAAGGCGAGTAGTCGGTAGTAATTTGCTCCTTCTGTTTATCTCAGTCTATCAAATGTTTTCCATGGGAAGGAGGAAGCACATGAATGGTAAATATAGACTTTCAGTTTCTCCAGTTTTGACTGTTTTTGGTTCTGTGTACTGCTAAATATTTCACAGGGTAAGCTTCTGCTATACTCTAACGCAGCAGTTGCCAATCCGTGGTTCGCGGACCCCTGATGGTCTGTGAGGTCCAAAAGGTTGGCAACCACTGGTCTAAAGGACAGTGATCCGGTCTCAGATTTTCAGCCTCCCAGAGATGTTATGTGTTTGTTTTTGCTTGTTTGTTTTAAAGAAAGTTACCAACCCCCCAAGAGTAGCCTGTTAGAATTTCAACCACCTTTTAATCATAGGTCTTTGCAGCTCAAAGAAATTTTAGAAATTTTTGTGTTCTTCTTCCCTTTACAGATGATCCTTAGCAAAGTAATTCTTTTTTCTTCAACAAAACCCACAAAGAAACAACCACACAGGTGCCATCAGCAAGTCTTAACTCACACTACTGTTTTCTGTCATCTAGTCAGCTTGACATGTCAATCAAAATGGTCTTTGGAGCTGAGTTTCTGGAATATAATTGGACTGTGCTTGTGTGCTTGAAGAATTGGGATCATCACGTGGTGGGATCCTAAGTCAAGGTTTCTTCCCTCGGCATCAGTGACATCAATTCTTTATTGTGATGGGCTGTTTGTGCATCATGGGATGTTTAGCAGCATCCCTGGTGTCTCTACCCACTGGACACTAGTAGCTCCTCCCCAGTAGTGACAGTAAGAAAAGGTCTCCAGATATAGGGGCTCAAAATCCCCCTACCCACCTTGGAGAACCGCTGCACTTAGGGTGGGAACAGCAAGCACTGTCTGCCAGCATCTTTTCTAAGAGTCCTCGAGTGAATAACTGGTTCTTGTTCTTTAAAACCTGCCAGCCTAGCCTTCTCCCTGGGTTCCAGTTCTGGGCACCCACAGCTGGATTGACAAGGTGGTATATTGCACATCAAGTGCTGGGAAACTGGAGAGCCATCCTGGTGATGGCGCTTCCGCTGCAGTTTGTCAGCACCAGTCATGGTCATGTCAGCAGTTGATTGATGTCACATGTCACATGGAGACGAAGAGACTAGAACAGGGGTGGGCCACAGTGGGTTCTTAAACTGGACCGGAGGGCCGGAACAAAAGCATGGATGGAGTGTTTGTGTGAACTAATATAAATTCAAAGTAAACATCATTACATAAAAGGGTACCGTCTTTGTTTTTTTTAGTTTTATTCATTTCAAACGGGCCGGATCCAGCCCGCGGGCCGTAGTTTGCCCACGGCTGGACTAGAAGATGGTCCAGTGGTTTAGCTGGTGGAGTGGGGAAGAGGAGGTGTGAGTCATTGGTCTGCAGTTGCTTTTTCTCCCACAAATGCAGCCCAGGTACAGAGCACTGCCTAGCTATCTGCTCTGGAGGAGTGAAGAGCTGATGCCATGGTTGGGATCTGTCTCAGGTTTGAATGAATCCACTTAATAGAAAAAGAAAAATACCCTTTTCCTATTCCCACATCGGTATAATCAGAGACTCTTAGTATGCTATAAGTGGGTTTTTACTCTGGGACAGATGTTTGAAAAACAGTAGTAGCTGATACCAGATTATTATTGATTTATTAGAATCCCTGACCTGAGATCCCAGAGCAGCAGAATTTGGGTCAAATTCAGACCTCTGCCTGTTGTGCAATTAAGATTTTATAGAAATACAACCTCTCCCATTTGTTTGTAATAACTGAGAACCATGATAAAACCAGTTTTTATTTCACAGAGCAGGTAAAACATGCTGACTCCATCCTTCAGTAGTGACCATAGTTCATTCTAAAACACTCATCTGGTTTGGTTTGTCCTTGACTAAATAATTCCTCAGGACTCGCATGGTCTAAGGCAGCATTTTCAACCTTTTTCATCTCATGGCACACATAAACTAATTACTGAAATTCTGTGGCACACTAAAAAATATATTTTTTGCCCATCTGACAGAAAAAAAAGGTATAATGTTGATTCATTCATACTGAGTGGTTATTGTGTTGGCTGGTGTCATTTTCTTTTTTCTTTTTCTTTTTTTTAATATATTTTATTGATTTTTTACAGAGAGGAAGGGAGAGGGATAGAGAGCTAGAAACATCAATCAGCTGCCTCCTGCACGCCACCCACCGGGGATGTGCCTGCAACCAAGATACGTGCCCTTGATGGAATTGAACCTGGGACCCTTCCGTCCACAGGCTGACGCTCTATCCACTGAGCCAAACCAGTTAGGGCTGGTGTCATTTTCTTATTTGATAGTCTAAGGGGAAAGAGGTCAGTATCTCCAACCAAGTAATCAGGTACTGCATGTTTTAAGAATTCTTGTGGCACACCGGTTGAGAATCGCTGGTACAAGGCCATGGTCAGCAAACCGTGACTCTCGAGCCACATGCAGCTCTTTGGCCCCTTCAGTGTGGCTCTTGTACAAAATACCACGTACGGTCACGCATGTACAGTGCAATTGAAACTTCGTGGCCCATGCGCAGAAGTCGGTATTTTGTGGAAGAGCCACACTCAAGGGGCCAAAGAGCCGCATGTGGCTCGCAAGCCACAGTTTGCCGAGCACTGGTCTAAGGCATGGGAAGCGTCTTGGAATGCAGCGTGCCCCTTTTTGATATGCTGTCTGAATCTGCTTTTGAGCTACAATGTCAGAGCTGAATAGCTGCCACTGAGATGACACAGCCTAACATGTTTCCTGTCTGCTCCTTGGGCAAAAATCTCAGCCCTGCTCTGGACAGTTCCGGGGTCAGTCTTTCTGCCTACAGGATATTTCTGGTTCCTCCAGACTCCTCATTTTGCGTTTGACTTCATTAAGACATCTTCACGAGGCACCAGTGCTGTGCTTTTCGGTCCCCCGGAAGTGCCTCTGAGCACATGTCCAGAGCTGAGTGGTTGGGGGTATGGGCTTTGGAGCCAGCCAGTTGGCTTTGCCAAATAGCAGCTGTTGGCTGGGGCTCTGGTGGCAGGAACCACTGTGGAGTGGGATGCCGCTCCCTGTCTGCCAGGTCAGTGTGAGGCGTAAAGGAGGTGCTGCGTGCTTGCTGTCTGTCAAGTTTGACTGGGCCTCAACCCTCAGAACTTTCAAATAGTACCTCCCTGTCCCCATCCTTTTTTGGTGATTGGGAAAGAGACTTTTGAACTTGTGGGATTTAGTGATTCAAAAATGGTGGCTGGAAGATGTCCCAGCAGCCTGTGGAATAGTGGGAGCATTCATTCCCTGGGTGTGGCTGGCATTTCCGGGGGCGGCTCTGTCACTCCTGAGAGGAGCTGGAGCCAGAGCACTCTGCAGGCCAGCCTCACAGCGCCTGTCCCCCAGGCCAGCCGGCAGGGCCATGCCTGTCTGTGACTTTGGTGGATCTGCGTCATGAGTGGTGTCACTCGCCCTAGTCAATGCCGTTCTTGTTTCTGAGGTGAACTGATCTCTTTCTCTGATGGCCTGACCCACATTCTGATCCCCAGTGGTCAACTCTTATCTAACAGGACAGGCTTGGTCCACTTGTGTCTCTCAGTAACCGGAATGGAAACCTGGGGTGATCCACCCACTTGTTAACCCTGCTCTTTCTCATCTGTTTGCCTCACTGTGCTCTGGACTTGTCACCAGCTCAGGCTGAGGTGGATGTGCCTCCCACGCCCAATATCCCATTTTCCTGCTCCCCTTAACCTCCAGGTCTACACGCCTGCGCTTCCTGGCCTGCCTGCTCTGCCTTACCTCCTGTTCCCTGCATTTCTTGGGCCTAGACTGCCCCCTTGATTGGCTCTTATCCATCAAGCCTGGCTCTTTGGGGGGATGTCTGTGCCATTGGCTGGTGCGTGCTAGTGCCCTCAGAGTTTTGTTGCTACAGCTGGAAAGAGCTGTGCAGATCCCTGTTCTTGTGGAGGCTGCATTCATATTGGAGTCAGAAATAATAAACAAGACCATGTCAGACAATCAGAAATCCCAAGAAGAAAAATGACCCAGGAGATGTGCCCTTTTTTTTCTTTCTTCTTTTTTTTTTTTTTAGTTTAAAGTGAAAAGTGAGTTTATTAGTGGAGCTGTGAGAGTGGAGGCTACTCCACAGCAGCCCAGATGTGATTTTTTTTAAAGAGCTACTTTGGATGAGAAGGTCAAAGAAAATCTCTCCCAGGAGGTGACACCAAGGAGCTGCTGTGCAGGATGGGAAGAGGGAGGTTGAGACAGAGCGGCCAGCAGAAGGCAGCGTGTGGGCCTGGCAGAGGCCTGTGTGTGCACTCCAGGCAGAACAGGGGCTGCTGCAGCTGGAGCAAGTGAGCAGGAGCCTGTGGAAGCTGCTGTTGGCGGGGGCAGCAAGCAGGGGGCCATGTGGGCTGTGGATCTCAGTCTGATGGGAAGGGAGGGAGGTGAGGGGGTGGGAGTTCTTGTGGTGGAGCTTGGGCCTATTTTCTACTGTTACCGCCAGGAGGGTGCAGGGGGTATAAGGAGGAAGGAAGTTCTGTTTCCTTGAGGTGGCGTGAGGAACAGGGTAGGGCGTAGGTTGCTGGTCAGGAGCATGGTGCAGTAGCTGCCGCAGGTGGCCTTGGTTGGCCTGGAGGTGTCCATTTTCAAGACATTAGCACCATTTTCGGTTGGTTCAGCTCAAAAGCCAAAGGGAAGCTCTCCCCCCGCCCAACACACACACACACACCCCACCCCTGCCCGGGGAACGTGGGCATGGCTGCCTAAGGTTCCTCCGAAAAGGTAGCCCCTGCCCTGAGGTGAAGACCTAGGCCACCTTGTGAAAGTCAGACCAGCACTTCTACATGTTCCATTCCACATCTCCTACCAGAAAGAAGAAAACCTTCAGTTGCAGTTTTCAGATAGAGAAGCCTCTACAGGGTTTTCACTGTTTTCCTTTTGCCTCTTCTGCAAGGCTGGAGCAGGGCTGTTTTTGGAGGGCTGGCTCACGTGGAAACAGCATCACCGAGGCAGAGCCTGTGCCCCGAGGGCAGTGCCACTCTGGCCTGGAGCTGCAGGAAAAAGCCACTGCTCCGTGTGCCTGTGCCGGCCGAGGTTGCTCCGCGGTGACATGGCTGGTCATCCCCAGCCAGCATCCCAGCTCAGCCCAGCATCTCCCCCTCACTACCCCCAGCCCAACATCCCCCTGCCCAGCATCCCCTGTCTAGCATCCCCGCCCTGGGCCAGGATGAGGTCACAAACACACCAGCCAGTCCCAGAGTGGAGGAGGACCTGGGAGTGTTGGACAGGAGTGTAGTCTCTGGGAATGTGGGTCTCTGGGAGGAGCTAGAGCAGTGGTTCTCAACCTTCCTAATGCCGCGACCCTTTAAATACAGTTCCTCATGTTGTGGTGACCCCCAACCATAAAATTATTTTCGTTGCTACTTCATAACTGTAATGTTGCTACTGTTATGAATCGTAATGTAAATATCTGATATGCAGGGTGTATTTAGACGACCCCTGTGAAAGGGTTGTTCGACCCCCAAAGGGGTCACAACTCATAGGTTAAGAACCGCTGATTTAAGTCAACCTAAAAAAAAAAAAAGAAGTTTAAAGGATAGAAGCAGGCAGTTATTCTAAGGGTATTAAAAATAGTAATAAAGCATAGTAATGAAAACAAGATGATACTG
>NW_006293789.1:735710-736850 GCF_000327345.1 Myotis davidii | reverse complement strand
TTTTTTTCTTAGAGGCTGTCTCCTTTGGGGTAAATTACTTAATCTTTACTAGCATTAGGCTCCTCCTCTACCACTCAGTGCTATTGAGAAGATAGAGAAAATATATTTTTGTTTTTGTTTTTTAAACTAAATCTCTAGTATAAAGTTCCTTGATAGTCCACTGGTTTCTACTAAGCCTAAGGCCAGAAAATTGCACTTAATGAAAATGAACATTTTTCTGTCTTTTTAATTTATTATTTATTTATTTACTTACTTATTTCCTTCATTGACCTCTCCCGGACCACTCCTACCCCCCAGCACATGCCCTCACCCCCCTTAGTGTCTATGCCCATTGCTTATGCTTATATGCATGTATACAAGTCCTTGAGTTGATCTCTTACACACACACACACACACCCCACCCCTGCCCGGGGAACGTGGGCATGGCTGCCTAAGGTTCCTCCGAAAAGGTAGCCCCTGCCCTGAGGTGAAGACCTAGGCCACCTTGTGAAAGTCAGACCAGCACTTCTACATGTTCCATTCCACATCTCCTACCAGAAAGAAGAAAACCTTCAGTTGCAGTTTTCAGATAGAAAAGCCTCTACAGAGTTTTCACTGTTTTCCTTTTGCCTCTTCTGCAAGGCTGGAGCAGGGCTGTTTTTGGAGGGCTGGCTCACGTGGAAACAGCATCACCGAGGCAGAGCCTGTGCCCCGAGGGCAGTGCCACTCTGGCCTGGAGCTGCAGGAAAAAGCCACTGCTCCGTGTGCCTGTGCCGGCCGAGGTTGCTCCGCGGTGACATGGCTGGTGCGGTTACAGGAAGGGCTTTGTGCTTTAAGAAGCTTAGAACCCCAAAAAGAGCCTCTGAGGCTTGGGACTTTTCCAGCAATGCTGCTGTGGTAGAGATCAGTCAGCCCAGCATCTGCCCCCGCACCCCCCTGAGCAACCCTCCCCCAGGACCCCCTGTCTAGTATCCTCACCCAGCCCAACATCCCCCCTCAACACCCCCTTGCCCAGCAACCCTTGCCCAGCATCCTCCCCCGTGCCTCCCTGAGCATCCGTCCCCCAGCACCCCTGGCCTAGTATCCTCACCCACCTAAGCATCTCTGCCCAGCCCAGCATCCCCCCTCAACACCCCCAGCCCAGCAACCCCTTGCCCAGCA
>NW_006293789.1:730814-735294 GCF_000327345.1 Myotis davidii | reverse complement strand
TATTTTCGTTGCTACTTCATAACTGTAATGTTGCTACTGTTATGAATCGTAATGTAAATATCTGATATGCAGGGTGTATTTAGACGACCCCTGTGAAAGGGTTGTTCGACCCCCAAAGGGGTCGCGACCCACAGGTTGAGAACCGCTGAGCTAGAGTCTCTTTGTCACCAGGGCTCCTTCCTCCATGCCACTTCACGTCACGCCCTGACTTCAGAAGGGAAAGCGTGTGTGAGGCCCCAAAGCCGGTCTCCTCACTGGCAGGTCGCCCAGCTCCTCCTGCCTTGCTCTGTTTTGGTGGGCTTTTTCCGTCAGGACTGTGTCACCTAACGAGCTGGCCCCCCTTCTCATGTCTGCCTGGGCAGCGCAGCTGTCTTCCAAGCCCTGCTGTGGGCCTGGCTCAGCATTTTCCTGTGCGAGTCTCTGCGCTGCTCCTCCTCCCCCAACAAGCCTCTGTCCAGAAGGCCTGCCCCGGCTCTCCCTGTTCTCGCTCAGAAGTGGGGCCCAGTCCAGTGCCATCTCTTCACTGAAGCAGGTCCCCCCCGCTCCATCCTCACTCCTCTCATCACTTAACTATCTAGCATCCCATGTACTGCATTTTGTCATCTCTCTCCCTCGCTTAGAACGTAAGCCCACCAACACAGGGATTCTGTCTTATGTTGTCCCCCAGAGCTGAGCAAGTGCTTGGTGCACAGTAGGAGCCAGGAGTGAATAGCCTCACCCCACCCCCTCCCAGGACTCCGTGTACCACACTGTTACAGCTGGGGCTGCTTTGAAAGTCAGAGCAATGTTTTCAGTGAGACAGGAAACGAGAAAGGATTCCCTGTGGATTCCATGCCTGGGAGGCTCCAAGTGGCTATTTTGCAGGATCCTGTCATGGGAACCGTTGTTTATGCTGGAAAGCAGTTAGAGAGTGATTATTTATAGTATTTATTTATTTTAAATATTTTATTGATTTTCGAGAGAGGAAGAGGTAGAAAGAGAGAAACATTGATGTGAGAGAGAAACATCGATTGGCTTTCTCCTGTACACGCGTCCCCCCCTCATCTCCCTCCCCCCCACCAGTGATCAAACCAAAACTCCGGTATGTGCCCCAACCAGGAATCAAACCCACCATCCTTCAGTGCACAGTGCATGGAGTGACACTCCAGTCCACTGAACCACACCAGCCAGGCAGCCAGGGCTAGAGAGTGTGTATATGTGGCTCGTGCGAGGACTCCTTACTAGATGGGTGACCTTGGGCAAGGCATTGATGTTTTGAGAGCTTGCTTCCTCTTTAGTAAAATAGAGGATATAATACTTAACTCATAGGGTTGCTATAAGGATTGCATGTGACCAAGCTAATTAGAGCACTTAGATTAGTAGAGAGTGTTTGTTACTGTGAGTTATCACTAACCTCAGCCTGCACGCACCTGCTGAATAGCCTCACCCCACCCCCTCCCAGGACCCCCTACCAGCCACACAGAACTGCCGGGTAAACCTGACATTGTTGATTCACTTGAGCCTGGGCTTCAGGAACCTCCTTATGTGGCTGCCCTTAGTCCGCGAGGCCCAGCCAGACGTGGGAGGAACACTCGGCCCCACAGGAAGGCAGGCTTGCCACCCCCTCCGACCCAACAACAGGCTTACCCACCAGAAACTCCAGCAGTGTTGAGAACTGCTTCTCCGGATTGAGAACTGCTCCTCTGGCCTCCAGAGAGAGGCTGTTGGGCTCCTCACTGGGCCCCATTCTAAAGGTGTGTTAGCTCCAGAGTGACTGGTGTTTTAGAAACAGGAGATGTAATGGTTATTGCCTTGTTCAAAAGAGACGGTTTCCTCTGTGGGCCGTGAGATAAGCCGGTGAGGGGCGTGGGAAGGGGCAGTTTCTGGTGTGGGTGGTGAGCTAGGAGTAGGCTGTGCTAAGGCTGCCCTTTGCTTCTAGGCAAGATGCCCTGGAGTCAGGAGGGGGAACTTGGGCAGCGGTGGGCTTGACCTCCTAGAGCCCCAGTCCTTTCCTCCTCTGTAGAGGGCTAAAGTGCTCGTCCTACTCGGCAGCTGGCTAGCTAGGAAAATTGGGAGAACGGCCAAGACTCCAGTCTGGATATTTATAGATTCCATAAAGCACTCGATATCATAAAAAATAAAAAAGAAAGTACTCTATACCCCCAAACCCAGAAAAGGAGTATCTATACAATAAAGAGCCAGGGTCGTAACATCCACAATGACCGAAGGCTTGACCACGCCAGGCTAGGGAGCTGAGGGAATGGGAGCTGGTCCCTCAGTGGCAGCGGTGACTTGGCAGCGGCTGAAAGGCTGACCTCTTAGTCCCTCCTCTGGTCCTCAGACTCCAGTCAATCGGTGGCGGAGGCGGGGCAGAACTGGGGACTGGCTTCCTTAGTAGTCCTCTAGGTTCAGTCTCAAGAGGACAGGCCAGGCACCAAGGGGCCAGCGCTGCCTGCCTACTGGAACTTGGCCTTGGGCACTGTGGCTGCTTCCCCTCCTTAGATGCTCCACGAGGTCGCTTGAGCCCGCCCTGCCCCAGATGAAGTGTGATCACTGCACACGGAATAAATGTAGTAAAAAAATAAAAACCAATGGCCAACGGCCTACCTCCACGAGCTCACGGGAGCCTCTGAGCCCTGGGCACCCCGACTATTTAGGGGCTTCAGGTCAGTGGGGGATGCAGAGGGGTCAGCAAACCTCCCTGGAAGTCGGGCGGTAGGTCTGATTGCGGATCCATCTGTCCTGCCGTCTGCCAACAGCTGCCTCAGTGGAGAATGGGAGAACAAAGGGAGGGGGCGGTTCTGCAAACCCCAGAGGGAATCCAGGGTCCCAGGTACTCTGCCCCCCCCCGCTGACACTGCGGTTATGAGGGCACTGCGGTAGCCAACCAGCCTGATCCGTACCCCCCCTCCTGCCACCTGCTGGTTGCAGACACAGGGAGCACCCCTTCTGAGGGGAGATGCTCACCAGGTATACAGAAGGTATACAGAAGGCGCTCAGCGAGGAGTCCCCACAGGTTGTGTTTGCACCTTCATGCTGTCTCCCCCTGACCCCCCACCGCAATACCGAAGGAAGCCTGATTCAAGAACACCCCCATGCTGACCACCCACACGGAAAACAGCGTGTGATAAACATCATGTCCCCCAGAAGCCTCAATCACCTCAAAAGGAAGACGCTACAGACCCTGAGCCAGAAGATCGGACTGAGACGGAAGGTCTGGGAAAAGCAGGGCTGCCCACCTGCTCCCCATCCTCCTCCGTCTGTGAAACGCCTGCATCGCCGCCCTTGGTCAGAGGCCTGCGAAGGAGTGAAGAACTGTGGCTGTGCTGTGGCTGTGCTCGGCCTGCCCTCGTGGATAAGCAGGAAACATGTTTACGTGCCAGAATCTAAAACCATCTTTTTGGGTAACAGAGCAAATAATGCAAGACCCACCCGTGTTTCTAAACAGGACTCTGTCTGGCTGCGTGTGAACCCAGATCGAAGGCCTGCTCTCCACCGAGGAGGCTGCAAAGGCTGCTTCTCTCTCGAACGCACCCAACCTGGAGAGGCTTAAAGGGAAATGGAGACATAAATAAAACAAAATAGCAGCAAGCTCTGAAGCCGCTGCCGCTGCTGTCAAATCCCCCGCGTGGTGGTGACGTCAGAGCCTGTCTCCCTGCGCTTGGGGCTCAGACAGCTGAGCCGCTGACACCTGCCAAGTCGCCTGGCACCGGCCTCATCTACCCACGGCCACTTTCAACCTTCCGCCAGCTCCTGGAGGCGGTGGGCTTGCGGATGGAGGCTTCTGTGCTAAAACAACCCTGTAGGTGCAGGACAGACACGTGTGGGCTTTTTAAAAGATGAGAACTCCTAACATCCCTTCACGGATGTGTTTTTAACTTTTGAGATCACGCTCCCAGCCTTGGCGACTCTCAAATAGGCCTCAGCGATTCCACTTGCCCAATGCAAAGACTGACCCGGGTTTCACAGAGGCCCAACCCTCGGCCTGGAGCAGACCGGGAGAAAAAAGCAGGGTCTAATCGCAGCCCCCATGGCAGTCAGTGCTGGGTCGGTGTGGTGGAAGTCAGTCCTGCAGTCATTGAACATAGGGTCAATTAATATTAAGTGACATAGGGTCAATTAATATCTCTTTGAGAGGAGTTGAGAATATAAAGTACAGTGTAGGGCAATTACTTATATTATTTCACATAAAACTCTTTTCAATTAAGATATTTTTCTTTATTTAAAATGTATCTTTATTGTTGAAAGTATTACAGATGTCCCTTTGTTTTAGGTTTTTTTGTGGGTTATTTTTTTTCCCATTGAGCTCCTCCACCCTGCACCCGCCCCTTCTAGGCCTTCGCCAGACTATTGTCTGTGTCCAAGGGCTAGTCCTATCTAATACATAAAAATCTAGAAAGATTTAGAGAAAATAAAATAAAAGATATGCCAGAAGAACTGAAGTTGCTGCATGAATACTGGATACAGGCTTGAAGCCAAAACACAACTCATGAGATAAAGT
>NW_006293789.1:697501-730677 GCF_000327345.1 Myotis davidii | reverse complement strand
GGCCCCTGGTGGTCAGTGTGCTCCCACAGGGGGAGCGCCACTTAGCCAGAAGCCAGGCTCATGGCTGGCTAGTGCAGCAGCGGTGATGAGAGCCTCTCCCGCCTCCGTGGCAGGGCTAAGGATGTCCGACTGATGGCTTAGGCCTGCTCTGGGCCTAAGCCATCAGTTGGACATCCCCTGAGGGCTCCTGGACTGCGAGGAGGTGCAGTCTGGCCTGAGGGACCCCCCTCTTCCCATCCAAGTGCACAAATTCCGTTTACCAGGCCTCTAGTAAAAGAATAAATAAAAAAAAATACTCCTTACCTCCAAACCCAGATAAATTTTGATTTCCTTCCAGTCCTTTTTTTAAAATGCAGAGATATGCACATATGTGTGCATGTTTTTTTTTAAAAAAATATTTAAAAAATGTTTAAATTCATCTTTTTTGTATTTCTTCATGCCATTAGGTATTTTTAATGGCCACACACTTTTCCTTTCTCATCCATCCATTCTATAAATAGGTATTGAGCTCCTGATATTAATAACTATTGGTGGCCCTAACTGGTTTCGCTCAGTGGATAGAGCATTGGCCTGTGGACTGAAGGGTCCCAGGTTCGATTCTAGTCAAGGGCATGTACCTTGGTTGCTGGCACATCCCCAGTAGCGGGTGTGCAGGAGGCAGCTGATCTATGTTTCTCTCTCATCGATGTTTCTAACTATCCCTCTCCCTTCCTCTCTGTAAAAAATTAATAAAATATATTTTAAAAAAAACACAAGCTAGTGGTGATAATCAGGTGACAATACAGATTGCTCTCTGCCTTCCTGGAGTTTCCAATCTCGTGATGTATTCCATCATCTGAAGAAAGGGACATCATGTAATTTAATCTTTTGGCTGGGTGTTTGGTTGGGAAGTTTCCAGCCCTTATCTATAATAAATGACACTGTTCTCTTTTAGAAATAACTCTGCTTTGAATGTCCTTGTACATAATGAATGGAGTGTATTTTGGTCATTACTGCAACTGCATTCTCTTTCTCAGGAAAGGTCACTTTAAAACTAATTTAAAAATATATAACTGATGAAACTGATGTGCCTGGCAGTGGAAGGGAATGAGAGGTTGGGGTTAATTCTTTTATCATTAGCACCTTCCTTTCCCATTAACGCCCTGTGTTTGCTGGGTTCTCTGGAGCCCAAAGTGAAGCAGCTCTGTTGTTCACAGTGCCTCTCTGGGGCGCCTGGGTTGCAGAGGGATTTTCACTGGGAGCAAGCACTGATGCAAATGATTTTTGGCCGTTCAGGCAAGAGTCCTTGCTCATTATGCAGTGGGTTCTGTGCCAGGGAATCATGGCAGCTACACCTGGATTCTCAACCAAGGCTGTGCCAGGATCCTGGACATGTGGGTTCTGCAGATTCTCTTCAAATGCCTTAGGCATGGGGCTTGGCTCCACAGGTGAGCCTGGGGACCAGCAGGCCGGAGGACCACTGCCTTAGAAACATGCTCCAGGTGTAAGGTGGGACAGCATGGAGGCCCCAAGCACAGGCTTTCTTGATCATCCCTCAAGTATTGATTGACTTAATGATCTTGGAAGTCAGGGCCCACCACCCATTTTCACAGCTTCAGCTAATAGACCTATAAACCTTTTCCACTGAGGTCCTGTCTCCTTGGACTCCGGCTGTGGAGCAGAGTGTAGCCGGCAGTGGTATCCCCTTGGCTGTCCTGCTCAAGGACGTAGCAGCATCTTCCAGCCTTTCTGTTTCCCCATCCCACCCCTGCCCCGCCCCGCCCAATGTCTTGGCTTCTTGGAAGAGAAGAAGCCACCAGAGCACCTATTCTGAGGTAGTGTACATCCCACCCTTTGGAGCAGGCTAGAAAACAAAGCTCACTGTACCGAGGGGGGCATTTTCAATATTTTCAACTACTTTGATCTCATCTGTCATGTACAGTAATTTTTAGAAAGACAGTATTTTGTTAGTAATGTTGGGCTTAAATTTTTTGCTAAGGCTTTGAAACACAAACAAAATTTTAAAAGCTTGTCAGCAATTGAAAGTTGTAATCCTGCTGAGGACACATTTTATTGTTATAGTAACTGTAAAACATAATGATAAATATAAAAAGTACCATACAGGAATTAGGAGTAATATTTTCATTCTCATGTCTTTATTAAACTCTATAGAAATTATTCTTGGGTGTATAGTCTTACTGGATAAGTGGGTTATCATGAAGACTAAGATGCAAACAGAACCCGCTCTGGCATCAGTTTAAAATTGCAATAAAACTCTTAACAGTTTTTGTAGGTTTAGCTGTAAAATACAAAGGTGAGAAATCATTTCACCACCTAGAAAGGTATAATTTGTGTAGCTTCATTTCTGGGAAAATTGTTGTTTACTTGTTGGTTCATTCATTCATGCACACACTTACTGAGCACTGTAATGCGCCAGGCTGGGTGCCAGTTGGTGAGGATGCAGAGATGGGGTTGGCATCGCTTGGCCCTGGTATATTCTATTGGTAGTGTCTTTTGTCTCGTGTTGGACTGCCTTGAAATAGTGACTCGAATAGCTGCTTGAAATGAAAGTGAAGTTTTTTCCTTTCATATTGAGAGAGAGAAAAATGCCTACCCAGGTGACATGTCTAGAGTCCAAAGTTCTGGATAGTGTTATATTTCATTTTAAGGCATAAGGTGTGGAAAGGCAGATTTTAAATTATGTTTAATGTTGGATTTGCTTAAAAAACAGTGGCATCGGCAGTTGTTGAGGGCAGTTGGGATGTGATCTATCATGGCTGAAGCCCAGAGGTTACTCCCTGGCGAGTGTGTTCTGGAGCAGCAGGTCAGGGATGCTTCCGGCTGACAGGTGCGTGGTGGCTTTTTAGAGGTGATGTCGCATGGTAGATAGGAGCCTGGACCTGGATCCATTGTGGGTATGAGCCTTGGGTCTGCAGTCACCTGGAGCAAATTACTTATCCTCCCCGAGTTGTGGTTTATTCATATATAAAACAGGAGTGGGAACCACAGTACATTCCCCGTACTGTCCGGGCAGGATCAGGAGTTAGTCCCTGAGGGAAGCAGCTGACAGAGACGCTCGTTACGTGGTGGTGGTGCAGAGGGATCCCCGTGGTTAGTAGTATTGGGTTACATTTCTCATCACAAATTCCCTCATGTACACCATGTCGGAGCCCATGGCTGCCAGGGGAGGTCAATATGAAATAGGTTGCACTTGTTGGTGGACTGACTGTATTTTAAGAATTGAAGAAGAAAATCTTAGTGCTCAAGTGACAACTTCATATCCTACCTCAGGTGTGCTCCACCAATAACTGGGTTAGGGATTCTGTCTGTAGTTCTGTTGCCTTTTGACGATATAAAAGGTTACCAGCCCTTAAGTCGTAGGCTCCCATAGAAGGAGGGACGGCCTCCCTCCTGGCACTTCCCATGGTATCTGCAGTGATGTCTCTGGTGCCCACTGAACAGCAATCAGGATGTAGGTTCCCTGGGTGGCTTCTCCCATTTCCATTCACGACCCCATACACCTCTATCAGACTTCTCTCTTGGTATCTCCACAGAAGGAGGGGCAGTGGTGAAAAGAGGGTGGAGAGGAGTTGCCTAATTCAGTGGTTCTCAAATGAGGGAAATGTTACCCCCCCCCCGCCAAGGGACTTGGGCAATGTTTGGAGACATTTTTGGTTGTCATAGTGGAGGTATTGCTACCATCATTTAATGGCTAGAGCCTCGAGATGCTGCCAAACACTCCACAAATCACAGGACAGCCCCACACAACAAAGAATGATCTGGCCCAAAGTGTCAGTAAAGCTGAAGCTAAGAAACCCTGGGTTACCCCAAACGAACTAGCAGGTAATAGTGAAATGCCATTTTACACAGGGACTCCCTGGCTGGCAGGACAGGTAAAGAGGCTGGCGATGGGGGAGCTTGATGCCTTTTGTCTGAGGAGCGGTCTCTTTGTACCGGGCTCATCCATCTCTTCGTGGCACTGCAGCCTGCATCTATGTGGCTGGTCTCTGGCAGTCCTCAGAGCCTTAGAGAACCCGTGCCTGCCTCAGGTCAGCGTAAGAGCAGAGCTGGTGGCTGACTGCCACTGGCCGTGCCAGCTTGTGACATGCCTGGGACAGACTGAGTCATGCCGACTGGGACTGCAGCCGCGGAGGAGAGCCATCTGAGACTCTGGATAACGGTAAAACTTCACATCACCCATGGGGAGGTTTCTTCAGGAAGCATATTCCAGAGGAGGGTTTTATTTTTTTAAAATATATTTTATTGATTTTTCACAGAGAGAAAGGGAGAGAGATGAGAGTTAGAAACATCGATGAAAGAGAAACATCGATCAGCTGCCTCCTGCACATCTCCTACTGGGGATGTGCCCGCAACCCAGGTACATGCCCTTGGCCGGAATCGAACTTGGGACCTTTCAGTCCGCAAGCTGACGCTCTATCCACTGAGCCAAACCGGTTTCGGCGAGGGTTTTATTTTTTATTTGCATATTTAGCAGGCACTTATGTAGTGCCTGTTATGTGCCAGGAAGTTTTAAAATAGTTTATAAATGTTGAACTCTTTAGACTTCATAACTACTTTAAGAGGCAGGGTTATTATTATCATTCTTTTACAGGTAAGGAAACAGGAGTGGAGAGCGAGGACTCAAACCTAGGAACTTTGACTCCAAAGTGTGGGCCCTTAACCACATGGCCAGGGGTGGGGAACTTTTTTCCTGCCCAGGGCCATTTGGGTATTTATAACATCATCCGTGGGCCATATACAATTATCAGTTTAAAAATTAGCCTGCTGTATTTGGTCAAATATTTGCTTAACTCACCTCTAATGCTTGGAGGGGCCAGACCAAATGATTTTGTGGGCCTCATATGGTCTGTGGGCCAGACGTTCCCCACCCCTGCGCTATGCTAAAGATGAAAGACACTGAATTTCGCACTTGGTTGTTGTTGTTTTTTTCACCTTGGCTCTTGACTCGAAACTGGTCCCATTGAGGCATCGGGGAATTAGGCAGATCTGAGTTATGTCTGTAACCATGAACACATTACTTTATATCTGTGAACCTCAGTTTTTCCATCTGTAAAATGAAGTCATACCTATCTCATGGAGAATATGGACATATCATGGGATTTCATACACACACACACACACACACACACACACACACACACACTAGAAGCCCGGTGCATGAAATTTGTGCATGGGGGGCGGGGGGGCCTGCTGTTCAGTCGTTTGGTCGTCTCTCACTTACCCCTTGCTGGCCTGGTTGCCCCATGCAGTCTGCTGTTCAGTCATGTGGTTATCCCTCACTGACCCCACTGATGGCCTGGTTGCCCCACGAAGCCTGCTGTTCAGTCGTTTGTTCATCCCTCGCTAACACCTTGCTGGACTGGTTGCCCCATGCAGCCTGCTGTTCAGTCATTTGGTCGTCCCTCACTAACCTCTCTGCTGGCCTGGTTGTAAGCAGCCATCTTGTGAGGGCATGGGGGTTAATTTGCATATTACCTTTTTATTAAATAGGAGATATATATGGGCATGGCACATGGTAGGCCTTCAGAAAACGTTAGTTCTCTTCTGCCCTTCTTTGTTATAGTCAGATCTTTGGCACTATTGCCCTAAAGCCACGGACAGCTTATTGCCTTCAGGTAATATACATACTGAAGAGCAAAAATTAAGCCTGGTCAGATATTTGTTAGAATTAATGAATGAACAGACCGCTACGATCTTACCATTGTGAAGAAGTGTGATGTTCAGTGTTGGGAGAGGTGGGTGAGATCGTTCCAAGCACATCAGTCAGACTTCCTGAATCAAGATGGGGGCTCTGTTTCTGTTTGTAGTTTTTTGTCAGCTCTAGTGATGTCATCTGTGAGCCACTGAGCACACAGACTTCCATACTAATTGCATATCTGTGCCTCTGTTTTGATGAGTTTCTCTCCTGGCCTGGCAGAAGGGGGCCACCTGAGTGCTTCTAGGCCAGTGCTGGTAGGCTGTGCCTGGGGTTGGTGAGTTAACCAGGTGTGTGTTTTTTACCAGGCCAGATCAGAGCACCTGCTCAGAGTGAGTTTGCTCTGTTCCCAGCATAGAGGAAGGTAGCAGCTTCCCATTTGTCTATGTTCAGGACTTCACCACATATGCACCCACACTGTTCCTGTTCCACTGGCCCACTCCCAGTTCATAAATGAGTCTGGATTCCATCCACATGATGGGCATCCTGTTGTCCTTCTGCCTTTTCCACATGTAAAAGTCAGCATATCTTTCTTTGATTATAAGTTTCCAGAGGAGAAGGGCTAAATTCATCTCTGTGTATGTGGAAAACCTCACATACCAGCTCATCGAATGTTGATGTATACGAGGATGACATGTCTGGAGGGAAGTGTATCACTCCTACCCACAGTCAGATATGTAAGAAAGGGAGTCAGCACTTGCATGGAAGTGCCATGAGGGAATATCCCTAACATCTAAGGCAGTGCCTGGCACCCAGGAGTTGTGTGATAGTTCTTGAATGAGTGAATGCCTCTGGTCTTGAAGTATTTTTCTAAATCTGCACGCCTAGAAATCTGGGAACTGTGGCTTTTATTGTTACCATATGTAAACAACCGAAATAGAGACTGCAAAAAACTTGGGACATACTGCAGTATAGGACACTGAAATAACACCAAACTTGATCCAGAAACTACTTCAGGACCTGGCCGCCCTTGGGGATTGTCATTCTGTGCTCCAGTGAATCGTGCTATAAGGAGGAGGAATTTCACAGAGTGCTTTGGTAGGATGCTAACAGGAGTTTTCTCCATCAGCCCAGCGGCTAGAAATAATTTATGTCGTTTATTGCCCAACTTGAGTCCCAGAACAGACCACGTTGTTTTGTGCTTTCTGGACACTTGAAGATGGCCCTGTCATCTTTAAGATATGGTTTGTTGGGACAGGCCTTGGGCAGTATTGACTCTGCTACTTCTTTTTCTTTTTCTTTTTTGTTAATCCTCAGTTGAGGATATTTTTCCATTGATTTTTAGAGAGGGAGAGAGACACACACACATACATAGAGATGAGAGAGATATGTCAATTGGTTGCCTTTCGCACATGCCCTGACCAGGCCCAGGGATCGAGCCTCAACCGAGGTATATGCCCTTGACCAGAATTGAACCCGGGACCCTTCATTCCAAGGGCCAACAATCTATCCACTGAGCAACACTTACCGGGCCACTTTTCCTTCTTAATGTCAGAGAGAGGAAGACAGAGCATGTGCATTGAACACCTATTCCGTGACCAAAGAATTTTTAAACTGTGCATTTTATTTTACAGATCTGAAGAAAACTCTCGCCGTGTTGTTGGATAATATTTTGCAGCGCATTGGCAAGTTAGAGTCAAAGGTGGACACCCTTGTCATCAATGGCACAGGAACAAATTCAACCAACTCCACCACAGCTGTTCCCAGCTTGGTAGCACTTGAGAAAATTAATGTGGCAGGTAAGGAGGGCGATTCTATAGCCCGGCGTGGGTCAGCTCTTGATTTGAACTGGGAAAAGAATAAAGAAGCACAGTAGTTCTTTTCCATATAAGATAAATCCCATAAACTTGGTATGGCCCCTGTGAAGCTGAGTTTAAATTTATTTTTGAATAACAGATGTTAAAATGCTTTTATAGTCTCATCATAACGTGTGATGTCTGGTGGTTCCTATGATATATTTCACATAATGAGCTCCTAGAATTCACTTTTAATGAGAAGATTCATAGCATGGATAAATGAAATGTAGGGGTTATCTGGGAAGCGCGTCCTGGTTAGAGGGCCTTCCTCCTCCCCATTTTCATCAGACAGTTTCAAAAGTCTATTACATATGATAGACTCCCTCCTCCCTGTTGTTAAAGAAGAGCCACTGTTGCATATGCCTCCGTGTGCATATGGAGAAATAAATTCTGGAAATGGATGTAGGAAATAATGGCGCCTACCTGATCTTGGGCTGATTCTGTAGCCACTCATGGATGCCACCGTGCGGTTCCCACTGGGGTTCATTGTGTCTGGCCCCGTCTTGAAACTGGAATCTTGCATGAGAGAAGAGAAGTGGGTTAACCACAAAACCCAAATCAAACCCAGCATGTATTGTCCATAGCTCGTGTTGGACCCTTATCGCTGCCCTGGGGTTGGCCTCTGGGGCTCTGTGGTTGAGCCAGGACTTGCTCTTGTTAGGGTAACACAGTCCTTTCCTAGGGACTAGGGACAAAGAAAGGTGCTGAAAGGTTAACATCGGGTGCTTTGGGTGAATGGTATGAATACCCATTCACTACTCCTGATGGGTGGTATCCAAACCCTAGTTAGTGGATAAAATAAGTAGCTGGGCTACTTTTGAAAATCAGTTTAGCATACTCGTTGGCTTGTTTCTCACTTCCCCTTTCTTACAGAAATTCCCAGAATTAATTGGGAGAGATTCCTTTTCTTTCCCACCTCCAGTGTCAAAATATTTAATCGTTTCACATTGTACAAGCTTATTGTATTACCTGTTTGTTATGTTCTTTGCCCTTTCACAGGTTTTAAATTGCAGACTATATTTCTAATAATCCAAAGTATCTAACCAAACAGAGGTATTAAAAATAACTTTTAATTACAACACAGAGGCAGTGTCATCTAGGCCATAAATCCTATCTTCCCTGCAGTTTCCAACAGCTTCTGTAATTAGACAAGAAAACCTCCCACTGTGTTGAGCTGCTTATTAATAAACAGCACCCATGCCTCTCCAGGCTGCACTCCTCCATCCCCTCCCCAGTAGGAAAGGCTGTAGGAAAGCTCCCGTCTGATTGCTCTACCTTCCCACTGTCCTGGAGCTGGGCAGGGTGGGGCGCGCTCTCACTGACTGCTGCCTCCCACTGCCTCTGTCCTGCAGGAACTGTGTATACATGTCTGCTGTCATTCTCTCCCCTGATCAGGGATCTTACTGCCTCTGGCTGTTTTGTTTGTGAGCCAGGCTCTCAGAGAGACTTCTCCTTCTGGGCCCTAGCCCCAGAGTAGAGAATGGTGGGTAGACCTCCAGCAGTGACATAGGAGGGAGTTGGTGGCTACTTCTTCCCTGCCCTGAGTATTGAGCTAGTTTACTCAGTTATCAGATATCTCTTGAGCATATTCCCTAAGCCACTGGCTCTGAGGGGGGCTCCTGTAGCAATACCATCAGTCCTCTGTTTTCACTAACATTTAAAGAACCAAAGAGTTTTCTTTTTCCTTTGGGGAAAATGGGAGACAAGTTATGCCTTCAATAGTTAACCTCATTCTAGCTCCCTTGTGTGTGTGTGTGTGTGTGTGTGTGTGATACCTTTGATATTTTTACTGGGCAATTAGGAAAATAATACACAGGCATAAAATAATACAAACTGTGGTCACTGTAAATGGAGGTCATTGTAGAAGGCTTCTCACAGGAAGGTAAGCTTTGCAGGCAGGTAAAATTGAGGTGTTAGGGCCTCATGGAGGAGAAACAGACTAGAAATGGGCTGTGACTCCGAAGAAACTTGGAAGGAACGAGAGTAAACTAACATGGAGCAACCACCCATTAATACCAGTTATTGTTCCTGACTCTTGGGGCCACAATCTATATAGTAAAAGCCTAAGCGTCCGTTATGGAGAACAACCTGAACGACTGGTCGCTATGATGCGCACTGACCACCAGGGGCAGACACTCAACGAATGCAGAAGCTGCCCCCTGGTGGTCAGTGCGCTCCCACAGGGGGAGCAGCCATCCAGCCTAAAGCCAGGCTCACAGTTGGCAAGCACAGCAGTGGCACTAAGGAGCAGTGAGCACGAAGGAGCAGTGAGCACTAAGGAGCAGTGGCACTATGGAGCAGTGAGCACGAAGGAGCAGTGAGCACGAAGGAGCAGTGAGCACGAAGGAGCAGTGAGCACGAAGGAGCAGTGGCACTATGGAGCAGTGAGCCAAGCGGTAAGGATCGAGCAGGCAAGCAGAAAGGAGCGAGGGATCCCAGATTGTGAGAGGGATGTCCGACTTCCGACTTAGGCCCTATCCCCCTGATCTGGCAATCGGACATACCCCAAGCGGTCCTGGACTGCTAGAGGACGCAGGCTGGGCTGAGGGAGCCCCGCTCCGCCCCCCGTCCAGTGCATGAATTTCATGCACCAGGCCTCTAGTATTAAGTATAATCTTCTCAGTATCTCTGAGAAGTAAGTGGTTTCACGGGCTTCAGTGAGTTAAATATTTGGGAGAGGGGACCTTTGGTACTGGAATCCTCTGAGCTCAGCATAAGGCTGCCTAGCACCACAGAGAGAAGAGAGAGTGTGTGCTGTATCTCTTGCTTTTCTTTGTAAATCATTGCAAATGGATGAGTCTGGGGAAGTATGCTATCTTTTTTGTTGAGGTTCCTAAAGAGCTGACAGTATAGCCTGTTTAACAAGGAAATTTTTCTTTTTTTTTGGTCTGGGTGTCTATTCCTTGATTGACCTATGTATTATTTTAAAAAAGAAGAAGCTCGCCCCTCTGCATGTGTGTGTGCATATATACATCCCTTCTCTAGGCTTTGCATTGGCCACAGTGGACATAGATGTGAAATAAAGATTAAAGGAACTCTCCTTTATTTCCTTCAGAAATAAATATCTTTTCAAATAATCAGCATTTGTTTATTTGTCATGGCTATAGATTAGGGTGTGAAAAAGAAGAACAAGAACTTAAGTTCATAGTCCTAGTTCATTATCAATCCCCCATGGCTTGTGTGCCTTATGTCTGGGCCCCGGTCACACAAGTGGTCCTCCTACCCCTCTTGTCATAGCAGGAATAATAGCTCTTAAGCTGTGAGAGTTCATCTTTATAGGGTTCTAGTCCTAGGGTGTGAAGTCATTCGTTCTCCCTTTCTGCATTAAGACATGTGGTAATTGCTCAGAAGCGCTCTCTCTGGTGTGCCTTTCCTGCTTACTCCGCTGTCGCACTGCTCATGATGGTTCTGATTGCTTACTGTTGTGTCTGATTGCTTGCTGATATAGCTTCTGGTTGGCTATAAACTGCCTCTAAATTGGGTACCATAGCAATAGAAGAAGGGCTTCTTACATTTATTTTCTTTGTAGGGGCCATTAGTGTGTATGTGCATGCGTCCCCTTTCCTTTTTCTGTTTAGTTGTGTTCCATGTGGCTTTTATCCAAAATGGCTTTTCTTTCCAAATTTATCACTCTTGCGCTATTTTATTATGTGAAAGTGAATCATTCCCTTTAGAGAAATTAGGTTGAAGTGGACTTTATTAAAATCAAGAATCATATTGAACTGCATTTTGAACTCTGTTTATCTTATTGAAGAGGAAGGTGGATCAAAGAAATGAAAAAACAGATTTTTAAAAATCTCCACCCTTCAACTAATCACCATTTCTCCAGGTTTTCTCCCTGAAAGGACTTGCTTGTGCCTTTGTCAAAATTATCTGCTTTCAGAGTAACACCTTGGTTTCCCGGAAAGACTAATTCTGCTTTTCTCCAGAATGGTGATCTTAGGTTATGAAGTAGAGCGGACAGGATTGGGTCTGAGGTCCTTGGCCACAGTCTAACATGGGGGAGGTAAGAAGTACGGATGTGTGATAATGAGAATGCCTGCTGTCTAAGGACTGACAGCGCCCCCGTTTATCCTTGTTTTACCCATAGTGTCTTCTCCAAAGCTGTCCTACTGAAGGTGTTCAGTAAATCCTGCCCACATGGTTTGGCTTATGCTGTAGGGGGCGAGCATTTGGTTTTACTGCTGCAAGAGGCTTTTTACTTTTATTTTTTTTATAGTTTCTCTTCTCCATTTATACGCAAGGGGATTTGCTTGGAAGTGGGACTTGGTATCTCATTTCCCTTTCTCAGACCTCAGCCGACACCACCTAGCAGCAGGACTCTGGTTTTGTCCGGCATGACTGAGCTTCCTTCCCACAGGTGACTCTGCACGGTGGCCCTTCAGAGGACTTGATAGTTGCAATCTAGACTGGAATGGTTTGGGGGATGGGCACTCATTGCAGAGCTCTGTACCCTGTGGGGCAGGGGGCGGGGAGCATGGGTGTGTGGTGTGTGTATGGGTGCACTTATTTACTCTCAAAACCCAGTTGTTGTCCTTCAACATCAGCTGAATTACAGGCCAGCGTTGAAGGTTCTCTAAAAGGCCAACATAATGCTAGCTCCCCTTTGTGTTATGACTGCTTACAAGTGCATCGTCAGTTGAGAAACACAATCACAAAATCGAAGGTGCAGGCACAATTCAGATGGCCATTTTCTGAGACTTAGTCCAAATTGAATGTCCGCATTTTGCAAACATCAGTTGCAACATATAATATATTGTAGTGTTTGAGTTTGAAGTGCAGTGTATTTGAACTTGAATGCTCTTCTCAATAAAAAGAACCATAATTATTATTCTTACCATGTGGAGATTGAAAATGAAAACGTCCCCGCTGCTTTCCAGGGCTTGCATTTGAAAGTACCTCCCTCCCTTTGTGCTGCTAATGGGCCTTGAAATTAAGTTGCACCTGTGTGACTTCCTTGTTTGTATACCCACATTTCCAGTTGTGTTGAAGTGGCACCTGCAGTGTCCAGCCTTCCCCCCCACCCCCACCCAATGGCTCAGCAGGTGGCTTCCCCCGGATCAGGTATTGGCCAGCCAATGGCACCCCAGATGCTGGTGAGAGACAGAAGAGAGGCAAGATTTCAGGGTGCTTTCTTATTGATTGCACCAAGAAACAAATGTCTTCTTCCTATCTACCTGTCACTTTCTGTTTCGTTCTTTACAAGGGCATCAATAAATACCTGGCTACTCCTCAGAAACAATTCTTTTTCTACCTTCACCAAAAAATGTATGTCCTTGTTGGTATGGTTTTCACCTCGGATGGTCAAGGGCATTTTGGTTTTTATGAAGAAGGAGGAGAAGGGCAGGAGGAGAAAGAAGGGGGAAGTGCAGTTCAGGAGAAGTGATGCTGCCCTTTGAGCCCGTGTACTTACTGCACTGAAAGTTGACTTTGCCCCTCAGGCAACACTTGGCAATGACTGGAGATGGTTTTGGTTGCCACAACTGAGGAGATACTATTGACATCTGGTAAACAGAGGCCAGAGATGCTGCTAAACATCCTACGTGCAGTGCACAGGCCAGCCAGCTCCACAACACAGAATTATCTAGCCCCAGTGTCAGTTGTGCTGCAGCTGAGAAACCCAGATCTATAAAGTGTTGTTGGAATCTGGGATTACCACTTAAGATCAGCGCAGAAAGAGGCCTGAGACTTTGAGGTTTCCCGATAGGCCTGCTGAGACCTAAGGTCTCCTCCCCTCTTCCTTTGCAAGGGTGTTTGCAAGTCCCCAGTGCCTTCCACTTTTAGCTCTGCAACTGATCTTCCAGACCCCTAAGTGAGAGATTTTATAAACTCCCAGACTATTTTGGGATCCTGACCTTAAGAAACTCTTTTCCTAGACCCAAATTAGTAAATGTTGGCAATCTGTATTTTATGCCTGCTTATATAGAAGGTAATTATTTTTAAGGAAGAGCCACTAATTCAGAATAATGATGGTAAAATAGTCCGAGAGAGTGGATTTAAATTATACGACTGTTATAGAAGAAATTACATTGTTATTTTAAGCAAATTGTAGAATTATCCAGATATGAGAAAGTAAATTAAGTAAGTTAAGGAAAATAAGACAGGTTCCCAGAGGTCTGCATGACTGCATGGCATGCCCTGCGCAGCATATCCGGAGCAGTGCCAAAGGAGATGAGACTGGAAAGACAGGTTGGGGTTTGTGAGGAGTTTCACTGTGAAACTAGTGAGGAGTTTCTATTTTGTTCTGTAGGCAGTGACAGCTGATAAGGGTTTAAAGCAGGAACGTGGTTGATAAGATCTGTATTTTCAGAGAAAACTCAATGGCCTTGTGGAAGTGGAATGCCTTTGAGGGGGGTCATGCTGGAAGCCAGATGAGAGGAGGTTTAGTTGGCTCAGGTAGGAGAAAGCCTGAAATTGGACGTGAGGCCAAGGGAAGAGGGGTGGGTTCGAGACCATGTCAGGTGGAGCTGACCTGACGGGGACACTGGTGGACACTGGTAGGCCATGGGAAAAGGCAAGGGAGGAGGTGTCCTACGGATTTCCAAGGACACTGTTTCAAGGATGACTGTATGGAGGGAACAAGCCAACAAAGAGACAGGCCTGTGTGAAGACAGCAGCCACGTGTTAATGTGGATTTAGGGAGTATAAATGCCTTGCTGTAAGCCCTGTGGTTAGGAGTAACAGTTTAAAGGCAAATGGAACCATTGGCTCCCAGTGCTCAGGACATGAGGGTCAAGGAAAGGCTGTATTTGTGTAGCCAGGCTGCCCTGGTTCAAATCTCGGCTCCACCACTTCCTGCCTGTATCACCTTGGGCATGCTTTTGAACCTTTCTAAGGCTATTTCCTCATCTGTAAAATTGGGGAGATAATAATAGTTCCCACTTTATGGGTTGTTGTTATAAGGATTAATGAAACACATGAATAATTGAGAAAGGAGCCTGGGACAGAGTTAGTAGTACATGAGCATTTGTTAATTACAGTTTAAAAGCTACACATTTGAAATACTGGTCTAAAAATAAAAATGGTCTTCTCTAGTTATTAGAATATTATCACTAATTGTGAAAAAATTAATTAGTATTTGTGCTTCATAAATTAGAAGATATTTCTATATAATTTTATTTGAGTGCTTTAAACTTGAAGAAATTCCCAAATTGACCCTTTCTGTCAATATTCAGAGACCTTTATCATCAATACTAAAGGCTTAGCAAGGAATCCATGCATTTGTCAGTACTCTTGGTTGCAAGAGGTAAAAAACCTAACTCATACTGGCTTCAGCAGAAAGAGAATTTGAGGCTCATGTCATTGGAAGGCTCAGAAAAGGATTCTGAGTGCAGCACCGCTGCACCCAAAGGAGGACACTGTCCTGCCCTCTCCGTGGGCTTCATTGCAGGCCATCTTCATTGGTGGTGGAAATGGCCCAGGAGGCCATAGGTTTCTGGCAGCATTCTTGGGGCGGGTTCTGATTGGGGTGGCTGAGGATATATGCCTATCCATGATCCAGTCACTGTGCCAGTGACCTGAGTATGGTCCACATAGGTTATCCCAGAGCCTAGGAGAGTCCCTAAAGAGATTACAGGCCGGCAGATAAAATAGTTATGACCATGAGAGACCCTTGTCATGGTTTGGATTTCCAGCGTCTCCAGCCTGACTCTACCTTTTCTTTTTTTGAGGGTGCATAGGGCAGAGCCTCTGGAATGCTAACCTTTCTGCCCCTCCTCTCCCCTCCCGCTCTCACCCTGTTATATGCTGCTGGGAGCTAGTCGAGCCCACAGCAGGCTGTTTATTTACGCCCTTATACATTTATGTGGTTTTGTGCACAGCCTGGAAAAGCCCTTCCAATTTTATGACTAATGCTTACCATCCTTGTCAAGACTCATCTGCAGTACCATTTCTGCTTAAGAAGCCTTCCTGACACCCCTCCCACCCCAGAGGTTTCTGATGGCCTTGCTTTGTGTTCCCACAACTGCTATGTACGTTTTTGGAATTTGCCTGTCTCCATAGCCAAGCTGTAAGCTATACAAAGGCTTGGGTCAGATATGCTACATTTTCCTTTTAAACCCACCACCCAGCTGGGAGCCTGGTAAACTGGTTCTCAGTACGTGATTGTGGAGTGGCCTGCACTGCTCCCTCTGCCCACAGGTCAGGCCAGCCTCTCTCCTGGAACTCTCACCTCCACAGTGAGGGCCACACACACAGCTCTCGATTGGCAGGTCTGCCCTTGGTCTGCTGTGGCCGCTGACTGCTCTGTTGTTCACAAAGAGAATGCCTTTGCTTTACCATGCTTTCTAAAAACTGATAATTTCTTTTGTAACTTCTTAGTAGCTAATGATAAAAATGTAAGATTTTAAAACATTCTAATCAGCTACACTACATCAGAGGTTGCTCTGAATGAATAGTTCTTGTAGAAAAGAGACCGGGACCCACCATTCTTAGTGCCTTTGGACTAATTTACTGACCCTTCAAGGAGCGCATGCCTTTCTTCATTTCCCTGTGGGGATTGCTCCTCCTCCTCAGCAGTCTGAAAGGAAACAGCGGAAAGAACAGAGTCCTTTGGGAGCTGGCCGGGGAACTTGGGAAGAATCTGCTGTCATTTATGAAAATGCCTCTCCACAGGCTGTTCTGTGGATCGGAGATAGGGACACACTGAAGTTAGACTTGTTTGTTGTCATCAGAAGGCGACAGATTCCACTTGCTCTAATTTGGCTTAATGAGGCAGCATATACAGTTGTGTTATCAGCTTGCATATGGTATTGATTCAATAGATGCTCCATAGCGACAGCGGAGCATATGTTTCCCACAGACAGGCCTGCCTTTCCGTGTCCTCCTTTACCTGGTTCCATTGACACCTATTTCAATAGGCTCATTCTAGAGCCTGCGAGTTAAAACTTCAGGTCAGCCTTATAATTAAAGCTGCTTGGCTGGGAGCCGGGGAATTGTCTGTCTCTGTGTTGTAGAAACGGCTTTTAGGTGCATGGGCTTTTGAGGGATTTTATTTTAAGCTCCGCTTTTGACTTTGCATAGCCACAGCCTCTAAAATTAGGTGACCTACATGAAAATCAGGTGCTAGTTTTTGTTGTTTTCCTTTTTTCATTATACAGTGGGGCCTTGACTTATGAGTTTAATTTGTTCCGAGACCGAGCTCGTTAACTCAAATTACTCTGTCAACTCAATGCAAAAAATCTGCTGAGAGACAGCTGGTATCTCAAAAAACTCGTTAGTCGAGACACTCGTAAGTCAAGGCCCCACTGTATCTCAGAAAAAGAAGAGATAAAGTGTATGTGGCGAAGGTGGGTTTAAACATGAAGAGAACAGGAATCCCATTGGACATGTGATAGAAAGGGGCCCACCACCCCTCCGTTGGGGCAGCAGCCCTGACCCTCATTGCAGCCTCCTTCCTCTTGGCCGTCGGACCTCAGCAAGTCTCTGTGTGTGATCGCAGCCTCAAGTCCATGGATAACAAGCCGAGGGCCCAATGCGGTGACAGAGCCGGCAGAGGGACTGTGTCCGGGTGGATAGAGGGTATAAACTGCATTTTGATTTGCTTGAGTTGGCCAGCTACACTATTAGCTGGTTTTAAATCTGCCTTATTGTTTTCTGCTGGTGAGCTTTTCAAGTCAACAAATACAGTGGGACTTTTTACGCTGTCTTCCTGGAACTGGGCTCTTGAAACAGTTATAGTGGAAGAGCCACCGTAGCATACCCATGGTGGGGCTTATGCTAATGTTTCCCCTGTCAACCAGCAGCCATAGGATTGTGGTTTGTTCAGACACAGACTCTGGACCCTGTCCGCCGGGGTCTAGATCCCAGCTCTGCCACCTCATAGCCATGTGCCCTTAGATAAACCCAGTGTCCTCTTCTACCAATGGGAACAAGCTACCGTGCTGTGGTATTGTTGCGAGGACTATGAGTTAATACGTGGAAACCACTCAAGACCAGGCACAAAACAACAGCTCAGTACATTTGGGCCCTTGGACATGCACGTCCTGAGGACCCAGTCCTGGGTCTGACCTGTGGGCTCGGCCTATCACGGATGACCAGTGCTTGATGCGTGTGTATACTACCCAGTCCCAGTGCTGTATTTTAGAGAAAACTGCCTGAGAAGAGGGGATTTCTGGAAGCCACCTGACGCTCACAGGCTGGCCCTGGCCTTGGGCATCAGACCATTTTGAGCAGAACTCCTGGTGCCCTGATTTGCCCACTGTTGGTATTTTATTTGCCATCACAGGCCTCAGCTCCATTCTCTGTACAAGGAAGATAGTGATGCCAACAATTTCTTCTTGTGCCAGTGAGGATGCCATGTGATAATGTGTATTAAGTGCCTAGCAGGCCTCTTCTACACACTGACCTATAGATCCTGCCCTCTAGTTAATCCCTTGTTAGAAATATACTAGTAACATGGCAAACACTACAACCAACACTGTCTGTGGGGGTGCCAGGCCTTTGCCAAGCAGTGGAGGTGCAGCCCGGTGAGGAGCTGGGCTCCTGCTGAGAACAGGGCTCACCTTGCAGGGGAGGAGACAGGAGAGAGTAATGGCAGTGCTCACCATGCCTTCCTGACCACCTAGAGCTCCCTTATCCTTGTCCAGAAGGACCTGTTGTTTTTGCTGACCTTTTGACCTTGGGACTGACCTTTAAAGTCTGCAGCCCTCTGGGGATGGGGATAGGAATGACTGATAGGAGTTGGTGAGAAGGAATTTCACTGTCACACAGTGGAAGTGTATGCCTTGTCACAGCCAGCTGCAGCAGTCTGGGAACCGTGCCTGACCCCTCACCCTACCTTCTCACTCCTAGGAGGGAGGGGAAGTTTTGTGGGTGGAGTGTAGCTCTTAAGGGAAGGCAGTCATTAACCTGTCTAAACTTTATGCTAATAGAACTTTCTCAATAATTGCTTTCATTAAGTATGGTTAATACGAGAAGTTCAAGCTATATGAAGATTAGCAGAAGAACAAAGTAAATATTGAAGAATTTATTTCAGGGTGCATTGCAGTGGGGCAAAGAGAAGATTAGTAAAAGCTGAATCTAATGGTATCTGACACCTGCAATGCAATGGAGCACTTGGCTGGAGTTCCAGTGGCTTCAGGGGAGGCGGGTGGGTGTCCTTCGGGGACCGTGATGAGCTCTGTTCTTTCCTTACATTCCTTACAAAGTAACATGGTAACGAGGAGAATCTGCCTTCCCTGTACTAGCAGGAGTGCTCAGAGGATTGAGAAGGTGGCTGCTGGCCTGTGGCTGGGCCATGTTGGAGGACTGTGGCTCCCTGAGGACAGAGAGCCATCAGTGGCAGCTGAGTTGGCCGGAAGAGCCTGTGATGAGTGTGTGTCTGTGGCCTGAGCATGCTAATCTGTCATCCAAGGGTGCCATGGATTAATTCAGCCATGGTTTTCATGTCTTCAGGCTGTCAGTGACCAAAAGGGGCCATAACGCTGCCTTTGAATTTATATAGTAGTAGGGTAGAATTTTCAAAAGAAAAGACTTTATAAACCAAAATTTTCTATATTATAAAAAAGATAAAATTTTACTGCTTAGAAATTTAGAAATTATAGCTAAGCAAAAAGATGAAAATACAAAGCAGGTGTTAACTGTCACCCAGAGACTGATTGATTGGATTCACTCCTACCAGATACTGCTTTATGCTGGGCACTTTTTAGGCACTGCAGGTAGAGGGAGGAGCAGAACCAGGTCTCTTCTCTCTAGCAGTGAAGGCAAATAGTCAGCAGACACACAGACATACTTGCCCGGTGGTGACAAACGCTGTGGAGGACAGTGAAGCAGCTTGAGGAGAGGCAGGGAAGGGGACAGTGCTTCAGGATGGGCCAGTTGTCAGGGAAAACCTCTCTGAAGAAGTGACACGGGAGACCCAAACGAGTGAACAAGGAGCCCTGAGCCTACCTGGGGCAGGCTCCGTGCAGAGGAGTCATGGCACAGTCTTCCTGGGAATATTCACATTTTTGTTCCCCTTTGATCTTACTGCAGAGGGTGGCTTATTAAAGTTCCCCAAGAGACCATTTACTACGGTCTTTACTTCTGCTATACTCATACTGGTGTTTGAGAGAGCAGCATTAAGACCATAGCCAGCTGTGGATGTGTACAGTAGCCAAGAGTACAGACTCCATGCTCAGGCTGCTGGGTTGGAATCTGAGTCCCACCAGCGGCGTGTCTTTGGCCACGTCATTTAGAGAGTTCAGGTCTCAGTCCCCGCATCTGTACTATAGAAACTAGCTCTCAGGGACATGGGCAGGGTTGTAGGAGACAGTGCGTATGAAAGCTTGGCCACAGTAAGTGCTGGGAAATATTGGGCATTACCACAATGATCAAAATGAGATTTCAACAGATGGTTTTAAAAGCCTCTGTGCATGATATTGTCCCACAGACCTTTTAACCAAAAACCAACAAGCTTCAAAAATTGTATTAGAGGCACAAACATGGGAGCAAGTTCAGTTGCCAAAAAATCAACCAAATATAATCAAGGCTTTTACGGAAGGATCACACATTTGGAGTAGAGTTTGGGCATATGGTCAGGAAGTGGGTGCAGAGCTAATGGAGATCAACTTCTAGTCTGTATCTGCCCGTCTCTCTTCAGATTTAAAACCATTGCAGAGGAATGTAGATTGTTTTTACAGAAACCGTTCTCGGGTTTGGGGATGTTGGTGGGAGGCCTTGAGTTTTCAGAAACCCACAGTGAAACTGTCATAGGTCTTGTGTGGCATTTGTGAGGTTTGACCTAAATTGGGCTCTGCTTTTAGCTTAATGCTTCCTGAAAGATGGTGGGTGGATAAGGAAGCCATCATGGTAGATCTGGGTCCAAGATCCGGATTTTACTACTGTTTCAGCGCCCCTTTCGAAAGGGAGAGGGAGGGAGCTGTGAATAATGTTGGTTTCGTTGGTGTTCTATGTACTCGTAAGACATCTGTTTAATAATCTCAAAGTAATCATCTTGGCACAAATGAACAGGAAGCTTATTCTTACTTTTCAAAATCTTATCTCCCCTGCCACATTTAAGCATGAAGGAAACATTTGTCCCTTAATAATAGTGACAAGCTTCCTTATCCTGCAAATCTGCATCGTACTTATACCTTGCCATCCTACAGGTTTGGTAGTAGAAACAGGAAGCAGGGTTACTGAAAGCACTGCTAAAAGTACTTAAAGCTCTGTCAGAAATGATGATGAGAAAAATCACCGAGGTGGGCTTTGTGTGGCTGTAACACCCTGACCATCTAACAGATAACTCTCTGATTCCTTTACTTTCCAGCATGATAGCTCTGTTATTTCACTGCTGCACAGCTCTTATGTCTCTTGAACCTTCATTTGTTATTTGTAAAAAAGAGCTCAAATCCTTTGCAAGTTTGATCAAATTCCCTTTGAAATGGTGCTTTCTGCATAAAGGATGAAGTCACGAAAATCTGACATGGTAATCTAGTCACCAGTGTGTAGCTTTGAAGTCAGCACCTCCTTTCAGCTGTTCTCCAACCCAGCACGTGTGGCAGGACCTGGAGTCTGAAAGAGTGAGTCACTGAAGGATGAGTACTCAGCTCCTATTGGTGAATATATGGCTAAGCAGATTAGAATTGTGGGATGTTTATAAAATAGAACTAGAAAATAGCCACTATTTTTTTTTTATGGAGTCCTGTGCCCAAGGCAGTAATTAATCATTGTAAAGCCCTTTACCAATTCTTTCCTCAGAGTAAACCTGTAAAATAATTATTCCAATTAATAGACAAGGAGTGTCTGGGTAGAAAGTACTGTATAATCTTTTCAAGTTGGTGAAAGCCTAGGATTCAGATCCTGGTTGGCTCAAACCTAAAGGCTACATTCACAGAAGCTGCCTACAGCTGCGACAATAGAATTTCATTGAACATCACACCAGAGGGTCGCACATGGGATGTTTTTAAAGATGAAACTAGTTTAAGACTCAAAAATGGGAAGATAGTCTAAGAGACAGACCTTTGGTAATTCATATGTGATTATAAATGTTTCAGGTGCCAAGCATACTGTATTTTGTGAATTTTTATTTTTTTGGCCTTTTTGCAAATGTGCATTGACTTCCCTTTGATTTTCTTCTTAACTGTTAAATATTTCAAATGAGGTGGTTTTCTCAAGAGAAATACCAAGAATTGTTTTCCAATTTTCTTTTCTTTTTCTGCTTTAAAAGTTAAAAACACTGTAAAATTTCTTAACAAAGGGATGCAAATTCATTGTAGGAAATTTGGAAAATGCAGAAAAGAATAAATAAGGAATGAAAAATGACCCGTAATCCTATTATCTAGAATACATGACTGTTAGCATAGGATTATGTTTTCTATGCTTGCTGTGCACAGAAATTATAGTTGTCCTCTACATAGTTTTTAAACCCTGATTTGTAAGGGAACATTCTCTCATGTCCTTATTATTGTTCAAAAGTTTTATTTTTAAAATAACTACTTGATATCCCTCTTGTTTCATTGACTAGATCCCTATTTTCAGTATTTTTCTCTCTTTTTTCTATTATCTAGGTCATTGCAGTGAACTTAAATCTTTGCATCTCTGATTATTCTTTTGGGAGAGTTTCTTAGCTATAAAATGACGAGGCCTAAAGTATAAGCATTTCTTATTTTATATTTTTTATTTTTTATCAAATTAGGACGGGCTTATTAAAAAATCAGTCTTCTTGCCCTAACTGGTTTGGCTTAGTGGATAGAGCATTGGCCTTCGGACTCAAGGGTCCCAGGTTCGATTCTGGTCAAGGGCATGCACCTTGGTTGCGGGCACATCCCCAGTAGGGAGTGTGCAGGAGACAGCTGATCGATGTTTCTCTCTCATCAATGTTTCTAATTCTCTATCCCTCTCCCTTCCTCTCTGTAAAAAATCAATAAAATATATATTTTTAAAAATCAGTCCCCTGCCCTGTGCTTCTCTATTTCTCCTTCCCCCTGACTTATGTGCCTCAAATGCAAATATTTTTAACTCTTTTTAGTTGTTTCTTCCAATATATATCTTCATGATTCTCATTAATATTTTATGCTTCTTTTCCTTATTTTGCAATTTTCAGTATTATCTCCTGATTTTCTGTTAGTTTTCTGGCACTCCATACCTCCATTACCAGATTCCCTCCCACATACACTTCCTCTCCCAGCCCCTAGAACTCTAACATCCTGATGTTTTTTAAGTTAAATCAGTGTCAGCGCTTACTCTGTGAAGACACTGCTGAGCCATCTAGTAAGATGGTATGACGCTGCCTTCAGACACATCTTTTTGTTTTGTGTTTTTCTAGTGTGAATTGTTTACCGTTTCTATTTGCCTCGCCTTAATTAGTACAATAAATATTTACTGATGACTTGCAGGGTTCTAGGAACACATCAGTGAACAAAACACAAAAATCCTTGCTCTCACTAAAACTGAGCTGTAACCTTTCCATCAGCATCCCTCCTAACATGGCCAGCAGATCAGATGGGATCAGATGGTCTGCCTGTACCTCTCCATGGAACAGCATGCTTCCCAGAGGCTCTGGCTGCAGCTGGCCAGGTTGCTCTCTGAGCCTGCTGGTCAGTTTTCCTGAGAGGCCTGTTTCCAGCACCCTGGGAAGAGCCTTCCCTCTCTCCCTGGCTGGGACTGCTATTTCCTGGAGTCACCACCTTCCTTCCTCTGTGTTGGTGCATTACCTCATCCCGGGAGAGCTTATGTTCTATACTTTCCTGAGAGAGAAGGCACCTGGGGAGAAAATTTTTGCAGCTTCTCACCTGTGGGAAAGTATCTTTCTCCTACCATCACACTTGAAGGATAAATTAGCTGAATGTAAAATTCTGGGTTTGACCTTATCGGGTGGTTTTTGTCGGGTGGTTTTCGGTGTTATTTTTGAGGGGGCCAGTGGTATCTCACACCCGGATGCCACCTGTGGGCCCTCTGGAAGCCGGTGGGGTTTGTTTTCTGTGTTTTGATATTTCTCATGCCTGGTGCACACCATATTTCATTCTGATCCTGACCCTTCTTTCCAACCCATATGCTACACCTTGACCTAACATCTTTTTGTTCTATACTTGTGTTCACTATAATTCCTTTTTAGGGTTTGCTGAAGGTGGTGGTATATAGGCAGAATTGGCAAGTGTTGATGAGGTTTATTGGGGATATTTATGTCTTGTCTGGGAAGTTTTTCTGAAATTTTTCTTTGAAAGTCCCTCTTCCCCCAGAGCTCTCCACTCTACCCTACTTTTTCTTCTAGAACATTATTTGGGATTTTCACTGAAGTGATTGATTTTCCCTCTCCAAACACCTAACTGCATTTTCCTATTATCTTCCTGTTTGTCTTTGTCTTTGTGTTCTATTTTCTGGAAGATTTACACCACTTTTTATCTAACTTTCTACCGAATGAATTCTATTTTAGCCTTCATTTCTAAGACTTCTTGTTCTCTTGAGGTTCCCTTTTTAAACACACACACACACACACACACACACACACACACACACACACCATCCTGTTCTTGTTCTACTTTTATGGGTCAATATATTTCTTTGCTTATCTGGTAGATATATATTAAATTTTTAAGAAATTATTAATCACGTTCTGTTTTCTGCATTGTCTCTATTTCCTATGAGTTTTGTTCTTTCTCTTTCTTTCCCCTTCTGTTTATGAGTTCATTTTGATTTCTTTTATGTTAGAGTGTTTTCTCAAATGTCATGTAACCTTAGGTATTTGAGGGTAAGCTGTCTGGAACACTGTGGTTGGCCATGGGTGGCCGAACCACCTAACAGGGAACCAGAGATGACATTAGAGGACCCTAAGATATCTGTATCGATCTTTTCTTTAACTGGATAGTTTCTTTAGAGATGAACCTTTCAGTGTCCTGCTCAGAGGACCGAAAGTGTCACTGCTCAAATTCTGCTGTAAAACTGGTGATTTGGGACCTTTTACAATTTGGGGTATGCACCTCATTTCCACTTCTCTACCTTCTCCCCTGTTCTAGGAGCTGAACATTTTTGGTTCAGTTTCTCCAGAGAGTAACCCGTTGCTGTTTATGTAGCGGTTTCTAGAATAACTATCTAATAGGCATTATGAGTTATATTCTCATGAATAATGTATGAGTTTTCCTATTTTACATTCTGTTTTTCTTTAAAAAATACTTTACCAGTATAATAAATTGAAAATTATACTTTACACGTGTTTCTTTCATTACTAGAGAGATTGGATATTTTCCATGTGTTTCATGGGCTTATCCAATCTAATAAAGAGGGAATATGCTAATTGACTCTCACACTATTGCAAAGATGGCAGCGCCCACAGCCAATAAGAAGGGAATATGCTAATTGACTGCCTCGCCGTCAAAGATGGCGGCACCCACAGCCAGTAAGGAGAGAATGTGCTAATTGAATGCTATGCCCTCAAAGATGGCAGCACCCATAGCCACAAGATGGCGGTGCCCAGTCCCCTCAACCCCCCAGCCGCCCAGGGCCGTCTGAGGCTCAGGTAACCAGGGTCAGCCGAGGCTTGTGCTGCCAGCAGAGGCAGCAGCCGAGGTGTGATGGGGCGTCGCCTTCCCCTGATCACTGGGTCGCCTCCTGCCCCTGAGGGCTCCTGGACTCTGAGGAGGGCAGGCTGGGCTGACAGACCTCCCTCCAGTGCATGAATATTCATGCACCGGGCCTCTAGTATATTATATGGAATACTGGAGGCCCGGTGCATGACATTTGTGCACTGCGGGAGGATCCCTCAGCCCGGCCTGCACCCTCTCACAGTCCAGGAGCCCTTGGGGGATGTCTGCCTGCCAGCTTAGCCCTGCACCCCGTGGAGGATATTCACCTACCAGTTTAGTCCTTAGTGCTGCCGCTGAGGTGGGAGAGGATCCCACCACCATCACTGTGCTCACTAGCTGTGAGCCCAGCTTCTGGCTGAGCAGCGCTCCCCCTGTCGGGGCACATTGACCACCAGAGGGCAGCTCCTGCGTTGAATGTCTGCCCCATGGTGGTCAGTGCGCATCATTGCGACCAGTCATTCTGCCATTCGGTCAATTTGCATATTAGCCTTTTGTTATATAGGATCCTGTTTATGTCTTCTTTGTTTTTCTTCTTTTGGTTACTCACTGAAGTTTGACTCCTATTGCTGGCATTGGGAAATTAAGGCCTTCATTATAATTACTGGTTTTGTGTGATTCTCTGTCCCTGACACAGCACCTGTAGCCTCCTGTGAGCCAGAGGCACCTGGCATGGGTTATCTGGCACATGATATGCATTTCCTATCAGGTGGGCCAACATAAGTTCAGCTAAACACCTAAGTAGCCATCCAAGACCTTTTTCTGCCTCTTACAAGTTCTGTATATGAATCAGACCAGTGGTCTGCAAATGATGGCCCCTGGACCAACATCTAGCCCACAGCTGGGGTAAATAGAGCCTTACTGGAGCACAGCCACACTTGTTCCTTTCCACATCGCCTATGGCTGCTTTCATGTAGCACTGGCAGAGTTGCGTAGTTGTGACAGAGATCACTGAAATGTAGAATATCTACAATCTGGACACTTATAAAAATTTACCATGCCCTGGACTAGGTGTTTGTTGGTTTCTTGATACCATCATGTAACTACTATTTTCAGAGTCTCGTGAAAATTGATGGTTCCTTGTTCTTACGAGTAAAACCTAATAAGTGTGATTGTCATTCTTTCTGCAAAAACCAATAAATACTAGTAAGATGACAGTGGCAGTGATCTTTCTTCAGATGATGTATGTGACTATAATGCCTGCATCAGCCTACCCTTCAGTGAATTCCCCCAGATAATTGGTTCCAGGAGTATTGCTTTTGTAGCCACAGTCTGCGCTGGAAGTCACTCCACCTCCCTTTCCATGCCTCCCCCTCTTCCTACTCCTGAATGTGCAAAATGGGGTTACCCTGCTCAGGCCTCTCTGTCACTATTTTCCCAGTAGTGCAAAACAAATTTATGTCTAAAAAATAACAACCATTACATGGATGCCAGTAGTCAGCACGTGGAAGCTGAAAGAAGGTATGTCTGTTGAAACCACCCATCTTTTGTGGATGTTCTCATCTCGTCTATGTGTAGGGCCCTGGTTTTCCTCCTGTTGGGTTCTCCATGTCCACCTTGTGGCTGTCACCTCCATCTCCTTTCAGGACCCACACTCCATATCTCAAGGGCTGAGTACCAGGCGTGGCTGTCCCCCTGCACTCCTTTGCTCGGTGGGGCCACTCCCCTGTGGACCTGCCTCTCCCTCTCTGACTTTGGAAGGGGAACCTCTGTCTAGCTCTGTGCTCTCGGAGATCATTCTCTCTTTCTCTGTGTCAGTATCCTGGGATTCTTCCCGAGTCCCTGCCAATAACATGTCCCCTGGTAGTGGCCTGGACACAAAGATGCCAGCTGCTGATTCCCGCCCCCTCCCATGCATTCCCCATGAAACAGGGCATCTGGGCAGTAGCACCCTGTGTTATGTGTATAGAGGTGTGACAGTGGGTGCGGTGGAAGACTGTGCAGCAAGGGTTAGCATAGCAGGCCCAGGACTACTATCTCAGGAAGGCTGCTTGCAAGGTTGGCTCATGGATGGCATCTCGGAACTTGACTATTGGGAGGGTTCTGACCATTCCCTGGTAGGAGTGGCTCACTCTGCCTAAACTGTGCAAATGATACAGTTTATGTTGCACATCTGTGTTCCTTCTGGAATCCTGGAATCTGAGTCCATGGCAGGCAGAGGTATGTATGTAACCAGTCTCCAATATGAACCCTGGACATTGAGTCTCTAAAGAGCTTCCCTGATAGACTGTTTCACACATGTTGTCATAAGTCATTGCTGGAGAAATTGAGCGCATCCTGTGTGGCTCCACTGGGAGAGGTAAGTCAGTTAAGTTGAGCTTGACCTAGTCTCCTCTGGACTCTGCCCCTTGAACCTGTCCCTTTGCTCATTTTGCTTTATGTCCCTGTACTATTGTAAATCTTAGCTAGGGGACCTCCTAGTGAATCACCGAACTTGGGAGTGGTCTTGGGTGCCCTCCCTGGACACAGGGCTGCTCCTAGGGATGTCCAAAGCTCTCCAGGCTGTGCAGGGCCAAGCAGATGCTGGTGTCTGATAGTTCTCCACACATGTTCTGCGGTCGTTGCCTCTTTCACAAAAGCACCACTTGCAAAGGTGAAGTAATACCGAGGAGAGCCGCTCCCACCAGCATTGTCTCAGCCAGGTGACAGTGGAGTGTGTTCTTAGCTGTTACCCTTTCTCCATTTCTGGGTGGAGCTCCTTTTTATCTCTCTGATCCTGTTGCCTGGTAAGAGGCCCTCGGCAATCTCTGGAGGCGATATTAAAGCAGGTGACAGAGACCAGTTCCATTTACAGTGCAACAAATCAGGGACTGGTGGTTGTCATCCTTTCTTCATTGCCTCTTCCTACCTGTGTTCTTCCCACAAGCAAATGAGGCATTTCTTATCTCTGGTCACATCACACAGTCGGCTTGTGCTGATGTTTGGCTAATAAGTTGTTTTTGGAAAAGCTCTTGTGATCATCCTGTTGGACATGCGGCCTCTGTGGCTGGGTCTGTGTTAAGGGAGTGGCCCCTGAAAATGGGCACCCGCAGTCTGCTCAGGCATGATTGATCACTGTGACAGAGGGACATGCTGATACTGTGGCTTTTCTCTATGCGGGGTCTCCTGTCAGCAAGGAAAACACGGAAGGACTGAACTGCAAAGCAAAACCAATGTCTTCAGCACTTGACAGTGGGGTAAAAAGGCAGAGCGGAAGAGATCATGTCCCACAGGGGAGCCAAGTGGGTACATGGAGCCGAAAATTAATTACGTAACCAGTAAGTGTTCATTGAGCCTCTTCTAGGTGCGGGGGATGTAATGCAAAACGAAATGGACAAGGAACTCACCACAGGGGGTGTAGGTTCTAGTTACAGAAACAGGCAGTAGACAGGTTTCTAATAATAATATCAAGTGGAGATAAGTGTGCTACAAAAACACAAAGCAGGATTAAGAGAACAATACCCAAAGGACTTGTATGCATGCATATAAGCCTAACAAATGGACACAGACACCAGGGGGGGAAGGCATGAGTGGGGGATTGCGGGGGAGGGGCACTGGAGGGATAAGGACACATATGTAATGCCTTAATCAATAAAGAGAGAGAGGGGGGAAAAAAGAGAGAACATTACCTGGGATGGGTTGAGGATGCGTTTAGGCTGGCTGGGGAAGGCCTCTGAGGGGGTGCTGTTTGAGTTAGAATTGAAGACAGAAGGTTCAGTGGGAGAGAGTCTGGGAAGCAGGACATTTCCTAGCATGTCTGCAGGTCAGAGCGAGGCTAGTTTGGCCGGAGTGTGTTGAACAGGGGTATGAGGGTGAGAACTCTATAGGCCAAGCTAGGGTCGGGTGCTGGGTGCCCTGAGAACATATTCATGCTAATTGTGATAGCAGCTGCTGTGATTACTTGTTTGGTCAATTTTAGTTTTTACTTTTTAAAAATTAAATTTATTGGGGTGATATTGGTTAATGAGATTATGTAGGTTTCAAGTATAGTTTTCTATGATACATGATCTGTATATTGCATGCCCACCACCCTAAGTCAAATCATCTCCTGTCTCCACATATTAGGCCCATGTTACCCTTCACTACCCTCCACCCCCTTCCTCTGGTAACCACCACACTGCTGTCTGTGTCAGTGAGTTTCAGTTTTATATCCCACATATGAGTGAAATCATATGGTTCTTAGCTTTTTCTGAATGACTTATTTTGCTTAGCATGATATTCTCAAGATCCATTCATGTTGTCAACAAAGGGCAGTATTTCATCTTTCCTTAGGGCTGAGTAGTATTCCATTGTGTATATGTACCACATCTTCTTTATTCAATCCTGCATGGAAGGATACTTGGGCTGTTTCCATATGTTGGCCATGGTGGATAATGTTGCATTGAACTTAAAGGTACATATATCTTTGAGAATAAATATTTTCAAATTTTTCAGGTAGATACTCAGAAGAGGGATTGCTGAGTCATGGGAGGAACCTTCATACTGTTTCCCGTAGTGGCTATACCAGTTACATTGACTCCAGCAATGAATGAGGGATCCTTTTTCTCCACAACCTCTCCAGCACTTGCTATTACTTAACTTGTTGATAATAGCCATTCCAACAGGTGTGAGGTGGTATCTCATTTCCTTAATAGCTAGTGAGGTTGAGCATCTTTTCATATATCTGTTGGCTACTTGTATATCTCCTTGGGAGAAGTGTTTATTCAAGTCTTCTGCCCAGTTTTTGATTGGATTATTTGTTTGGTGTTGAGTTGCGTGAGTTCTTTATATATTTTGGATATTAATCTCTGCCAGCACTGTTGTTTGCAAATATCTTCTCCCATTCAGTGCCAATTTTCTCTAAAAGCATATAAAACTTGGGCCCTGCTTGATTCTCTGTATTTAGTGATTGCATTAAGCGTGGTGCTGCATCTTTCCTTTCATCATCATCAGTTACAGAGTTTGGCCCATTCTGAAAACTCCCATGACTGTTTATCTAAAAGATTGCCATCTCCAGTTGGTTCACCTGGGAGGCTGTGTCAGGTGGAGTGGTTGGCATAGATCAGTGGTCGGCAAACTGCGTGCGGGCGCGCACATACAGTGCGATTGAAACTTAGTGGCCCATGCGCAGAAGTCGGTATTTTATGGAAGAGCCACACTGAAGGGGCCAAAGAGCCGCATTTGGCTCACGAGCCGCAGTTTTCCTACCACTGGCATAGATAGTCATACCATTTTTTAATTTTATTCGGAGTTTGATGTGTTTAATTTGTGAAAAGGTTGGGCACACTCAGAATGAAGGAGTAAAATGAGACGTTCCTTTACCATGGAAGGTAAATATTGCCTCATGTAGTGAAGTGATTTCAGGTTGGGTCTGTGTCTTCGGAATTGGGTGTGTCTCAGGAAAGATAGAACAGAGAGCAGTAGCAGAATAGCCCCCCTAGTTCTCTTTCGCAGGAGACCTTTAGGAGTGTTCCCTCCAGATTCCCTGCCCTAAGTAGGCCGCCTACTCCATACTCTTCCCAGTCCATACTGTTGCTTCGGGGAACAGGAGGGCTTGCTTTTGTTGCCAGCTCTGCTAATGATTCGTAGTTTTTACATGGGGATAAAGCCACGTTCTGGTTTTTTATTTTTGAAATGAGAGCATTTGGGTTTTCTCTAAGGTCTTTCAACTCCAAACTTCTATGATTTTAATGGAATTTTTATTTATTCCTTCCCAGCACCTCCACCCCACCCCAGCCAAGTCCATGGTCCCAGACATCAGTGAGTTGCGTGCCCCCCCCCCACCCCCTACACACACCCAATTAGGATCTATCTTCCTATTTGTTTTTGCCTTGGGCCACAGCTGGGACTGAATTTCCATTTGAATGTTTCTGTTTCATAGGCAACTTTTATAACCATCAGTTGTGTTGTGTCTCTTCAGGACACATGGGAGGTGTGTGTGGGGGGGCGGGCGGGGCAGCAAGGGGGAAACAACACATTATATGACTTTCTACTCTGACAGCTCTTTGAAAAGCCACTGCAGCTGAGGCAGATACCAAAGTACTGGGAAGGTCATGTTTCAAGGTGAGATCTCCAAATACCTTTTAGATGGAGGAGGTCATGACCCCCACTTATTCCTCCCCATATATACACCTGGCTTAGGGCAAACTCATTGCTGTGGCTGGGAAAAATAGCGAGCAAGCATGCCTCCAGGGGAGGATGGGCCCTTAATAGACCTTCACACATGAGAGGTAACCCATTCTCATTTAATTATAATTCATTTTGGAGCCCACTGTGCACCCTGGCCCCTCATGTATGTTTATATAACATGCATTTATAAGTGTACTAGTCATTGAGTGGAAAATATGAAAATTGAAAATGGATGACTGATTCATTAAATTGCAAAGGAATCCATTATCAGTGGGCACTTGGTTCCAAGCATTGGGCTGGTTACTCGTGCTGTGATTTTAGTATAAGTGTGGTGGGGGCGGGGGAGGGGGAATAGAGGGTGGGAGGAGAATAAGATAAGTCTGCAGGTGTCAATATGAGTAGGTGCTTTTCTCCCTTCTTTTTCTTTCCCTTTGCTCCATATATCTACCCTTCTCTTCCCCTTTCCTATCCTCTTTCTATTCCTCCTTCTCTTACTTTAAATTGAAGAAAAGCAAGCTGGAAAGCTGCCTTTTGGGATAGTGGCCAAGCCCCTAGGAGCTGCAGTTAGCTGACAGGGGCTGTGCAGTGGCTCCCAGGACTGTGACTGAGGCTTTGCTGGAAGGAGGTGGGACCCACTTTGGCCTCACTACCTCATGCTTTAAGCACAGCCCCAGACCACCATGTGGAGGAGAGTCACAGTGGGGACGGGTAAGGGCTCCCCTCCCAGGTGCCTGCCTGCTCTTTTTCTTTGTTTTCAGTGTCCAAATGGAGAGATGGCAGATCTGCAGAGACTAGTACTCGGGCTGCTTCACACAGCCTTTCCCATTCACTGAGGAGATCCTGTCCTCTTTCCTGGTGGCCCCAACCATTTTGCCTGTGAGTGAGGGACAAATAGAGGAGAGAGATGAAATTGAGTTCTGCCTTCTTTCATGGTGGCTGGTCTACACGGTTTCAGGCATTTCTAAGGGCAGCAGCTGTTGTCTGGCTCCATGGACCCTCAAAGTGGTAGGAAGATCTCCATGCTGGCAGGAGAGCCACTGTCTTCATTTTAATGTTTTTGTTTTTATTTTCATCTGTTTCCAATTGATAACATAGGCTCTCACCATGGGATTTTATTGGGATGCCAGGTGTTGCTCCCCCCCCCCCCGAAATCACTAGAATTAAGCATTAAGGTATGATATTCATATTTCCGAGAAAAACTTAGAAATATATAGTGCAACAAAGGCTTTTTATTCCAGGTACATTCTATTGCAGTCACGTTCTCCATAAGGGGGTTGTAGTGCTGCATGCTGAGGGTTTTAGAAAAGGTCCAGACATGTAAGTGTGGGTGTCCCATGCATTTATTGACATTTGGGATTTAAAAATACCAGAAAAGGGCAATTGGAGACTTGGAGTGGCCAGAAAATTCTAGAAGTTATGGTGAAGCTACTTATAAGTCTAAGATAGTAGAGCTGGGTTGTGCAAGGTATCTGCTGAGGCTGCTGGGAATTGGCAGATCAGTGGGCTTTTGTCAGGCAGCATGATCATCTTGGGGTCCTCTTTCAGTAATTCATTCCCAAATATTAGAGTTTTGAAAGAGGATATAATGGGAAATAAATCTTCATGGTGTTGAAAATATTTTTACCCCAATTGACCTCCTCTTTTATTCTCACTCTTTCTGCTCTGACTTAATTTTAATAGGTAATTTCATTATCACATAATAAGAATATTTATTCCATTTTGACACATCATACAGATTCTCTCCAAAGATTTCCAGAGCAACACAACAGCAGTGGCCTGATAGTGGCTTGTCGGTAATGTCACTGGCTTCCAGCAAACAGGAAAGGGTTGTTTGGAGTTTCTCCTGGGCAGCTCTGAAACCTGGCAGTGGTTTCGGGAAGCTTGAGTTACACCACATTGCAGCTTGTATCTCAGTAGCTCTCTTGACTTTATACAACAAGTGCTCCCCTCTCTTCATCTGAGCTCTGCTTCAGGATCTGGAGACAGGTTGGATGGTTTCACAACATTCCTTCCAAATCATAAGAAGTTATGGGCTTCGCATTTGAAGTGGGACCCAACAGTGACTTCAGCTTTATTTGGGAGGTAGAAATGAGGTGAAAT
>NW_006293789.1:694948-697470 GCF_000327345.1 Myotis davidii | reverse complement strand
TCATCTAGTAACATTTGGCAGCCTTAAGCACACGTTTGTTCTTATTTGAATATTGACTCTGGAAAAAGAAATACCATGATCTTGGCCATTTAGGCAAAGAGGTGGGGAGGAGGGAGAAGAGAGTGGGAACAGACTGAATTCATTAAATTTTGAGCAGCAGGATAGGCAGAACCAACTGTATTTGAGTTATGTTTTCTATAGGGCTATGTTTTAGGGATTTGGGTATGGATACCAGGAACTTAAAAAAGAATATACAACTTCACTATTCACTATGATCATATATAACTATCTGTACCTGGAAGACAATGTCAAGAATTTGTGGGCACTAGTAAACACCAAATATTACATTACTTGGCTTGGTATTGAGGGAGTTGCTGGCTCATTCTCCATCCCGCCCCTGAATTTCCTGTTCTTAATATTCTTGGCTTCAAGTTTTTATTGATGGAAGGTTAAATATTTCCCCCCCTCCCGCCTTCTAACATATCACTAGAACTTAAGGTTATTTTCCTTCCTCTTTCTTTTTACCACTCTCCCCCCCCCATTTAATCCCCGTGGAATTAAGTTTAATACTTGAAAGAAAAATCACTTTCCTTATTCCTTATAGAGTATATGAGAGACAGTAAGAAAGGGAGAATCATTTTATACAACTGACCTTATTCTGCAGACGTTGTAATCCAACTATGTCATGTGACCTCTCATTCTCCTGTTATTTATTTTACTTTCCTAAAATAAACTTGCTATTTGATTAGGAAAAGAAAACAATTTTTTTCCCCAAATGGTAAAAGCTCTAGAATCCAGAAAAGGGAAGATAGATGAAAACTGTGATTTCCCAAACTAGTGATTATGACTAACTTATTTGTAGTATTTTTGTAAACACAGTTTATGTTGGAGGCAGGACTTTCAGTATGGCAGAGCGAGCAGCTTGGCAGATCCTCTACAAAAAAAAAAGGCAATGACAAAACTGGATAAACTTGAGTATAATCATTTCAAGGCTTTGGGAATTAATGAAAGGCATATATCAAGTTGAGAAGTGGTTACTCATGAAAAACTCTGAAACTATTAAAGACTGTGGTATTGATCATTCTTCTGCCTGGAGCCGCTACTATTCGCTACCCCAGCCCTGTTAGTGGAGGACTTCTCACAGGGCAGGGCAATCTGATAAAGCCAGCAGCTTCCCTTGATAGAGAGCAGCAATTGTTTTGGAGGGGAGCACAGAAAAGCCCCATGTCCAGTCAGTAACAGTAGTGATCTTGGCAAATGAATGTGAATACCACTGGCTCAGCTAGACTGAAGTTGCCTTCTGGTTTGGGGCAAGCAATGAAACAAAAGATTAGCCAGATAATAGTATGGAGATCCAGAAAGTGAAAGCCACAAGGAGCTTTGATAAGCTCTCCAGGACTCTGCTTAGGAGATTCTACAGTGTCCACTCATCCTTATCTGACCATGAACCTATATGAGTGCATGAGAAGGTATGGCAGAAAATAAAGGCTAGTTTTAAATACTTCTGAATATTGAATGTTCTACCAACAGACACACAGATCCATTGCTAGAAGGTGGAAAGCTTGCTGACTTGAGGTATTTATACACAACTTGCAACCAATTATTGGCTGATTACTGAGCTGTGAAGACCCAGGAGTGATCCTTAGGACTCTAGGCTTAAAAAAATAATAATTAAAAAACAAATGCAATAAAAAACAACCATGAGCAGATTCAATAGCCAAATATTATGGTGATTATGGAGGAAACAGATTCCATAGATTCAGTCTAAGCAATTTACTAAACAAACAAAATAATACCAACAACTCTCAGGGGGAAAGTCAGAACCCAGAGCTGCTACAATATATATCTAAAATGCCTAGTTTCAGCGAAAAAATTTCCGAGACATTCAAAGAAACAAAATAATCATAATAAGAGGAGAAAAATAGTTAACAAAAACTATCTTTGAGTAGTTTCATATCTTGACCTTAGCAGATAGAACCTTCAAAGCAGTTACTATAAGAACTAATGGACACCATGTTTAAAGATTGATGGAAAGTATATGACAACAATGACTCCATAAGTAGAAAATCACAACAAAGAGGGAAAGTATATAAAATAACCCAGTGGAAATTCTCAAGTTCAAAAGTAAAATAGCTGAAATGAAAAATTCATATAAGAGGCTAATGCAGTATTTGAGATGTTGAAAGAAATAATTAGTGGACTTGAAAGTGGATAAATGGAAATTATCCAAACTGAAGAACAGACTATAAAAGGAAAGATGAGAAACCTGTATGAATTCAAGCATCTATCCTATCTAATAATAGACAAAGATACAAATTGACCATACCTTTGCTACACCCATCATTGGCTAATCAGAGTGATATGCAAATTAACTGCCAACAAAGATGGTGTCTAATTTGCATATACTGGCTGGGAGCGAAGACTGAAGACACCGTAGAAGGAAGCCAAGCAATGGAGCCGAGGTAGCGGAGACGGGCAGGAGAGAAGTGGCAGAGACGGGTGGGGGAGAAGCGGCAGAGACG
>NW_006293789.1:674949-694842 GCF_000327345.1 Myotis davidii | reverse complement strand
ACTGTCGGTTTAGGCCCGATCCCCAGGGATCGGCAGTCGAACATTCCCCGAGGGGTCCTGGATTTGAGAGGGTGAATCCTGGGCTGAGGGGACCCCCTCCCGTGCACGAATTTCATGTACCAGGCCTCTAATCCTTTATAATAAAAGCCTAATATGCAAATTGATGGAACAGCAAAACTACTGGTGGAACAACCAGTTGCTATGATCGCACTGACCACCAGGGGGCAGATGCTCAAAACAGGAGCTTCCCCCAGACCACAGGCTCCAGGCTAGCCAAGGTGAGTGCCAGCGGGGTCCCCCTCCACCCATCGCCCTGCCGGTCACCCCAAAGATCGGCCCTGATCTCTGGCCAGGCCTAGGGACCCTACACTGTGCACAAATTTCATGCACCAGGCCTCTAGTACTAATATATGTGTAATAGGAACTCTAGAAGAATAGAGAAAGGGGCAGAAAAAAAACATTTGAAGTTATAATAGCTGAAATTTTTTTTTAAATATATTTTATTGATTTTTTACAGAGAGGAAGGGAGAGAGATAGAGAGTTAGAAACATCGATGGGAGAGAAACATCTTTCAGCCGCCTCCTGCACATCTCCTACTGGGGATGTGCTCGCAACCCAGGTACATGCCCTTGACCGGAATCGAACCTGGGACCCTTCAGTCCGCAGGCTGATGCTCTATCCACTGAGCCAAACCGGTTTCGGCAATAGCTGAAAATTTATAAGTAACATTAATCTGATCAAGATGCCCAAATGAACTCCAAGTAGTATAAACACAGATTCACATGTTGACACATCATAGTCAAGTTGTTGAAAGACAAAGAGAAAATCTTGAAAGCAATTAGAGAAAAACAACTCATCACATCAGAAACAATGAAGACTATAAGACAATGTTATACAAAGTGCTAGTTAAAAACAAACTAGCACTTAATTCTTTTTCCAGCAAAACTATTGTTCAGTAGTGAAGGCAAAATGAAGACATTCCCAGTCAAATGAAAAACTCAGAGAATTTGTTGCTAAGCACATCTACTCTATACCACATCTACCGTATATGAAAATTAAAAGATGTCCTTGGGCTAAGAGGAAATGATACTAGATGGTAACTTGAATTTACACAAAGAAACAAACACCAGAGAAGGTAAATGGGTAAATGTAAAAGGGTATAACTAGATAGAAATACGTTTTTCTTTGGTTAACTTCTTCCAAATTCTGTAAATATAATATTGTTGGTTTTATAATATATTAATGATTGACAAGTTTAAGAACTTATATTTAAAAAGATGAAAGGTTCCAATAACTTAAGCTTATACACTAAGAAACTAGAAAAAGAAGAGCAGAGTAAACCCAAAGCAAGCAGAAGTAATGGAAAAAATAAAGATGACAGTGAAAATTGCCCAGCTGGCATGGCTCAGTGATTGAGCATCAACCTATGAACTAGGAGGTCACAGTTCAATTCTGGGTCAGGGCACAAGATTGTGGGCTTGATCCCCAGTGTGGGGTGTGCAGGAAGCAGCTGATCAATGATTCTTTCTCATCATTGATGTTTCTTCTCTCTGCCTTTCTGAAATCAATAAAAATATTGTCTTAAAAAAAATAAGAGTGAAAATCAATGAAATAGAATTCAAAACAATAGAGAAAATCAATGAAACCAAAAGTTAGTTCTTGAGAGTGATATCAACATCATGGCAGTGTGGGAAGGCTCCATTGTTTCTCTCTTAAATTTACAAAAGTTGGACAACTATGACTCAACAAAGGATCCCCTGCTCAACACACACAGTCTGATAGATCCGTGCATTGGGGCATATGAAGGTGGGTGTATTAGAATGAGTAAAGGAGGTGGTGGGAATGAGGGACAGGGACAGTGGTGGCTGCAGATTCAGTTTATTGCCCACCATGGCTCTATGGAACATGGGAGCCTGGAAGAAGTTAGGCTACAGCCCTCACACTACAGCCTGGAGCATAAGATGGGCAGAAGCAATTTCTCTCCTAGAATCGGCATCTCTTTTCCCCGCCCTATTGCAGCAGAATGAGGTAGAGGTGTCTGGGAAACTTTTAACAGAACAGCTGAGTCCACAGCCATTACTGGCCAGGGAGCAACGGATCCACAGGATGGCAAACCTGCCTCCTCTCCCCCATGCACCCAGGAAGAGCCAAATTCACTGTGGAAAAAGGAGATAGCTCTGGGAATTCTTACAACCAGCCCTCTACCCCCACCACATCCTTCTAACACAGGAGTGATGCATCATTACTAAGGAGAGCTGATCACAGAAAGGCCACCTGCCAGCAACCTTACCTTAGTTAGTCAAAGTGATTCAACTCCACAGTAATCCCAGAGGTACAGATAGTGCAGGTAAGAGGAAACAAATACTTATGCTATGGTACCATCTACTGGAAAAACAAAAGTACCCTACCTATCAATCTTCTGAATTGTCAGGAGCAAACCAGTATCTACACATGAAAAAAGATCACTATCTCAAATGCCCAGACAGAGAAACAATCCATCAACTACCTAAGACAACTTGGGAGTACAGAAAGGAAATACAAAGTCTCCAGAAACCAAACTCAAAGCCTTGGAAGAGTATGACTTAAATGACAGAATTCAAGATTGCAGTTATCAAGAAACTCAATTATATACAAGAAAACTCAGCAGGGTGTCTGAGAATGCAGCTCAGTTCTGACACAGCTACCCAGGGATAGCATCACATTTCACAGGTTAAGGATTTAGTCCTCTAAAACTGCTACCCGCCACCACACACACACCTCAGACACCAGTTGCAAGCCCACACTGTTACCTGTGATTCTGGCTACAAATTGGAGGTTCTAACGACCCTTTCTTTGGGTTGATTACTTTTCTAGCATGGCTCACAGAACTCAGGAAATCCTGTTTACTCACTAGATTACTAATCTATTACAAAGCATATTAAAGGATACAAATCAAGAGCCAGATGAAGAGATGCATAGGGTGAGGTCCCAACAAAGGAGCTCCTGCCCTCCTGGAACTTGGACCCCAGCAAGGAAGGTGGCACATGGAAGCTTTCTGGTTCCCCAAAGTGGAGGGTCTCTGAAAAAGAGGAACAATGAGCTGTCTCCCTGGGTTTTTATGGAAGTTTCATTTCATAGTCATGATTGACTAAGTCACTGGCAGTTGAACTCAAACTTTAACCCCTTCCCTCCCCAGAGGTGGGAGGCAGGGGAGCTGGACTGAAAGTTCCAACCATTTAATCTCATGACTGGTTCTCCTGGCAACCAGCCCCTACCCTTGGATGGGGCCAAAAAGCCGCGTCATTAACATAACAAAAGAAACCTTTTATCACTCTCAACATTTGGGAAATTCCAATGGTTTTGGGAGCTGTCAGCCAGGAAACATGGATAAAGACCAAATATCTTATAAATCAAAATATTACATCTATAGTGACTGAAAAGCTTCTGAATGAGCTCAGTAACAAGAATTTGAATTACTAATTAGGATTCTTCCTAAAGAGAAAAGGCTGGGCTCACATGGCTTCATTACTGCATTCTATCAAATATTTAAAGAGGAAATAATACCAATCTTTCACAGACTTTTCATAAAATATTGGAGGAAGGAATACTTTCCAGCCTATTCTGTGAACCCAGTGTTACCTGTATACCAAAACTAGACAAAGATAGCACAGAAATATCAAACTACAGACTATGGACTCCTATGAACACAGACATAAAAATTTTTAAGACATTTGGAACCTGAATCCATGAACATATGTAAAAAGGATTATATGTCACAAATAATTGAAATTATCCTAGGTATGCAGGGTTGGTTCAACATTTAGAAATTATTAATATAACCCTATATAATACAAGCCTAATATGCTAAGTGTCCAGTCATCCAGTTGGCTATTTAACCAATCAAAGCGTAATATGCTAACGACCCGTAAGGCTGCTACTAAATGTGCAAGGAGAACAGGTAAGAGAGAGAGAGAGAAAGAAAGGCAGAGAGAGAGAGAGAGAGAGGGAGAGAGAGGGACAGAGACAGACAGGCATACTCTTTGTTAAGCTGGGATTATATTATCTCAGATTTGGGAAGGACCAAGTTGTGGGTTTTGTTTTTTTTTCAAACTAACCAATCACTTTACCAATCTTCTGTGGACGGGGGCTGCATTTTCCCCCCTCTCCAAAAAACAAATAAACAACAAACAAAAACAAATCCATTTCCTAGATCTTCAGCGTTCTCTCCCCCTTATCCAATTCCATACTTTCCCAGGCTAGACTGGCAGGTCTTTATTGTTGCCAACTTGGTTCCTACATGCCTCATATTGGAAGCATCTCACCCTGTGCAATCTTGTCAGTGTCCTATTCAACTCCCCAGTTATTTTTGGCTTTTTAATGTCTGATTCCCTTTATTTTTCTCCTTTATTAATATCTAACTACACTAACATTACTAGAATAGAAGTAAGGAATTACATACTATTTTAAATAGAGAAAAATCATTTGAGAGAATTCAATATTGACTCATGAAAAATGTCTCAACAAATTAGGACAAATCTAGAGGTAAATAAAAGTATGAATGTTTTCCCCTTAAGAAAAAGAAAAGGCCAATCTTTGTCCATTCTTGCCACTTATATTTAACAGTGTACATTAACTGTTGAAACTGAGTGATGGGCAGTAGGGATTTGTTATGTCATTCTTCATACCATTGTGTATGTTTCAAATTGTTTCTAATAAAATTTAGAGAGCCCTAGCAAATTTTTCTCAGTGGTTAGAGCAGGGGTGAGCAAACTTTTTGACTCGAGGGCCACAATGGGTTCTTAAACTGTACCGGAGGGCCGGAACAAAAGCATGGATGGAGTGTTTGTGTGAACTAATATAAATTCAAAGTAAACATCATTACATAAAAGGGTATGGTCTTTTTTTTTTTTTAGTTTTATTCATTTCAAACGGGCCGGATCCGGCCCACGGGCCGTAGTTTGCCCACGACTGGGTTAGAGTGTCAGCCCTCAGACTGAAGGACTGCAGGTTCGATTCTGGTCAAGGGCACATACCATGGTTGCAGGCTTGATCCTGGCCCTATCAGAGCATGTGTGCAAGGCAACCAGTTGATGTGTCTCTTGAGCATTGATGTTTATCTCACTATCTCTCTCCCTCCCTTCCATTCCCTCCTAAAAAAATCAATGGAAAAAGTATCCTTGGGTGAGGATTAACAACAACAACAAATTTTAGATAAAATAGCATAAGTTATTAACAGAAAAACTACTAACTCTTTAAGCCTTGTTTTGTTTTCTGTTTAGCCTAATTATTTAAGATCATGTTAGCAATTCTCTTAGAGTATGAATGAATATATCTTTATATGTTAATGTTGAATTCTTTGTATAAACAATATAGTTGAGAATTTAGGATTTAGAATATTATTTCTATTTGTAGAAAGTCATTTTTTTTCAGCCCTCAGAGTGATCAGATAATTGAAGGAGCTATTTATAAGAAGAATTGGACTTCATTAAAATAAAATTGTTGCAAATCCTTGTTTATCAAAATTTAATGTCCAGATATAGATCTGAGTTTCTAGGTGTTAGAAGCTATTTTCAATATGACATAAATTCAGGACCACAGATAAGTATGGTTGAGCCCTTAGAGTCTGTTTTGATTAGATGTGATCAGAAGTTTACCAAAGAACTGAGTCTAGGCTGGGAATCAGGAAAGGGGTTGTTTGTGTGGTTAGCAGTAGGTGGTGGGTGGTGGTCCTGTGTGGGAAGGGTTGGTTACTGTAGGGGTGGAGGTGGAGGGATGGTGATAGTGGTGGGGGCTGTTGTGTTTGGTGGATGGGAGTCACAGATTGGAATTGGGGTTGGTTGCATGTAATATGCAAAAGCCGAGATGATTTCAAAGCAACAGAAAGCATGAAAATATTTTGACTCTACTTTCCTTTTGAATGAGGAAGGCAAAAGAATAGAAGAAGAGAGTGACATTTAAAAAATAATTCTTCCCCTTTCCTCTGACAGAGAGATGCTCTCATTAGAGAATAATATACTTACCTTGGTTTTTCTAACTGCATTTTTCTACCTTTCCCAGAAACATATGTGGTTGTCATTTGTTTTTCTCCTCTGGGGTTCATATCGGATCTTTCCAAGTACCAGCACCATTATCACCATCTTTATTTTTATTTTTTTATTGCTTAAAGTATTACAAAGAGTAGTACATATTATCACCATCTTTAATTCACAAAATCTGTGTCAATTTCTGGGAGCCTTTGTTTTCTTTTGTTCTGGGGAAATACAAAAGAAGGCTGATCTATGGTCACTGACTTTAGTCTTATTGATTTTGCAATATTTTTTTGTTATGCTCAGGTTTGCTCACACAAACACACCCCAATTAGTGAACCAAGTGAACACAAGACAGTTGCAGAAGCTCACAGGCAGCCTGAAGGTGCCTATTTGAGCTGAATACTCTTGCAAAGTTTCACAAGTAAGGGAGAATGTGAGCTGGACCTGAAGGCAGGGTACGACGTTGAAAGCTATTTACATGTCCTTCATTAAGTTGTTAAGTGAAAAGAAGATTTATATTTAAGGTTTTGGAGCTCTTTGATCTTGTTCTTTTAAAAGGAGTGTGTCTGCATGAGGACCTTCTACATTTCAGCCTTCCCCACAAGCTCCTGCCTGGTCTTCCCTTGGCCTGGTGCTGAACTTAGAGGGAACTCTTACTCCAAGCTCATCTCCTGCAGTTTGTCCTGTCATTATGGAAATCATGAGTCATTACTCTTTGTTCCACAGTGCTGTGGCAGAGGGTGCTATTAGATTAGCTTCTGTGTTCTAGTAAACAGAATGGAAGTAAAGTGAGATTAATTCCTTACAGTGATGGTTGTTCACTGTAACTTGCACAAGAAGCAGCCATTCTCTGACCAAAGCTCTGGTTTATGACTCTGCGTGATGCTGAGAAATGAAATATTTCTAAGTACTCCTCCTGTTTCCCTTGCTTAGACCATGTTCTCCTTTCAGTACTGATTTCGTAGCTTAGTATGAGAGGCAGAAAGCCACATCCTACGAGTAGGCTGAGAAGCAGGGTTGCATATTGTTAATTGAAGTTAAGTGATTTCCTTCAAAGCCCACAGACTGGGAGGAGTGGATCGCAGCCTCTCCTGTGTTGAGTGTGTGCAGGTGAATTATGTCCTGGGACTGCCTACTCTTTCTGCCCACGTGCAGTTACATTTTAGAGCGCAGGCTGTCACTTATGCCCCTCTTCAGCTTTCAGCAGAGCACTGTAAAAACACAGTGCATTTATCTACTCCAAATAAAGGATGCCTAGATAGAGTCAGCGACCAAGAAAAACACGTAACCAGCAGATTGTACTTGACTTCGAGATTTGTAATTTCAGGAATAAAGATTAAACATCCATTTTATGTAAGAGTGAAATTACATATAATGCAAGCCACAGATTTGAAAATGTAGCGTTTGATGAGTTTTGATAAATGTGTATATCCATAAAAGCCGTACTGCAGGCAAGGTACAGAGCATATCCATCACCCCAGACTGTTCCCCCGTGCCTCCTTACAGAGCCTCCATCCCCCATGGGCAATCATTGTTCTGATTTCTATCACCATAGATTAATTTTGCCTGTTCTTAAGTTTCATAAAAATGAAATCATATAGGATAAACATTTTTGTGTGTCTGGCTTCTTTTTCTCAGCATAACATTTTTGAGCTTCATCCATGGTGTTACACATATCATTTTTGTTTTGTTTTATTTTTTAATCACAGAATAGTATTCTGTTTTATGAAATTAGCATAATAGATTTATTTCTCTTTCTGATAATGGACATATGAGTCATTTCCAGTTTGGGAGTATTATGAATAATGCTGCCAGAAATACATCAGCCAATCATTTCTTCTAAATTATAGACCATGTTGCCATAAATTGTTCATAATCTTCTGCTATTCTTTCACCATCTATAGGATTTTTAGTGACATCCTATATCAGTTCCTAATATTGCTCATTTATATTTTCTTTTTCTTGATCACTCTTGCTAGGGAGGTTATAAATTGTATTCATCTTTTCAAACAACCAATTTTGGCTTTAATTTGTCTCTATCAGTGTTCAGTCAGAGAAGTAGAACCACTAGGAAGGGATTTGTGTGTGTGTTTGCACAATGTGTGTGTGTGTTTGCACGTGAGTGCACATGCACACATGCACTTGTGTGTATTAAAGGATTTGTTATAAGGTTTTAACCTTGCACGGTTGTGGGAGCTAGTTTAATCTATACTAATAAAAGGGTAATATGCTAATTAGACCAAGTCAACCGGCTATCTTCCGGATGTCCGACTTCCCTCCGTACGAAGCCATGGTGGTAGGGGCTGAGGCAGTGGCAGTTAGGGGTGTTCAGACAAGTAGGGGAGGGCAGTTGAGAGCGAGATCAGGCCAGCAGGGGAGGGCAGTTGGGAGCAATCAGGTGGCAGGGGAGGGCAGTTGGGGGCAAGATTAGTCCAGCAGGGGAGGTCAGTTGGGGGCGAGATCAGGCTGGCAGAGGAGAGCAGTTAGGGGCAATCAGGCAGGCAGGCAGAGGCAGCTAGGGGCGATTAAGCAGGCAGGCAGAGAAGCACTTAGGGGTGATCAGGCAGGCAGGCAGGTGAGCAATTAGTAGCCAGTGGTCCCAGATTGCGAGGAGTATCTTCGACCGCCTATTTAAATCAGTGATTGGACATTCTCCAAGGAGGTGTTCCCAATTTGAGAGGGTGCAGGCTGGGCTGAGGGACCCCCGACCCCTGCACGAATTTCATGCACTGGGCCACTAGTACTTTCTATAAAGTGTTATTATTGTGTCTGATGCAGCCAAGAAGGGAAAATCACAGTTAAGAGTTATTACTAGAGATAGTATTATAAACTCCATGTTTAATTTCATTAGTCCCTCATCCTTTGTACTATTGTTATTAAATATCTTGCATCTACAAATATTTTAAACCTCACTATAACTTATTATGGTTTTTGCATTAGACAGTCAATTGATAAAGAAATTAAAGGAAGGAAAAACAATAGTCTTTTATATTTACCTGTATATTAATATTTCCGATGCTTTTCATTCTTTTCTGTAGTTCCAAGTTTTCATCTGATGTCATTTTGCTTTCATCGCAATGAACTTTATTTTTTTCTTGCCATGTAAGCCTGATGGTGGTGAATTCTCTCTTCATTCCTTATCTGAAAATGGCTTTGGGGGGCAGAAATTGTTTAAGGTGTACAGAATCTGGTAGAGAATTCTGGGTTGACCACAGTTTTCCTTTAACACTTAAAAGAGACTTTTTGTTTGTTTGTTTGTTTGTTTTGTAGCTTTCATCTTTTTCTGATGAGAAATTCGTTGGTATTTCTATTTTTGTACCCTCTTATGGGATGTATCTGATGTTTCTCTGGCTGCTTTCAACATTAGCTCTTTATCTTTGGCTTTTAGCAGTTAGACTATGATAAATGTAATTGTCTTTGTATTTATCTGGCTTCTGGTTCACTGAGATACTGGATCTGAAGTTAATGATCTTCAAATTTGGAAAGTTTTGGCTATTATTTCAAGTACTTTTCTTCTCCATGTACTTTTCTTTTTTTTTTTCTTTTTTTATCTCTGGGGACCACTTCATCTACAGTTCACCTGATGTTGTCCCACAGGTCACTGAGGCTCTGCTCATTTTTCCTCCCCAATATTTATTTTTATTGTCTCTGTTTTGCGGATTGAATAATTTTCATTTTTTTCAGGTTCTCTGATTCTTTCTTGTGCCATCTCCAAACTGTTGTCAACTCTATTCTGTGGATTTTTCATTTTAGATGATAAACTTTTAGTGATGGAATTTCCTTTGTTTTGTTAAATTGTCCTTTCCTTTTCTTTAATCATATTTATAATAACTCTTTAAAATATTTGTCAATTTCAACATTTACATCATTTTGGGATGTATTTGTGTTTATTCATTTTCTTGATTTTGATTCACTTTTTTCTGTTTTTCCACATGTCTGGTAATTCTTTATTTTATATTGGGCATTATAATACTATATTTGTAGAATGTGTGTATTCTGTTATCTTCCTCTGAAGAGTGTTGGTTTTTGTTCTAGTAGACAGTTAAATTACTGGCTTAAACACCTTCAACTTACGAAGACGTGATTTTATTGTTTGTTGGGTGTGATTGTTTAAGTTTCCACCCTAGTCTTAGGAAATCTTAAGTCCTGGGGACTGATGCAAGGCCTTTCTGGGATTTTAGGGGAAACTTGGAATGTTAACCAAACCCCTTTGACTTGTCAGGATGCAAACTCTAACTCCCCCACAGTGAACAATAGCTGAATCTCTGAACACCTTTAGAGGTTTCCTTAGAGTCTCCCCTAAAAATGCTTAGTCATGGGGTCATTCAAGGATTTTAAGGCAGCTTATATGCAGATTTGGGGGTTTTCCTTCTCTGGCTCCCACTTTCTGGAGCTGTCCTTTTCCATTTCTAGCCATCCTAATTGCCCAAACTTAATTCTAAGTTTGCGGCATTTTGCTTATCTTCTCCTTAAACCTCCCTCCACCCAGAAGCCAGATTCCCCTTAAAGGCCAAGCTATGAAATGAGGATCTTACCCAGTGCAGTTTCCTCTTTCGGGGGAGATCATTGTCTTATTGTCAGTATTATCTGTGAGAAGACCATTCCAGTATGAGCTTCTCTGCCATTGCCAGTGTATAATTTCCCAGCTTTGATTGATAAAGATTCCCGTGTTAAATTAATCACATAGGTCTCACACAAGTAGTGCACTTCAGCAGTCTGCCCTGGTCAACAATCTGGGTTATTTCTTACCACAGCTTTGACTTTCTCCTGCCTTTTGGTATGTATACTGGCTCTTCCTTGCTTTTGACACAATAACCATTTCTTGGTTGACAAGGAGAGTGAGTTTTTTGCGACAGTTCTACCTCTGCCCTGGACCACAGAGCTGGAGAGGAGTGAGAGGCAGTGTGTTCTGGATACTAACATGGTGGAACGGTATCTGGTGACGACCTTCAGGTAGTAACTCCACCGCCAGGATCAGAGCCCTCAGGGTCTGACTCTAAAACCAAAGCCTGGTCTAGGAACTTCCATAAACAAGTGTCCAGGCGTTTGAAAACTGTTGTGTTTCATGCTGTCAGGAACTTGCATTCATACATTTGCTAGCCTTTTCTGTTGAGTAGGTGAGTAGCATCCCAGGGTAAACTTATCACTTAGGAATATGCAAATTACTCACTCAACCTCACAAGCTGATACCAGGGTCCAAATGTCTTAATACCGGGCATGTTTTCTTTCACAGGAAGGGCTAGGAGAGATAAAAGGAGTTAAGTTACAAGGCAACCTGGGTTTTGGGAGACATTCCTAGCCAAGGATATACCTAGCAGGCATAGCATGTATGTTTTATGCCACTGGGCTTGCAGATTTGATGCAACTCTGGGTAAATCAAATGAGACCTAAAAACTACGTAGCTCTCAGCCTTTCTTCAAACGTATGCTTGGTGTACTTGGGCTTGGTGTACTTCTGGGTGTTCTTTATATTCTATGCCACCAGCTTCATTTTTTGTTCTCACTCTACTTCTTTTTCTAATACCCAGAATGTATTATCAGGGTGTCATCTTAATTATAAATTAACTTACAATTTATTTTTCCATGCTAGAAAAGGGAGGGGGGAGGCTGTAAGCAAGCAAATAAAACAAAATGAAAAACACAGTTCATATGAGAGTGAAAACAAACATTTATCTTGATCGCTGTTAAGAGAGTGATCAAAGCACTTGCTCACTGCCTAGAGGTGTCTGGGTGGCCTGTTAGAATCCCTGTCCTTTACCTGCAGCTGCATAAAGGCTTGTGACAGGTGATTCAAAACAGCATTGTGTGATAACAGCTATTCTTGGCAGTTTGCACAATGAAAATAGCTTGGGGATACAGCCTGCCTTGTACAGTTATTGATTCCATATTTCTTTCTTTTCTTCTTCTGTTTCAAGAAGGGAACACACACACACACACACACACACACACACACACACACACACTCACACACACTCACTCACTCTGTATATATTTCTCTAATTTCCTTAACAAGATTCAACCACAGCACAAACACCTCTGACAGTTTGATAAGAATGGACAGAAATATGTGAACTGTGCTTAACTCACTCAACTGAGTTTTAGAAGAAAAATTGAACCCCTTGTTGTTTGAGGGAGTGAAGAAAGATGTGTGTGCTCCAGGTTCCAGGACTCCTCATTGTTATAGTAAGACAGCTACATAGTGCTTCTGTCCCTTTCTGCATGGAGGAGAGGGGAGTTGGGAAAGGCTGTGCCCCACCTTGCTTATGGAGAGGAGAACAGGTGTAAAAATTGCCTCAGGCTCCTGGAAACTTGAGAATATGATATAGTTTTGCAGATATAATCATGAATTTTTAATGTCTACCACCTACTTCTCAGAATATTTTCTTAAATCTAAATTGACCACTGAGGATGTGTCAGAAAGTGTCAATACTGTATATTATTTTTAAAAACATTATAGACAGCCCTGGTAGGTGTGGCACAGTTGGTTGAATGTCATCCCATGCACCAAGAAGACTCGCATTTGATTCACTGTCAGTGCACATGCCTGGGTTGTGGGCTCGATCCCTAGTAGGGGGCATGCAGAAGGCAGCCGATGGATATTTCTCTCTCATCAGTGTTTCTCTCTCTCTCTTTCTCTCTCCCTTCCACTCTCTCTAAAGTCAGTAAAAACATATTTTACAAAATATTATGTACAGAAATATATATGTGTATATATATTTTCTGGAAATATGGCAATGGTGAACTTTTTCCTTTGTTGATGTATAAAATTAGCATTCTTCCCACTTAATGACTGGTATGTCTATTTATCATAACTGGAGACCATATTAGTTTTAGGTGTACATCATAGTGATGATGTACATCATGAAATGTTCCCCACGATAAGTTTAGTTACTGTCTGTCACCACAAAAGTTAATATAATACTAGAGGCCTAGTGTACAAAATTCATGCACTGGGGGTTGGGGGGGGGAGGGTGTCCCTCAGTCCAGCCTGCACCCTCTCCAATCTGGGACCCCTTGGGGAATGTCCCACAGGGATCGGGCCTAAACTAGCAGTCGGACATCCCTCTCACAATCCAGGACTGCTGGCTCCTAACCGCTCGCTTGCCTGCCTGCCTGCCTGATTGCCCCTAGCCACTTCTGCCTGCCAGCCTGATCGTCCCCAACTGTCTTCCCCTGCTTGCCTAATTGATGCCTAATTGCTCCCCTGCCAACCTAATCGCTTCCAACTGCCCTCCCCTGCCGGCCTGGTTGCCCCTAACTGCCCTCCCCTGCCAGCCTGGTTTCCCCTAACTGCCCTCCCCTACAGTCCTGGTCACCCCTAACTGCCCTCCCCTTCAGGTCTGGTTGCCCCCAGCTGCCCTCCACTGCCAGCCTGGTCGCCCACAACTGCCCTCCCCTGCTGGCCTATTCGCCCCCAACTGCCCTCCCCTGCCAGCCCGATCACTCCCGACTGCCCTCCCCTGCTGGCCTGTTCGCCCCCAATTGCCCTGCCTTTCTGGCCTGATCACCCACAACTGCCCTCCCCTGCTGGCCATCTTGTGATGGCTATCTTGTGCCGGCGTGAGGGTGGCCATCTTGTGGCGATGTCGCACACGATGCCACCTAGGCTTTTACTATATAAGATTATTGAGTATATTCCCTATGCTCTATATTACATCCCATGACTTATTTATTTTAAAACTAGTAGTTTATGCCTCTTAATCCCTTCACCTGTTTTATCTACACACTGTTTGAAGATGCTCATTTAGGTGAAGTATTTGTTGAATGAACCAGTGACAAGGCTTTTTGTGTGTTTTTTTTTATTTTTTTGGTTATGGCTTTATTGAGATATATAATTTGCATACCATACAATTTATTTACCCAAAGTGTATAATTCAGTAGCTTTATGTATATTCACACAGTTGTGCAACCATTACCACAATCGATTTTAGGACATTTTTATCTCCTCAAAAAGAAGTTCCATACCTATTAACTATCATTACCTTCCTTCCAGCCTCCCTTTTCCCTAGTCCTAAACAACCACTAATCTACTTCTGTCTGTATAGATTTGCCTATTCTCGACATTTCATGTAATATGTGGTCTTTTGTTACTGCCTTTTCCACTTAAATTAATTTCTTAATGGTTCATCCATGTTGTAGCATGAATCAGTACTTCATTCCTTTTTATGGCTGAATAATATTTCATTGTGCAGATAGACCACATTTTGTCTATTTATTCATCAGTGATGAAATTTTGGATTGTTTCCATTGTTCAACTTTTGGCCCTTAGGAATAATGCTACTGTGAACTTTTATGCTGACATAGTTTTGCATTTTCTTGAGTGTATACTTAGGATTGGAATTGCTGGTTCAGATGGTAATTGTTTAACTTTTTAGGGAAGTGCTAAACTATTTTCCAAAATAGCTGCACCATTTTATATTCCTACCAACAGTATTTAAGGGTTCTGATTTCTTCACATCATTGCCAGTGCTTGTTAGTACCTGAATTTTTATCATAACCCTTCCACTGGGTGAAGTTGTATCTCATTATTATTTTGATTTGCATTTCCCTGATGACTAATGACGGTAAGGTTTTCTTGTGTGTGTTTTTTATGTCTGCAGCAGGTATTTAACCCCACCCATTTTCTGCCTGCTACACATGTGTGTGTCTCGGTGTGAGATGACCAACCTTCCTGCTTGAACATTCCTGGAACTCTTACATGCTTTTATTAATAGCAGTGCCTGGGGGGTTATCAGAATGGCGAGGTGTCTGTGTGTATAAAACATTCTTATGGACCCTGCTCTTCTACTGAGAATCTTAATCATAGGTCCTCTTTTTAATTCTAGTCTACTGACAAAAGAAAAATCTTACTAATGCTGGCTTATTAATATTAGATTATGTATGCTTTCCTTTGCCATACCCTCTGCAAAAAAAAAAAATAAAAGTAAGTAAATGACAGAGGGTAAGGAAAGCATAAATAATCTAAGGTTATTTGACTATTACTGTGATTTGAAATTTTATGACATTGATTATCCTAGGCAGTGTGTTTGTGGCAATCCTGACAACTTCATTCTTTTTATACATCAGTTTCATTCTTGAAAAGTTGTGCATAATTGTGAAACCATGTACATTGACTGTGCCTTTCTTGCTGACTTCCTTTATGGCCATATTTGTTCGTGGGCAGTACTGCAGCTCCAAGTTTATAACAAGCGCAAAAGCCTTTGGAGGTGCTTGTTTAGTGAGGAGTGAGAATTTGTCATTTCATTCTTCATTGTTGATAAGTCAGACCTCCAGTGCAGTACATGGAGGTGGTGATGGTAGTGGTGTGCCTTTTAATACCTAGAAACCGTGTAGTGGAAATAATCTTGACTCAGAAGACAGAAGCCTGGTGTTAACGTGTAGAATGCTTTGTACACGGAAGGAGCTTAAGGAATTTTGCCTGATCAGTGAGTGAGCGAGCACTTCTTGTCTCTAAGCCTTGATTTTATGAATCAGGAAAAAATGAATGGTTTACTAATATGGCTTCAAAAGTCCCTGGCAGCTCTAAACGATTTTGTTACAATGATTGCATCTCCAGCTTCGTAGGTTAAAACAAAACAAAAACTATGAAATACAAACAACTCTTTTCAAGGTGCCCAGTATGCATCCCTGGGTCTGTGAGTGGGTCTCACCCATTGCCGGACCAACGTGGCTCCCTTGCTCCATTGGTGGGCCCTGGCACTGGGACATGTGTGCTTGACTCAGTTATAGAAATTAAATCATCTTTTTCATACCGCCAATTTAAAGTGGCCCTAAGTGAGTAGCGGCCAAGCTGAGGATGGCTGGTAAGGTAATTTTTTAAAAGTATATATATTTTATTGATTTTTTACGGAGTAGGAGGGAGAGGGATAGAGAGTTAGAAACATCCGATGAGAGAGAAACATCGATCAGCTACCTCTTGCACACCTCCTACTGGAGATGTGCCCGCAACCAAGGTACATGCCTTTGACCAGAATCGAACCTGGGACCTCTCAGTCTGCAGGCCTACGCTCTATCCACTAAGCTAAACCGGTTAGGGCTGATAAGGTCATTTTTAACGGGAGCTTATATTTCACCAGGGCTGATTTTTGTCCGATTTATTGTGATTAACTCCTGACACCAGGCCAGCTGATGCAGGTGCTAGGGGAGCTCAGGGTCCAGGCCGAGCACAGAGACTGAGTCAGTTCCCAGCTGGTGTGGGAGCCTGGGACTGGGGTGGGCTCCCATGGGTGCTCCCAAGGGCCATCTGCTAACTGGGCCTGCATGTTCCTTTCAGGTGTTCCCAGGGAAATGCCACCTTGTCCTACACACAAAACAGAATTGCCGGACCCCTTTATCTTCTGAGAGGAAATATGTGTATCGGATGTGAGGGCGATCTGGCTGCGACATCTGTCACCCCATTGATTGCCAGGGTTGAAATATGTGGGGTACCTTTGGGTTTAATTGAACCCTCATTCAGGAAGATGGTTATCTTCACTGTTGGCAAAGGAGTTGGGTGAGGAGACTGAACTCAGTTTCCTAAAACGTACGGAATAGACAGACGGTCCTGTTTTTTGAGACCTCTGAGTTTTTTTTAACTACTTCCCTCCCACCACCACCACCACCTCCTTAAAATAGTGGTGATGAGGGAATCAGACACTCTTAACCTATCAGATGCCCATTAAGTTCTAAATAAAAAGTCATTGGTACAATGTTCTATAAGTCTTATAAAGAAGTGCCATTTCATAAACTTGTTACCTTTGCTGTAATTAATGTACAGAAAGGTGAGCCTTGCCAAGGGAGGCTGTCTTGGCAGGGTCCGCTTTCACTCTGAAATAGCTGACTTCTGTGTGGAGCTCACTTACAAGCACTGCTTCCTCTCCCTCTTGGTAGGATAGGGATTGCAGGGGACACCTGACTGCCAGCCACTTTTTGTTGGAGTCTCTTTTTATAAACATACTAGAGGGCCAGTGCACGAAATTTGTGCAATGGCGGGGAGGGGCATCCTCTCAGCCCAGCCTGCACCCTCTCCAATCCAGGACCCCTTTAGGCCTCAGGATTGGGCCTAAACCGGCAGTCAGACATACCTCTCACAATCCGGGACCACTGGCTCCTAATTGCTCACCTGCCTGCCTGCCTGATCACCCCTACTGGCCCCCCTGCCAGCCTGATCACCCCTAACCGCCTCTGCCTGCTGGCCTGGTCACCCCCAGCTGCCCCCAGCTGCCTATCTGGTGCCCCCAACTGCCCGCCCCCATCAGCCTGGTTGCCCCTAACTGCATCCCTCTGCCAGCCTGGTCACCCCTCACTGCCCCCCCTGCTGGCCTGGTCACCCCACACAGCCTGCTGTTCAGTCGTTTGGTCATCCCTCACTAACCCTACTGCTGGCCTGGTCGCCCCACACAGCCTGCTGTTCAGTCATTTGGTCATCCCTCACTAACCCTACTGCTGCCCTGGTCGCCCCACACAGCCTGCTGTTCAGTCGTTTGGTTGTCCCTCACTAACCCCCCTCCCAATATGGTTGCCCCACCCAGCCTGCTATTCAGTCATTTGGTTGTCCCTCCCCCCCCTGAAGGCCTGATCACCCCACGCAGCCTGCTGCTCAGTCGTTTTATCGTCCCTCATTGCCCCCCCTGCCGGCCTTGTCGCCACACTCAGTCTGTTTGGTAGTTCATTCGGTCATCTGTTCGGTGGCAATGGCCCCTGGCTCTTTATATAGAGAGATGAAGTCCCCAGTGTGCCAGGTGCTGTTTTGGGTACTGGGCCATTGCATTGAGGATGGCTGTCCTGCCATCCCGAATGCCGTGCATGGGGAGGGGTCTGCTGACTTGTGCCTCGCTCTGTTGTATGTGGTACCACCTCCAGCACCGTGTGGTGAGCACTTCGTGGGTACAGACCTTGTCTTTCAAGGGTACAGCGCTGACATTTCAGCACATGGCAAGCAGCAGGCTTTGGAGGGATGTTCCCAGTGACTGCAGGCTGAGTTTGAAAGTAGATGCTAAGGATTTTAAAGTTTCTCTTTTCCAACTATAAGATAGTTAACTATCTTCTTTTTTCAGGAGGATGTGGTTAGTGTACAGTGTGACAGTGTATGTGACAGCACTTCAGAAAGGCAGGTGATTTATTGAGGGAGGTTTTCATCGTTCACCTTCCTTTCTGTTTTTGTTGTTGTTTATTGATTTCAGAGAGGAAGAGAGAGACAGAAACATCAATGATGATAGAGGATCATTGATTGGCTGCCTCCTGCACACCTCCCACTAGGGATGGAGGCTGCAACCCAAGATGTGCCCTGACCAGGAATCGAACTGTGACCTCCTGGTTCATAGGTTGATGCTCAACTACTGAGCCAGAAGGACCGGGCCACTTACTTTCCTGTATCACCCTTTCTGTTCTCACTGCCCCTCTGAGACCCCATCACCTCTGCCCTTCCTCCCTCCTCTGTCCCCACTTTCCTTCCTTCCTCGGAGGCAGAGAAAAGCACAAGAAAACTGTCTGATTCCATCTCTTTTTGTCTCCGTGGCTTCCTGGTATGTGTTTGCCATGCTGTTGTCTCTCTCTGTACGTGTCTCAGTGTATGTGCAGACCTTAGGGCTGTTGGAGAGTCTGGCTCCACACTGGACTGGAGCCCTGCTGTGGATCTGTTGCACACACAACTGCTATGCCTGCTCCTGCCGTGCACGTGCCCTTCCAGAAACAGGCATTGTGGGGAACAGGAAATGTGACCTCTTGGATTAAACCCAGGGTTTGTGCCCTCCTACTGTGTGTGGTATTGGTGATAGATTAAACAACAGGATTTTCACATCTGGTCATCTGTCGTTCAGGTAATGCCTGGTTGACAACACCGTAGAATCAGTACCCAAGTGAAGTTCTTGGTGCAAGTTGCCATTGTGGGTGAGTGAGGGGTGAAACTGAACCCAGACAGTAGTCAGAGCTGAGCCTCATGATTAACCCCCTCCCTGTGCCGTCCCCTCCCAACCCATGCCCTTTCATTGTTAAAAAAGAAAAACTAGGATGCTGTAGAGTTCTGGGTGGATAGCAGGGAGAAGATCCTAGTAACTTGTCTTGCAGAATCCCGTCTCCTCCTGTTCAAGAAGCCTGTGTACAGGAAGCTAAATCGCTCCTGGAAAGCAATGACATGAACCTGAATTTTTGGTTTTTAGCCAAATTTACTAGTATACATCAGAGGCTCTTCCACAGGTGAGACAGTGCTCTGTGGATGCAAACTAATAAGAACATAATTTGTTGAGTCTTTATTGTTGTGATGGAAACAACATGGAGAGCTGTTATCTGAGAGGCGCTGGGAGTTGGGGAGCATCCTGTCAGGCCACCAGTTTGTGGGACTCCTAGCAGCTCTGCCCTCGCGGGGAAGGCGGACACTGCCGCTTCTCCCGTTCACAGATCTCTCCTACAGCAGAGCCTCAAGCCTGTACACTGAGCTTGTGGAAGTCATTGTCTATTCACACCCATCACAGTGGAACTAAATAGAAAATTCATCATAAGAGAGTGGACTTGCACAGGAGACCCTGTTGGATGCGTTGACACGCTGCCAGTGGAGGAGCAGTAAGAGCCCTGCTCTTGCAGGGATCTCCACCCAGTTCTCCCTGAGCAGAGTCAGGCCCAGGGTGCCGGTGGAGCAGGGGTTGTTTATTCCGCCAAGCGGTACTTACCCAGTGCCTGGTAGAGGAGCAGAAGGGCATTTCCTTCCCATACAGTCCTCAAGGAGGGGCGATGGGCAAAAGAAAAGAACATTTCCCCTTGTTACAGCCAGGGGAGATGTTAGGAGGGCAGCACCAATCCCTGACTGGGCATGGAAGGCATGCTTCTTCCCAGGTGGTGTGGAGCAAGGCTTACAGAAGGAAGGCTCTGGCTGGGTGCAGCAGGGTGGAGGGCACACGGCGTGAGAGGAAGGG
>NW_006293789.1:659515-674902 GCF_000327345.1 Myotis davidii | reverse complement strand
GGATTCAACCGGACTTAGCAGAAATGAGGCTCCTCATTGTGGAACTCTAGGCAAAGCAGACACGGGGGCCTGTGCCTGCTTTTGTAAGTCCAGCTTTTGTAAGTTCACAGCCAGGCTAGTTCTTTCCCATCATCTGTGGCTGCATTCCTGATACAAGCCAGAGTGGGTGGCTGTGACAGAGACCGTGCGGCCTGCAGAGCCTCATACACTTACCATCTGGTCCTTCACGGGCAATGTTTGCCTACCCTTGACATAACTCCTGATGAGGAGGGCACACACTGTCGGCAGATATGCTTTGCTTGCTTACCTTCATGGACCTGTTCGTCCCTTCTACCCCCCGGTAATTTCTCTTCACCCCGCACATCACACCTCCAACTCAGCAGCTTCTAGTTTTGTGGACTTCTGGCTCTGAACATCGGAACTGGGAGAGCATGTAAATAAAGGGGGCATTTTACCTAAGTGTCTCCTTAAATGTCCGACTGTCTGCTCCCAGCTGTTCTAGACCGGGCTTCATTCCTTGGGACCTCTGCTGCTGCTTTGCTTCGTAAATGTGTCACAGAAAAACCGAATTAAAGCTAGTGATAGGTGCGGTAGGTATGGAGAAGCGTCCTATTCTTTGGTGAGACCAGCTATTCGATAAATGGATTCTGGAGCCGGCGGTTTCCTTATGTGTAAGTGAGAGAGAGAGTGCTTCCAGAGTGACTGTGCACTTGAAATACGTTTTCCTGCATATGGGGAGTGAAAGTTGTGTCCGATTGTGTAGCAAATGCCAGCTTCTAAGTGTGGGCTCTGGTCTGTGTACCAGTTGTTAGCAGTGCCAGACTTTTTGTGCGTTAACTTAGTAAATGGGAGCTGGGTGAAGCAGAGTATGGTTATTCCGATTTTATAGATGGGGAGACAGGGACTTCGACAAACTAAGTACCTTCCATATTGACTGTTAAATGGCACTGCCTCCAATCTATGGTAAGGAGGATATTGGTGTTATGTTCTAGTTATCCTTCTTAGCAAGTGGAATGCTCATTGAAAACACTGAATCAAGAGCTAAAAAAAAAAATCTCTGCTTCAGACTATCAAAAGAACTGGTTTTCAAGGGAGAGATACCACCAAAACCCCCCTTCTAGCCCCAGCAGCCACCAACGCCACTTGTGTACCATTGTCGAATGGTACTATGGCTTGGGATCTAATTATCATTAGTACTTTGTGTAGATGGAAAACTGTCAGCATAAGGAATGGTGACATCTTCCCCGCAGTTCTGGAAAATATAGTAGGTCCAAAAAGAGAAGCGTGTAGGTTTAGGGCTGTCCTGCTAAAGTGGTCATTCCTACACAAAAGTCTGACCCAACCATTCTCTCCTCAAAGCCTTTCTGTCACACCCTTGGCACAGGGACCGGGTCCCGATCTTGGTGCTAAGTCCTTCCGATGTGCCCCCTGCCTGCTTGTCCTGTCTGACCTCCCCGCACCTCACACTGGCATTCCATCAGGGTGGCCCGTTTGGAACCACCTCGATGCCTGATCACCATCTCTCCCTTGTCCCTACCCGACTTGCTCCTACTTCACCTTCACACCTCAGCCAAGCTGTGCTGGACCCAGGAAGACTTCTTTGACCCTTAGAGGGTGGGGTGGGCGTCCTGCTCTTGCCCTACCTGAGCATGGTGCCTATCATGCTGCTCAGCTGTTTAATTATTCATCTGTTGTTCACCACTAAACGGAAAGCTTCTTAAAGGCATTCTTTTTATTCTTACTCTGTAGTTACAAGGAATAGGAACGCACTTGGGCTAGCTAGTAGAAAGGGAGCTTGTGGTGAGGAAATATTTGAAGCAGTAAGGAGATCTTAGAGGCAATTTAAGGACCGGGTCCACAAGAGGCTCTACATCAGACATATCTCAGGGCTCTCTGCTCTCCCCACATGGGTTCTGCTCACCTCTCCCCTGCTGGCTGCCTCTGCTCGAGCATGCATTTTCATGAAGCTGCTCGTTACCTCAGTTTGTCTGCATCACCTGGTGGGGCCCATGGCTTTGTTTCCTGCTCCCTATTTCTTTGGTTGCTCAGTTTCCCACTTGCAGATTTCCAAGCAGCCCCTCTGGTTGGTGTAGCTCCGTGGTCGGCAAACTGCGGCTCGCGAGCCACATGCAGCCCTTTGGCCCCTTGAGTGTGGCTCTTCCACAAAATACCACGTGCGGGCGCACGTACAGTGTGATTGAAACTTCCTGGCCCATGCGCAGAAGTCAGTATTTTGTGGAAGAGCCACACTCAAGGGGCCAAAGAGCCGCATGTGGCTCTCAAGCCACAGTTTGCCGACCACTGGTGTAGCTCACCCTTCCAAGCTGGGCCACACACATCATGGGTGTCTGGTCAGCCGTAGGTGGGCCTCCTCAGGTCAGGTCAGACCTATTGCCAACTGGAGGTTACATGGCTCACAGCATGGATGTTAGGCTTGTTTTTCATAAACTTCATGGTATCCTTTGTTCTTTTTCGTCCTTTACAGATATCATTAATGGAGCTCAAGAAAAGTGTGTATTGCCTCCTATGGATGGCTACCCTCACTGTGAGGGGAAAATCAAGGTAAGGTCAAGTGATGTGTATGTATTTCCATCATCCTCATTCTGCATGCCCTTCCTTAAAGGGAGAGCGAGCCCTTTAAGGGAGTCATGTAAGGGCTGCTGCAGTCCTGCTTGTTTGGGGCTGTGGCCATGGCAACTCTTCCCTGCTGTGCCAACTCCATGGGAGTAGTCAACAGTGGCTCTAACTGGTCAGACTGAAAGAGCCTGGACCAGCTTGGTCCCCTTCTGTGTCTTTGAAGCAGCCTTTTCTCATGTGCCCAGGTTCCAGCAGGTGATCTCTCTCCCATCCCTGGGGCCCACTTCTGAGGTCTCCAGGTTGTCATTTAAACGTCATATTTGCATTTGCAATTGAATACCCAGAGACACTTGACCATGATCTTAACATTTTTAAAAACCTTGTTTATATGGCCTGTCCTTGGGTAGACCACTCCCCTGCTCAGTGGTTTCCAGAGAAAAGTTTCGGCTCTGGAGTACAGTTAGGAGGGGGAGACCAAACCCCAGAAACGTTCACATGGTCTCCTTTTGGGACTCCCGCATTCATTCATGTCCTCTTCCCGAAAGAAACTGCTACGCTGGTGACACCAGCTTTCTGCACAGGGGGGATTGGGGTGCAGGGTCCCATTAGGCACCTGCTCTTGATAAAACTCTCCTAGCCATTGCCTCTCCTGGGCTTCGCTGCCTGGCGTGTCCCCGGCCTCTCTCCACTCTAACTAAGCACGTCTGCCAAGGCCCAGCTCAGGTCAGTGCATCTGTGGATCATGCAGGGGCTCAGCGTCTGTCATCCTGACCTCAGCTAAGCAACTGAGCTTAGGCCACAGCTTGAGCAATACCTGTGCCCTCTCTATCAGCAGGTGGGCAGGTCACCAGGAACAGGCCATTCAGAGGTGTTCTTACCTGGCTCTTGTTGTTTCAGTGGATGAAAGATATGTGGCGCTCGGATCCCTGCTACGCAGACTACGGAGTGGATGGGTCCACCTGCTCCTTTTTTATTTACCTCAGTGAGGTGAGTGGCTTAGGAGGGGTGGATGGATGTGGTTAACAGATTGTGCAGCCACGCCCGGAATTCAAAGAGCTTGAAAACAGCTAATGTTTTTACATGATAGACCTGTGATTTCTTTCTTCATTACTTTCCTCTGCCCCCTAAGACAGTGGTCGGCAAAGTCATTAGTTATCAGAGCCAAATATCAACAGTACAACGATTGAAATTTCTTTTGAGAGCCAAATTTTTTAAACTGAAACTATATAAGTGTTGGGGTCCAGCCTGAGCAGGTCCAGGGGTTCCCCAAAGGTGTGGACAGAGTCGGCGAAGAAGGAATGACACGGAGGCATTGTTCAGTTGATCAGCATAGTGAAGTTCTCCCTTTATTGTCCTGTTACATCTATATTTATACCATTTGATTTTAATCCTATCCATTCTATTTCAAAGGTTAGGGCGTTTGTTATCTCCATTCCAAGGTTGTTCATAGTTAAACGGATTAACTACCCGCCTGGCACTTAGTTAAGGGATTTTACTGATTCCCTTCCTTAGTCCTATTAATCCGTAATTTCAGGGAAAAATCCCCACCTGGGGAAACAGCCTTTCCTGGAGAGGTGATCTTGGTTAAAACACATAGCGCTAAGTAGGGGAGCAAACATATAAAGAACAGTATGCCGTATACGCCAGCTCCCTTGAAACATATGCTGTGCAGATGTTTCTTCCCTGCAGCGACTGTGTCAAGCAGCAAGGATGGACTGGCTTCCAGAAAATTCCCCTTTTTTATTTTTTAAATGATAGCATGTGTAAATCAGTGGCCACCTCTCGGATTGGGTTGTTTAAGACTCGGAAGACCTGTTTGTGACTTTGCCAACAGGTCAGTCCGAGGCTTAGCCCCATATCGGCTCCCCACATATAGGTAGGTATATTGTTATTAACTTAATTAAGGTACTCCTAAGGCTTAGGAAGAGCCACACTCAAGGGGCTAAAGAGCCGAATGTGGCTCACAAGCCGCAGTTTGCTGACCATGTCCCTAGGAGGATTACTTTTTTTTCTTTGAGGGAAAAGCAGGTTTAGCTAACTAATTTTTTTCCTCATTAAAAGAAATGCAGTAAAATACATGTAATATCCTAAACCATTAAGTGTACATTGACTACATTCATATTGCCCAGCAGCCATCACCACCATCCATCCACCTCCAGAACCCTCCATCTTGCAAACATGAAACTGTGCCCATTGAGCAGTAGTTTTCTATTCCTTTCCAGCCCCATCATTTGCTATGGTTTTGACTACTCCAAGTACTCGTATAAGTGAAATTATACACCATTTGTCTTTTGATGATCAGCTTATTTCACTTAGAATAATGTTCTCAAGGTTTATCTATGTTGTAGCTATGTCAGAATTTCCTTCCTTTTCAAGGCTGACCAATATTTTGGACACTGGATTGCTTCCACGTTTTAGCTATCGTGAATAATGCTGCTGTGAACATGGGTGTGCACATAACTATGAGACCCTGCTTTCAGTTCTTCTGAGTATATATCTAGAAGTGGAATGACTGGCTCATAGGGTGAATCTCCTTTCTGTTTTTGGAGGAACCTCCAAACTTTTCCGAAGTGGTTGCACCATTTTATATTTTCACCAACAGTGTACGAGGTTTCCGGTTTCTTCACAACCTCACCAACACTTGCTATTTTCTGAGTTATGGGGTTTTTTTTTGTTTTTTTTTTATGGTAACCATCCTAATGAGGGCGCGGTGCTATCTCATTGTGGTTTGGTTTGCATTTCCTTAATACTTAGTGATGCTGAGCATCTTTTCCTGTACTTGTTGGCAAAATTAGCTATTTACTTACAGAATGAGTAAGTAAATATCTTATCTGAATTTCATTTTTACTTGTACCGTTCAATTTGAATAGCAGTTTTTTAAAGAGTTGCAGATCATTTTATAGACCACATATTTTAATGATCTTATGTCATCTTTAGGAAAATCAAGTAGCGGAATAGAGTTAAGACCTTATCCCAGGCAAGGTACATGTAAGAACTGAGTAGGAAATTAAAACTCGCTGGCTTCGCCTCCACCTTTACGGAAATGGTGCTGGCTCATTTCAGAGGATGTGCACTTGGCAGGCTCTTGGCTGCCATTTCTTTTTCATTCTCTCCCCCAGTTTTGTATGTAGTTGCCCTTTGACCCCTAGTGAATAACTGCTCCCGGGAGCTGCCATGCAAGGAGGAGAATGCCTCTATTATGAGGCCAGATGAAATGCTTTCCCATAGTTTTTCTTGTGGGACTCAGGTGCCTCTTTTTGTGTCATGAAGTGACAGGGACAGCTTTGGGGGATGGAGGCCAAACAATAGGGCTTCAAGGCATATGGCCCTGGCTTCTGTGGGTTTGTCCCTTTCCTACACCTTCACTTCTCTTGCCTCTGTAAGATCCAGGCAGACTTTGTTTTTTGACAGGTTGCCGCATGGCCACCCTACAGGGATCCTGGGAATCCTCAGATCAAATGACAGTTAAAATACCTTTTGGAAATTAAAAGCCCAGGGAATTGGGTGTGTGATGCTCCTCATTAGCAGGCTGCTGGAAAATTGATTCTGTAGCTCTTGTTGGAATGTTTCTAGCTTAGGTGGCCTGAGGCCCATCTTCTCCTGAGGAGGAAGGCCAGGGTCCCTGGTGAACTTCCCTTCAGTGAGAAGTCATTAGAAGCGCCTTGCCTGCCCTGAGAAAAAGGTTCCTCGTTCAGTTTAATTTTCCAAAGTTTTCTTCCCCTTCCATTTGATAGAATTTAGCTAGAGTCCAACTGTGCTCCCTGATTGACAAGCTGAGCTAATTTCATGCTTTCTTGAGAGTTTGGAATGCTGGGGTGGGTTGTTGAGGTAAAGGTAGAGGATTTTACATTCCCACTCCAGCCTTTTGCCTTCTCGGATGGTGTGAGAGATTGGAACAGATGGAAAAGGCCTGTGATTATTTGTGACCTTGTTCCCTTCCTTTGGAACCGCCACCCTATTCTCATTCACCTAAAGGGAAGATGTAGCTCAGAGGAGAGAATAGTGAGATTTCAGGGAAGGTGAATTGTGAGGATGTGGAGCAGACAGAGCTGTAGAGAGACCTAATAGATCATATATACTTAATAGTGGAGCCTGGGTATTTCCTTTCAGAGATGTGAAATGGTTCTATCCCAATCTCTTCTTATGCAGATGATTGAACTTTTCTTTTTGTTCAGTTGAATTCAGTTCAGTGAGCACTTATTGAACAACTATGATATTCATTGATTGTCAACAATTACTGAGAACTCATTTTCTTGGCACATTGCTATGCATTCATAATCTTAAGAGAATAATAGAAGAGGAAGAGTGGGTGCAGGTAATTTAACCAGGAGGGTGGAAATAATTCTTCTGGGAAGACAACTTAGGGGCTTCTTTTTCAGTGTTTTAACCTGAAAATAACTTTGAAACTCTGTTCTTTTAAAACTTTTTCATTTTATCATAGCATCTCAATAGGTACCTTATAAGAGTTAAGAGGAGAATTTCACCAATATGGCTACTCCTATAGGATATGGAACACCTCGTACCTGAGTTCAGCTTGTCTTTCTGATTCTTTCTCAACTCTATGCTTTTGGAAAAGTTACTCTCTTTGTGTCTCAGCTTCTTCCTTTGTAAAATAATAGTTTTTATTTTGTTTGTTTATTTTGAAAGGATCCTACCTTGAGGATTCCTGAGTGTATATGGGCCTGCCAGATAGATGACAATAAACTTAACTGGTACTATAACCAAGCCCAGATTTGGTTGCCTGTTTCAACAAAAGCCAAACTCATGAGACAGGTGCTGGTGAGAAGGAAAGAGATTTATTCAAGTGCCGGCAACCTGAGAAGATGAAGGACCCTCATTCCAAAACTCATCTTAACATCTCAGTGCAAGCTAGGGTTTTACCAGGTTGGAAAGGGAAAGCAGAACAAAGAAATTAGTGGGAGGGGCTTTGGACATGCAGGATGTATAGGCTGTGCAGGACATTTTCCCATAGACCTTAATATGGATGTTTGTGGTCAGCATTCTTGAGTTGGCCATCTGGGCTTTTTTGGAAATGGAATTCCTGTTCACTGAGTAATTGGTGTCAACTGGGCCTTGAGGCTAGGCTGCTTCCTAGGTTCAAACAGGAACAGAAAATCCAGAATTGTAAAGTATACTAAAAATACTTGATTCAAGCACTAGCTTTGGGGGAAAAATCAGAGTAACAAGCTGGTTTAACATTTGTTCAGATTAACATAGATAGCTTTATGTAAATATTTTTATAATCTTACTTGATTAGTACATTCTCATTTTAGTTCTAGTCTATGGCTTGTCAGACAAATATAAGTAGTATATCACATTCATTCCCCATTATAATATTTCTATGGTTTTTAATGTTGTTATTTTTTTAGGACAATTGTGGGGCATCACATGCTTGTGACATTTTATGTGGGACCTTAAGTTCGTTTCTGAATTAGAATCACTTTCTGGTTCTCACTCACCAGAATCTAATTTAATTTTAGATCCCTTGATTCTGGTAATGTGGAAATTTAGCTGTTCCCACGGGCTTCTTTTTTCTGGATAGGACACTTCTGTTTGATTCAGGTTGTGAGCTGGATGAAGGGAATAGGTATGCACCCCTACCTTTGTTAATATGAAATTATTAGAGATGTTTTCTGAAGCCAATTAATTTCATTCTAGTATTTTTAAAATTCTGGACAACATCTAAGGATTTGTGGTGCTGTTTTTTGTCATTTTTTTTCCTCTTGATTTCTTGAAATTTTCCTTCTTCGTTTAACCTGTATCATATGCCAGGTTTCTCTTGGATTTGGAAAAAGTGATTAAGAGAGACATCTTCATTTGATGTGTACTTGATCAACAGGTGTACCAGTGACTTTTATTCTTTTCTTAATACTTATTGAAAAGCCAGTTCTTGTTTCCTTCTATGTTTAACTTCAGAACTTTGACAGATAAAAAAGGACATGAAATAAAATGCCTCCCATATAGTCAGTCACCAGTTGAATTGAAGCATTTGGATTCAGACCAGTCTTAGGAGATGACACTGTTCCTTCGTTTGTCTTTCCCTTGGGTGTCTCAGTGTGCCAACTTTCACTGAATTATAGGATTATAAACTACCTTTACCCTCGCCAATTTGTAGTCTACAAATCATTTCTGGTAAATTCCAGGAAGTAAAGCCATAACCCCCACAGATGCTTGCTATGTAATACTTTATTAGGGATTGGATGTGGTAATAAAAGTTTAGTCCTTACCCTTGTTGGGTCGCAGAAGAATAAAACATTATTCAGCCCCTCTATACGCCAGACACCTCAAATACACAATGTCATTTAAACCTCTCCCCGATTCTGAGTAATAGAAAGACAGTCGCAGAGGCTCTGGGAGGATATGTTGCCCAGTACTTCTGCACTTTCATTATTGTTGCCCCTTCATGTCAGAGTAAAACTGAACTCAGCTAGGTGACTTGCTGCCATCGGCTTTGCACTCAGTTCTATGCTCAAATGCATCTGTGTTTGAAACATAGCTCTCATTTACCTAGTTCCCGTGAATCAGTCTTCATTGCTAATTTTCAAATACTCACAATTTTGATACCCTACCCACCATGACAGAAACGGCACCTATTCTCCTGAGGATAACTCATGAAAACCATGTGCTCAGTCATTCCAGGTGGTGGGAGTGAATGAATTAGGCCACCTTGCATTTCCAGATCATCGGGCAGTTCATTTTCTGTATCTTTTTTTGTGAACCATGTAACAACTTCCATTATAGAGACAAGGCCCTATAAAGTAATTACTCTGTCATTGTTTCAAGTATATTAACTTAGTCCAATGCCAAGCCTTTTACTGCTTTCAGCTTTTATGAAATTTAGAATGAAATGTCTTTCCCCCTGTTGATATTATATTGATAGGTGATTCTGATATATTAGACACACAGACATTTTTTTTTTCTATTTATACAATTATTCTAGCAACTAGCAATCATCATACCTTTCCAGACGTCTTAATTTGTTGTGCTGGGTTTTGGGGTTTTTTGTTGTTGTTGTTGTTTTTAAGCATTTCTGTTGCCATTGCAATTACAGATGCTCTGAAATAATCAAATTGCCCAATGATTGATTGCTGGGTCTTAGGATGTGTACAGGCTGTTGCTTCAAATGCCAATTTGGACTGAATGAGTGAGTATGCATGCATGTGTGTGTGACTCCCTCATAAAGAAACAAAGAAGCAATTTCATGCCTTACTCATCAGTCTATTTCTTCTATGGCATGGACAACAGGCATAAAGGTCTTTGCCTCTTTCTGTTCTCCTTTGGCAATATGTAAAACTAATATTGGCTGAGCATGCTATTAACCTTGAGTTTAAATTCAGCATACTTAATCTCTTGATTAATGCCAAGATTAATGCCCAACAGCAAAGGTTGAAAGCTTAAATGTTTGTGAATGCGAGCATGAAATGAAATCCTAATAACCAGCACAATGATTTGGATTTATGGGCTGTGTTGGCTGCTAAAGATAACTTGGAAATGGTGTTGCACAGACTAATTTGTCAAAGTGAGCAGCAACAAAGAACTGACTATTTAGGTTGCTGGAGAAAACTTGAATGAAAAAACACATACCTGACATTTTGGGACAAGTCAGGAGTACTTGAAAAATATCACTAGACTGTTGCCTGAGGACACCAACACACACCTTTTAAATGTTTAGCATTTGCAATAGGAAATTCCCTTTCTGTGAGATAATATTTCTTGACAGTAAAGGAGGGGGTGAGGGAGATTTATGATCTTTCCCTTTTTTAGTTCAGCCTTTATTTGTATCTTTTTCATCTCTGTGTTTTTGTTGCTCTTATTACCTGAATTCTAAGACATCCTTAGAAAAAGGTGTGTTTTAAAAAAAAAATAGCTCTGTGTTTATAGACCAGTAAGCCTAACTGATCTCTCAATTCTCTCCCTGCAACCTTTCTCCTCTCCTAAGTTTATCTTTTTAGTGACACCCTGATGGTAAGTTTCAGGTACTACAACATTTATATTTGCCACTCCTTGCGCTGGCCTCCACCTTACAAAAATTAGAAATGACAGGACTTGCCAAAGCCCAAACCATCATCTCTGCTCCTTGGAATACATATGGCAGATAGAGGCTTCAGTGCTTTCATCTCCAATTTGCTTGTCTTTAACAAACTTTTAAATATTGTCTCTTGTCATTTCTTTTGTATGCCAATAAAATAATTGTAAAATTTTTATGTTTTAAACTTAATATGGTAACTTTAATGTGGAAAATTACAAATAGATATGAAAGAGAAGGGTGTAACGAACCCCCTTGTGCCCATGACTCAGATTCAGTAATTGTTGTTTCATGGCCAATCTCATTTCATTAATAATCCCCACCCTCCATTATGTTGAAGCAAATTCCAAATGTCATCTCATGTGTGAATGTTTCAATAAGTAACTTTAAAATAGACTCTTTTAAAATATATAACTATTCCCATTATGACTGCCAATACCATTTCATATAAAAAAAATAACATAATGCCTTAATTTCATAAAATATCAGGTTAGTATTCACATTTCCTAGGCTATCTTGTAAATTAAAGTTTATTTATTTATACTGACTTTCAAGTAAGAACCATATATTACAATAGTTGGTATCTCTAAAGTCTCTCTTTAATTTTAGGTTCCCCTCATCTCTTTACTTCCCTCCTGGTGACTTTTGTTGAAGGAACTTCTTTGTGTGCCTTATAGAATTTGTTATAATCTGCATTTTATTCCATCCCCATGTTGTTGGATAGCCTGGTCCCCAGCCTTTTGTATTTCCTGTAAATTGTTGGTTAGATCTGAGGCTTGATCTGAGTCAGGCTTAATATATTTTGTAGGAGTGCTTCACTCCCTGGATGATATTCTGTCCTTCTGTCAGGAGGCACATTGATGCCTGGTTATCTCTCTTTGTGTGATGTTATCTGTCCTTGATGATCAGTGCCTGGGTTCCTTCTTACTCTTTCAGGGATACTTCTGTGAAGAGAAATTACTCCTCATCTGGTATTTGGTTACTCTGAGGGATAGTTCGTGTAGAAAATCATTTTTCTTTCTCTCTTGTTTTCCTAGCATCTTCACCATGGACTATAATTTGTTCATTCACTTGCACACTTTATCATCATTATGAAGTCATTGATTGAAACATATTTGATATGTTCAATATATTTCAGTTATTTTCTTACTGGTTCTCAAGTTGCCCCTTCCTTTGCCAGAGGGAGCTGCTTTGTATTGTCTTCTGAGTCCTCTTGCCATGACTCTCATAGTTTGTATTAGTTTTTTGTTTGTTTGTTTTTTGCTACCTGGTATCATAAGCTTTTCCAGGTTCATCTTACACAATTTATGCCTTAGATCTGGAATCCACCATTTCTCAAAGGACCTCACTTCCTCTTAGTGGGAAGCAACACTGAGCCACTATCTGCGTGCCAAGCGCCTTCATAGCTCTTGGGTTTTCTGGGTACAGGGGCTGTAACAACCAACAGAAAGATGAACATTCCTCATTAAGGTTATGTTTTGTAGGAGGAGCCAGACAAATTAAAAAGTAAACTATATGTCTTTTATATTCTAGTTAAGTGCCATGGAGAAATATAAAGCAGGAGAGGGAGGAAAGAAATTCTCACGATAGTGATGGTGTCTGTTTTAGATGGAGGGGTCAGGAAATGCTCCACTGAGAAGAGGAGAGGATGTTGTATGAACACCAGAAGATAGAGAGAGTAGGAGGTGCAGATGTCGGCCAGGGTTGTTTATTCAGCAGACAGTGGTAACAGTAAGTGCAAAGGTCCTGGGGTGACCATCAACGTTCAACATCAAGAACAAGTGCTTGGAAAGTAATCTCCAGAGAGATTTGTCTGTTTGTTCACAGATATAATGGTGCCTGGCAAACGTGTCTATTGAATGAATGATTCTTTCTAAAACAATTTATAAATAGATGATAGCTTTTTGTTTGCATGATCTGAGTAGTAACATCTCCCAGTTGTCACCTTTCTAATTTTGGAAAAACATATTGTAAAAGTTATTACATTAAAATCTACTAAAACATTCATTTTGAGATATTAAGCAGGGCATTTTGAGCACTTATGAACAATTTTAATATAATGTTCTTTAATATTATATTTATAAAGGAGTACAAGGGATCACATAAGGCTATTAGAATAGAATGAACCAATTATATTAAAAGGCACAGCTTTCTTGCCCATCTTTTATTCCCATTGTCACTCAGAATTATTTGCCTGGATCTATGATTTAGGCAAAATTGCACATCAACACAAAAGAGGAACTATATCGCTGTTTTCTACAATGTAACTACTTCTATAAATTGGGTGATTTTGGCTGTTGAAGTGTCCTCGGTTTGGACAGGTCCTGGGGGCCAGTTTGCCCCTACGCAGTAGGCAGCAGGATGTATACCAGTGGGGGATTGGTACGAGAAGCATTTCTATGCATTGTCTGTGCGGTTGACTCCAGAGGAGTTAGTTCGCTGCCTCTCCTGTGTAAAGGAAATTGACAGTTGTCCTATAGCAGGTTGGGATGAATTTTTACAACTGACATGCTCTCATTAGAGCCCTGCTGGTGTTATGGCAGGTTGAAAACATACTGCAGCTTCTGTTTACGTCCTGCCCCTTCCCTGACAACCTGAGCAGAACTTGCATGGATCCTTCCAGGCCTTGGTTCTCTTTTGCACATGGTGGGGTCCATACTTCCTGTTCGCATTATGCCTGCCTGCCGTGGTCAGGGCAGCAGGACAGTGTTATAGAAGACAGGTGACCTGATTGCCATCGGACCCACCTCCTGCCTCTGTGGTCCAGAGCGTCCCTGCAGTTTTCAGTTGGTTTCTCCTCACTGAGGTCAAGGTCAGGCCTGCCTTGCCTGCCTCTGTATGGTTGAAAGGTTCTAACAAAGTGATGAAATGGACAGGGCTACATAAACGGAAAAGGGAATCATCACCATGAATATCTTCAGTGCTGAAGTCATGTTTTGATTTATTCATTCAGTACTCAGCGCATCATGGCTGAGTACCTCCATGCCCCGGCCCTGTTCTCAGGGCTGAGGATGAGCAGTGCACAGGCCATGGGAAGCTCCTGTCCTCAGGGAGCTTGCATGCAGACGGGGCAGGAAGCACTGGTAAACCAGTGCATGAAGTGATTTCCACGTGGCAGTGTCCCCGGGAAAAGGAGAGTGCGGATGTAGCATAACCAGGTAGGGAGGTCAGGGAGGGTTTCCTGAGGAAGAGTTGGAGCATAGTGTGGAAATCAAGGAGTGATGCATAGAACTCTCTGGAAGGAATAGAAAATGCAGACGCCTGAGGTATAGGTTACTAGGTGATATAGAGGATACTTCACTTTCAGGTGAACACTGTTTTTTCTAAACAATAAGTGTATGACATAAACTAAAAAAGACATTGTTTACTTTAACTGGGTGTGCTTTTTACACATACATGCCCACCCCAATCTGGCAACCCTTCGAGGAAGAAACGTTCTGACGTGCAGGGAGGGTTTGTGTGGAGGGCAGGTTGAGCGAGGCAGGCAGTGTGAGGGTGAAGGTCAGATTCCCTAGGATCTCAGTATAAATTTTAGGTGCCAGGAGAACCGCTGAGGGTTTGAGTTAGTGTAGGATGTGATCCAGTTCAGGCTGTAACAGCCACTTGCACAGACAAGCGAGTTTCATAGCAGGGAGCAATATTGCAGCTTACTGCCCTGCCGTGCAGCAGGAGCACAGAAAACCCAGTTTGAAGGACTTTATGTAGAAGGTTTAGGCAGTGACACTCTAATAGTGAAGACTGGACTGTGCTTATGGGATTAGAGGAACCAAATGTCTGATTTCTATGGGTTTTGTGTGGGGATGGAGTGCACGGGCTCTGGGGTGGCAGATGGCTTCCGGCTCAGCCGTGGGTACTCCAGTGACAGTGGCTTCATTGGGCATGATTAGTGGCCTTTCCTAGAGGATTAATGAAAGACCAAATGAAATAATATGTGTACAGTGCTTAGCCTAGTGCTTGACTTCATATAGTGTGCCTTTATTCTTATCTTTGTCTCCCTACTTGGCCCCATACACATCCATTTCTAACAAACAGTTTGGCCAAAAATATTAATGAGCTCAGTTGTCTGGTGCATAGGACCGGCCTAGGGAGCTGGATCATTTACATGTCTAGTTACCTTGTACCATTTGTGTTGTTTTTTAAACTTTAGAAAGGGAGGTGAGCCAGGGCTGGAGTGGGATAGAGAAGTCTCTCTCTGTCTTTTTTTTTTAAGCATACACCTTAATGAGCAACTTCATTTGATATGTTATCAGTGTGTGTATATGCATATAGATGTATAATAGTTGTATCAGCTTCATAGTCAGCTGTACTTTTGATATATAACCAACTGGCATGACAGGATGATGTAAAATTACCTTTTTCAGATCTTGTAGCATATTAGAATTATTTAGAGGACACCTCAGACAATTTCTTCGTTTTGTAGATGAGAAGACTTGAAAGCAAGATGGTTGAAGGTTGTATTCCTAATTGTTTGTACAGTTGGGCATATAATCCATTTGGCTGATTCCATTTTCAGTCCTCTTTCCTACTCTGTTCTTCTTTGCCAAGTAAGGCCTTTAAAGTGGTTCTAACCTGTGCTGGTCGCCTCAGGGATTGAACGATGGAATGGATGCAAAGTTATTTGTTTACTAGAGGCCCGGTGCATGAAATTCGTGCATTCGGTGGAGGGGGGGGGCGGGGCGCTCAGCATGGCCTGCACCCTCTCGCAATCTGGGACCACTTGGAGGATGTCCAACTGCCTCTCGCAATCCAGGACCACTGGCTCTTAACCACTCACCTGCCTGACA
>NW_006293789.1:637700-659417 GCF_000327345.1 Myotis davidii | reverse complement strand
AAGTCATTCCCAGTCATTCTGCTGTTAGGGTCAATTTGCATATTACCCTTTTATTATATAGGAGTGCCTGCCCAGCCGGGGTGAGGGGCTGATGGCTGTTTGCAGGCTGGCCACAGCACCTTCAGGGTGGGGGTCTCCACTGGGGTGCCTGGCCATCTTGGGTGAGGGGCTGAGGGCCATTTGCAGGCTGGCCAAAGTCCCTTCAGGGTAGGGGGTCCTGCTGGAGTACCTGGCCAGTCTTTGTGAGGGACTGAGGGCCGTTTTCAGGCTGGCTAAGCCCCCCAGTGGGGACTCTCACCTCATGAGGGTGTGGCCATCCTGGGTGAAGGGCTGATGGCTGTTTGCAGGCTGGCCACAGCCCCCAGCCTGCCAAGCTCCCAGTGGAGGCTGGCTGGAAGCAGGCATCTTGGATTTATTTATCTTCTATAATTGAAACTTTGTTGCCATGAGTGTTGGCCACATCCGGCTCAGGGCAGGCGGGAAGCTTGGCTTCCTCCATTGCCTGGGCAACCAAGCCTCCTGCTTGCTCCAGCTCTGTGGCTGCCAGCCACCATCTTGGTTGGGTTAATGTGCATATAGTCGCTCTGATTGGCTGGTGGGAGTGGCTTGGGCATAGCAAAGGTACGGTCAATTAGCATCTTTGTCTTTTATTAGTGTAGATAGGATTCCAGAGACCCTGACATACTGTGAACCTCAGTATGATTGGATGCTTATAAAATAGAACTCCTTTAGAAATTATTCTGTTAATGAATCCTTATTGTAAAAATCATAATATGCAGATTAGCACAAAGAAGGAAATGAAAAGCACCCTTAGCATCATCATCCAGAGATAATCTCAGACTTCTTCTCATGCATTTTTCTCATTTAGTTTTGATTGCATTTGACTCTGAAAAATACAGCATGAAACTATGTCACTGATCCATTAAAGCAAAAACACTTAACATTAATCATGAGACAAGAAGCCATAATAGAGTCTGATCATTATTCTTTCTGAAGAATTGAATTTTACTATAAAGAGTTATGCCAGTTACCTAAGTACTTGCATATATGTCAAATCTCCTCAACTTCTTGCTGTCATTTCACTGCATCTTTCCACCTTTAACTTCCAATTTGAGCTGTGTGCAGATCTACCAGCCTTTTTTCCCCTGTAGTGTAATGAATTGTCCACCACACAGACCTTGACCATGTGACCTACCTGAGCTCTGTTGAGGGATTTCAGTTCACGCTGCTGATGATTAAGCTGCAAAACCTTCTCAGATCAAAGAAGTTTAAATCATTGGGAGGAGGGGTGTCAAAATCAAATTGGTGAAATTTTTTACCTCCTCTCTCGAGAAAGCAATTTACGGGGCCCCCTTCCTGTTCTTAAGGTCTAGCCTGGCTGGTCTTTTTCTGTTTCTGCTGCCTCTTCATTTTGTTGCCTGAGGCCAGTGCACTAAAAAGGTCAGTTTCCATGGAAGGAGCTTTGTCTTCAAATCCAAGGTTATTAGAGTGGTGCTCCTCTCAATTGATTCTTGTGTGTGTTGCCAACTCGGATGGTTTTCAAGTCTTGGACTTACTGTGGTGATTTGTGGACTATTTTAAGGATATACAGTTCTGACCCTGGCAGAGGGGGCAAGACTGCCAGGCCCAGGAATCAGGCAGGGGTGGAATGGCCAGTGGTAGGGTCCAGCACCACAGCCCTGTGTGCCTGCACCGAGGGCAAATACACAATCCTGTCCCGGGGGGGGGGGGGGGGGCGGGGGGCCACAGGGGGGGGGGGGGGCACCGGGAGTCACAGTGGGGACAGTGTGGCCAAAGCAGCGGTGGAAGGAGGCAGTCCACAGGCTGGCCTAGGACATTAGTGGGGTTCTGAGACACAGGAGGAGAGGAGAGGATAAGCATGATTTGAAGTAGAAGAGCATCCAGATCAGGAAGGCAGTGAGCTCATGCTGGGGTCCAGCTTTCCTGGTAGGATGCTATGCTGGGATGAACACGTGTGAAAGCTGTCCAGGTACATCAGACAGGAGCCAGGGATTGGGAGGCTGAGTTATTAGCCTTGAGCCAGACATGCCCCGAGTGTTATGAGTGACTCTTATTTAGGAGGGAGTTGCTCATGGGAGGGCTGGTTCACGAGTGGAGTTAATGCCAGTGCTGGCTTCCTCCCCAGTCCTCGCCATCCTCTGAGGTTTCAGAAATAAATGCTCCCAACCCCCACCCCATGGAGACATTGGTTAATGTTTGATTTAATTATCTTCTCAACCAGTTATCCTATCACTGTGCTAAAACAACCACCTCAAAACTCACCTTCCTCATTCTGGGTCAAGGTGTTCATATCGGGCTTTTCTCCAGGACCATGAACATGTGACAGTGAGATTTCTTGCTAAAAGCTGAAATAGCCTGACTCCGCCTCTCATGCTTCCAGGCTGTCCTTGAAGCGGTCCAGAGCATTATCCAGTCATTTAGAGCAACAAGAACTGAGATAAATGACCAGCTTCAAAGAGGAATTAGAGCCTCAAGTATTCTGTAGGGAAGTCATATTTTAGAAGATCACCTTGGACTGTATTTTCATCAGAGCAAGTTTTGGAAGCTCCTTCTTAGGGCGGAAGAGTGAGGAGGGAATGTACTTCCCCTTACCCGGTATCTGATCTCACGAATGTCTCTCCTTGTGGTTGATCTTCTTTATTCACAGTTGTGTTTCATCTTTTATACCGACGTGTTGCTAAGTACATTAGTCACTCAGGATGAGGTTGGCTGTGATGTGTGCCCTTGCCTGTGCATCCTCGTCCTTCAGTGTGGGGTTGAAGGATTGCTCTGCAATCCATTCGACACCTTCATGTTATAAACATGCTTTATAGCAATGTTTCTTTGAGTCCATTTACAAAAATTTAACTTGAACTAAGTAAGCTTGTCTAGCCTAGCAACGCAAGGTCAGAGGTGTGCGGTGCTACCAGACTAACGGGCTTCATCCTCTTGCTCGCTTCTTTTCTGCTGGTTTTCCCTCATTTTTCTCATTTGTGGAGCTCCTGATATTGCTGTTCATGGTGATGTTGCTGTAAGGGCTCAGTAATTAGACATGGGCATCCAAAGCAAGTTAGTGTTTTCCTTTTTTATGAGAAAAACCATTTTAGCTTTTCTCCTGGGGAGTCCTTTGGAGCCTCTGGAGTCATTCATAAATGCAGTCAAGTTTAATTTTACTCTGCAAGAAGAAAAAGAGAAAATTGCACTTTTCCTATCCAGGGATTCCACCCTCCCCCAAGCTTCGCTGCCCTCTGCTTATCGCTTGCAGATCATTTGCAGGCAGCCGGTTGCCTGCAAACCACCCAGTTATTTTGGTCTTAGTACAAGCTGCCTTGCGTTAAGCACAGTTTCTAGGTCAGTGAAACTACTGTTTCCTGGAGAACCACCCACAGCTGGAAGACACCGTCTCGTTTGATGCTGCATTACTGGTGCCCAGGAGGCTGTGGCCTCACACATGCTCCTGCTTTCTCAGTGACCTTCCCAGGACATCCCGCCCTCCTGCTTTCGCTTTGTTTCTGTAGGTCCTCCTGGCCAGAGAAAACAATTATTTTCAATGGCCGCTTATTATTTATCTTTAATAATCTCATTATGTATTAGTATATGGGTGATATGCTATCTTAGAATTGTATGGCCAGGCTTGTTAATCCTCACCTTAAGGATATTTTCCCATTGCTTTTTTAGATGGAATGAAAAGGAAGGAGGGGTGGGGGGGAGGAGAGAGAGAGAGAGGAGAAAGACACATCGATTGATTGTCTCCTGTACCCAACAAGGGCCAGGGATGTGCCCTTGACCAGGAATTGAACCTGAGACCCTTCAGTGCTTGGGCAGGTGCGCTAACCATTGAGAAGCCCACCAGGGCTGTAAGGTCAGTTTTGACACAAGGTCAGACATCAATATGACCCAGTGCATTTTTTCTTTTTTCTTTACTAGAAATTGTGAATTCACCCAGTATTCTTTGGTAACCTTTGTTGAAGTGATTCCTATAAAACCTGGAGTTCTTCCTTTCTCTTTCTTCCTCCCCGCAGCTCTCTGAACTCTTGTGCATTGACAGAACAATCCATCTTCCAGAATGGCTCTCACAGAATCGTTGAGGGTTCTTTTTTCTTTTTCCTTTCATCTCTTTCTCCAATAGTTTTTACTATCTTATTCCTTATGATGGTCCGAAGTGAACAGCCAGAAAATGAGGGAAAGGCACGATCAATTAGCCTTAAACCATCAGCTGCATTCCTAATTCTGAGATAAATGACTGAGTCCTGTGGCTCAAATGTCAAGCGATTTCCCTTCCAGACATGCCGCAGCAGATAACAAACCATTCCTGTCCTTCTGCTAAATTGTCAGAGAGGCACCTCTCATTCTCATTCCCCGGAGGGAATGTTCAAGTCTTTTAACTTTCTGCTGTGAGACCCGCCTCTCCTGGTGTAGAAATGGGGGATTAAATGATTAAGGAATCAGTCCCTGTAAAGTACTGTGAAGGACAGATGTAACATGTAATCATATACTCCTTGGGGCCTTTGCTGATTAGGGTTTCGTCTGAGAGGGCACCTGTCTCTGGATTGCTGGCTAAAAGCATGGACTCTGACTAATAATAATAGCCTGCTTAGAGACAGTGCTCATGGTGTGTCCGGGACTGTGCTCAGTGTGTTTTATATACATTAATTCATTTCCAGATGAGCCAGCGTCCTTAGTGTCTCTGATTTATATTTTTCAGGTTGAAAATTGGTGTCCTCATTTACCTTGGAGAGCAAAGAATCCCTACGAGGAAGCTGATCATAATTCATTAGTAAGTGATTTTGGAAACCTTTTACTGGGCTTGCGATTTGTGTCTAATGCCAGTTGATACATGTGGCGTCTTCTAGAAATTCCAGCTGTGATCTGAAATAGCAGTAAACTGAAGAACCTCTACACCAGCGGTTCTCAACCTGTGGGTTGCGACCCCTTTGGGGATCGAACAACCTTTTCACAGGGGTAGCCTGACCATCGGAAAACACATATATAATTACATATTGTTTTTGTGATTAATCACTATGCTTTAATTATGTTCAATTTGTAACAATGAAATTGGGGGTCACCACAACATGAGGAACTGTATTAAAGGGTCGCGGCATTAGGAAGGTTGAGAACCACTGCTCTATACCCATCAGTCAACTCGTTAGCATCTATTTCTTGAGCCATTCTGCTAGGGTTCCTAAGTGACAGGCTAGTGCTGTGAATAACACCTTGTGGAGGCACCCTGTGACCTATGAGTGTGATGGTTGTAAAAGTGACCACACTTGTGTAAATGCTAGAACACAGACCCATGAAATTAATGAGGAAGTTGTGGTTTCAGCCTTCAGCCATGAGATACTGCAGAAAGTTGGAGCTGAATGGGTCAATGGGAGATAAAAGACATGCAATACTTTCAACAATAAAGATTTAAAGAAAAAATAAATAAAAATAAAATGACAAATGAGTTTATACTGTGTCAAGGAGATAAAGGTGTCTGATGTGAAAGGAGAAGGGCATGTATAAGAGTTCAGCATTTTTAGGGAGTAGAACATGCATAGTTCAGTGGGACAAGGCTTGGATATTTGAAGGTGAGATGGGGGAGGTAGCTTGGGGAACTGTGAAAGGTTTTATATGCCACATCACAAGCTTAAGTCTTCAGTGTTCAGATAGGGCTCTGCAAACTTTTTCTGTAAAAGGCCAGATGTTAATCTTCTCATCTTTGTAGGCCCTGAGGTCTCTGTCACAGCTACTCTGTTCTGACTTTGTAGCTCAGAGGGCAGCCATAGACAAGATTTCAACGAAAGGGCGTGGCTGCGTTCCAGTAGAAGTTCATGTACAAACTCAGGCAGTGAGGGGATTTGGCCCAAGGCCCATCGTTTAATCACCGGAATCAGGGGAAATTGTTGAGTCAGGGAGGGCCATGATCCAATAGATGAGTGTTTAAAATGAACTACAGTGACTGCTGAAAGTTGGATTCAGCATGTTTTAAATGTTACATGAAACAAATACTAGTGTTCTTATTTTTTCTGTTATTTTAATCACTGGTTCTATGCAGCTGTGTGACAAATATGTTCTTCCTGGCTTTTACATGACTCTGGCCTGAATTTTAAATTTTATTCAGTTGTGATCGGAAAATGTTCTTCCTGGCTCTTAAATTCTTTAGAAAGTAATGAACTTTCGTTTCTTTGGTCTGGGAAAAACTGGAAAAGGCGCATGTGCTTCCTTCCCTTCTTCACTGTGTGGACAGAGGAGGTCTCTGGCAGCCTTCACAACACCAGGTAGCCTGCTAAGAACTGACTTCCATTTTCCCAGGACCCTGCTGCCTGCAGTAGATTGAAATGGCCAATAAATTCAGGTGCAAAGAACTTCAAGGTACATCAAACATACTCATTATAAAAAAAAATGCATTTTAACATAGCTCAGGGCTTTGCAGTGACTGTGCTTTCTTTCCCAGTTTCTCTTTTTTAAAATGATGTCCCTTATGGCAGCTGAGCAGTCGGAGGCCTTTGCTTTGGTTTGCAGTCCCGGGACCTTAAAGAAAAGCTGCGCTGCCAAGACCCCCTTTTGAGCCCTGTATTTAATTGAGTAGCTCTTTCGAGTTTTCAGATGTCACCTCATGCAAACCATTATGCGTTCTGACTTCATTTTCTACTCCTTTCTATTAAATTTCTGTTTCTAGGCAGAAATTCGTACGGATTTTAATATTCTCTACAGCATGATGAAGAAGCATGAAGAGTTCCGGTGGATGAGGCTGCGCATCCGGCGCATGGCTGATGCGTGGATCCAAGCGATCAAGTCCCTAGCAGAAAAGCAGAATCTTGAAAAGAGAAAGAGGAAGAAAGTGAGTTTGTAATTAATTCCATTCGTTAGATGCCTGTTTTCTTTTAAAATTTGATTTGCTTGGAACCAAGACTAAGAAATGCCAGGCCTTCCTGCTGTTCCCTCCGGGTGAATCTGCTCAGCCGCTCGTACAACCATTTCTGGGTTTCCCTTTCCCCAGTCACATCGCCCCACTTAGCAGGGACCAGCACACATTTCTTGGGTGAATCCAAGCAGAATATCTGCCTGAAGGACTTTCGTTTGAATGATCTGACTGTCTCTTTCAGTGGTGTCAGGAAACTTAACCCTATTTTCTTTACTGAACACAAACAACCTTTTAGAACTTTCTATTACATCATTATGACAATTCCATATTTTTGGAGTTTGTTGGTTCTGGGGTTTGGGCAATGGTGAGTTCCATTGGTATTCTGTTTGGTGCTTCTGCTTACATGCTTGAGAGAGAGAGGAAATAAATTAAACTTGAGCCACTTTGTCCAAGTTTATGAGGAGATGCTTGGAAAACATCTAGAATACTCCTGAGCGTGGGAAATCCTATACCCTGTTAGAGACTTAGCAGCGGTGGCTTTAAGTGAACTGTTCTGATGATGAAAAACTGAGCAGAGTAAACTACATGTTCTTATATCTAAAATAAATTCGAACGAGCTTGGTATTATTCCTAATTTGACTCATTTGATATCCTCAAAAAGAAATACAGATAATGCCTCCAGATCCCAAGTTGCACTTTTTTAAAAAATATATTTTATTGATTTTTTACAGAGAGGAAGGGAGAGAGATAGAGAGTTAGAAACATCGATGAGAGAGAAACATCGATCAGCTGCCTCCTGCACATCTCCTACTAGGGTTATGCCTGCAACCCAGGTACATGCCCTTGACCGGAATCGAACCTGGGACCCTTCAGTCCGCAGGCCGACGCTCTATCCACTGAGCCAAACCGGTTTCGGCCCAAGTTGCACTTTGATGGGTCAGTTCTGCTTGGGGCCTTGAGTTCATGAGACATGGAGGAGCATGTGGTCAGAGGTCCAGGTGGGCTATAAAAGGAAGTAAAGTGTAATTTTATTTAATCCTATACAGTAACCTCCAGGATGTATTGTTAGGTGAAGAAATGTTAGGTGGAGAATAGTAAACATTATTTTAAAAGGGAAGAGAGAGTTTATATATGTACATCTATCCTCCATGTGTACATATAGATACATTCATATATACACACATATATAATGCTTATGTAATACACATACACACTTCTTGCTCATATTTTTTAAATGCTTAAAATGGTATATTTTATGTTATATGTAATTTACCACAATAAAAAAAATAATGTCAAATAAGGGGAGGGAAAGAATAACATAGAGACAACAGGTGTAGAAACCAGACTTCTCTGGATGTATCTCACTTTATAGATTTTATACAGGAATCTTCTATACTAACAAAAGAGTAATATGCTAATTAGACTGGGAGACCTTAGGGAGACTTCCAGACATCCTTCCGGACAAAGCTGGGGGCTTGGATGCCTGCAAACTGCCCTCAACTGGCCCTCAGACTGGCCACGCCCCCCAGCAGGGATCCCCACCTGATGGGGCATGGCCGGCCTGCAGACCACCCCAGGCCCCTCGCCCAGGCCAGCCCCGCCTCCCAAGGGGACCCCCACCCTGATCCAGGACCCTTTTCAGGGCAGACTAGCTGGCCCCCACCCATGCACCAGGTCTCTTTGTATACGAATAAAAGGATAATACGCTAATTAGACCAGGAGACCTTCTGGACAAAGCTATGGTGGCAGGGCCGAGACAGAGGTGGTTAGGGCCATCAGGCCAGGAGGGGGAGGGCATTTGGGTGTGATCACGCTGGGGGGAGTGGCATTTGGAGGTGAGCAGGCTGGCAGAGTAGGCAGTTGGGAGTGAGCAGGTCAGCAGGGGGGGCAGTTGGGGGTTATCAGGCTGGTGGCAGGGGGCAGTTGAGGCAAGCAGGCGGGTGGGAGGGTCAGTTGGGGACAAGCAGGCTGGCGGAGGGGCAGTTGGGGGCAAGCAGGTGAGCGGTTGGGAGTCAGTGGTCCCAGATTGTGAGAGGGATGCCTGACTGCCGGTTTAGGCCTGATCCCATCCCCCGAGGGTCCCAGATTGGAGAGGGCCAGACTGAGTGACACATCCCCCCATGCACGAATTTTGTGCACTGGGCCACTAGTCCTATATAATAAAAACCTAATATGCAAATCGACAGGTTAACGGGAGCGGGCAGGGACGGCGAGGGGGCGTCACCAGGCCAGCCAAAGTAGGTGCCAATGGGCAGAGAGAGGGGACAGCAATCAGGGGGCAGCGGCAACCAGTGGTGGCAGAGGGGTGATCGGGGGAGGTGGGCATAAGGCTGGCTAGTGCTGTCCCTCCATCAGCCCACCAGTTGCCTCTCACAGAGGGAGGCCAGAATGCGACTTGGGTAGCGGGCCTAAGCCATCAGTCAGACATCCCCTGAGGGCTCCCAGGCTGTGAGAGGGTGCAGGCTGATCTGAGGGACCCCCCCCCCCCCAGTGCATGAATTTTCGTGCACTGGGCCTCTAGTTTTACATAAGTGTAAAAATTTAATTACCAATAAATAGCAGTACTTGAATGAATATAAAACAAATGAACTCATTGCTTGTCCAGTTTTACTACAAATGTATAGAGATGGACTATTCTTGTTGACTAGAACACGGTAAGTTGAACGCTTCTCATGGGATATCACAAAGGACAAAAAAAATTTCAAAAATGTCTTTCCACAATTTTTTTAAATCATGTAGGAGGTGGTGGTGTTGATATTCTCACTCTGAATCAATTGTGTGTATTGGAATAAGGCAAGTAATTATGTGAGTGTCCTTGAGAAGTGGGGTTTGCAGTGTAGGGGAGAGGAAATAACAGATGTCAGATGGATAATCTTATGTAACGATACTATAATCCTGAGTTTGAATTGGAAAAACCAGTATGAACTCATGATTAGTTTTATCCTCAGGAAAAAGTAAATTTTCTAGCTGTGCCCACTGAAAGGCCTACGGGAAGTGACGATTGAGAGTGTGCTTATCACTGGCCTTTGATCTTTAAATACCATTCCCACTGAATGGTGTCAGAGCTTCTTAGAAAACTGGCTGATTAAGGTCTGTGGCAGGAGTTGTACATGATAAGGTTGAAACACCCTGTCTTATCAGAAAGTAAACTGTCAAAGACCAGCACTGTGTAAAAGAACTTAGAAGCCAACTGAATAGCTTCCTGTTGGCCAAGATGAGACAATGTGATAATCAGAATAACAACTACAATTATTACAACACAGCAAATAAACTTATAGCCATACTTTTACAATGATGTGTGCCTCTGTGTGTGTGTGTAAGTCCTCTTTGGGTCATTGTTAGAGAACACTAAAGAACATTTTTTTAAAAACTGCTAAATAAAGGGAAAGACTGAAGTATTTACCAGGCTTTTTTTTTTTTATGTAAGCTGTATTTTAGGGTACCCAAGTAGCTGGTTGATATGAGATAGTTTCTCTTACAGAAGCATTCCCACTAATAAGTGCAGAAGGAATGAGCCAGTATCACCATTCTGCCACCCCTCATGGATGAATGATCATCAGTAGCTGCTAACATCACAAAACAGACGTTCCCACCCCTGAAAGGAAGTAGACGGCACCACCTATGAAGTAGTGTTGCTAGAAAAACTAAATATGGATTTAATCCTGTCTGTAGATCTAGTTACTAATTTTCCACGAAGAAAAGAGAGAGACTACTGGAAATACAACCCAGTCTTTTTGACAAATAAATGACCAGCCCCTCAAACCCCCCTCTTTCCCCAAAGGCTGATGGGGCACTACTTTAGGTTAACACGTTAAGCGCACAATCAGTCACCGGTGACAAACACTATACTTTCTGTCCGGAAGACAAAACAGGTTGGGCGCTTAACCTGTTAAAGACGGCTAAGAAATACATGAGGCAATTACCGTTTATTTGACTTCTGACTAGAGCAGCTACACTTGAAAACATAAGGGACACTGAGGAGGTGTAAGAACCGCATGGAAACTAGATAATATTAAAGAATTAATAGCTGTTCGGGGGTGTTAGTGATGTTACGTTTTTTTAAGTGAAGGTTTGTTTTTTTTATAGATGAAAACATTTATAGAGGAAAAAATGAGGTCTGGACTTTACTTCAAGATAAGCTAGAGGGTTTGGGAGAAAATTAGGCTATACATTAAATAAAGTTTATCATGAGTTAATGATGATTGGAGTTACATGATGAGCACATGGCAATTAACTTTATTGTCAGGGCTGCCTTAGTATGTGTTTGGCATTTTCCATGTTAAAAGCATAAAATATTCTAGCTGTGAGGAAAAGCCCCATACTGTTAAAAGACATCTTATTGTCCTTACCCTCCTTTACTTTTGACTTTTCAAATACATCCTTTTTTTAAAAAGGATTATCTGTACCTCATTCTCATAGTTGCGGCAAGGATCGTTGTTTCTCTAAAACAACAATGAAAAATCATTTTCCTCCTTTCTTTTTACTTTTTTGAAAAACTGCTTACCCCACGTTGAGATGTCATTGAACGTAACCGTGGTGTTAACATTGGTTGCTCGCTTTTTCGTGTGTTACTGTGGAGTTGTGCTTGGTTTGGTGGAATCAGCGTTTGCCTCTTGTTTGTTTTCCCAGGTCCTGGTCCACCTGGGCCTCCTGACGAAGGAGTCTGGGTTCAAGATTGCGGAGACAGCGTTCAGCGGCGGCCCTCTTGGTGAATTAGTGCAGTGGAGTGATTTAATTACATCGCTGTACTTACTGGGCCATGACATTAGGATTTCAGCTTCGCTGGCTGAGCTCAAGGAGTAAGGAGATTACTTTTCAATTTTAAAGTCAGAATACAAAAAAAGAAATTGTAAACTCTTAAAGCCCTCTATTACTGTGTAATTTCTTGTGGAGGAAAATGAAAGTGATAATTCACTAAGCAGGAGATAAGAAGATTATTTTCAGGAGCTAAATACATACACTGTGAAAGGATAATATGTTTTCATTGTAGCTGCAGGCTCCAGAGGCTTCACAAATGAATGCCAGAAAATTCAAACCCAGGGCTTATTCGTTGCTATTGCAGGTGCTTCCAACATCTGCAGCACAAGACATTATTGGCCTGCCTAACTCCCTGTCTCTTGCTGAAATTTATACCATTCCCTGCTCAACATCAAGCTTTCAAAATCTTGAAACAGGGCAGGTTCCTGTTTATAATTTAATTTGGATAGAATGAGTTTCCTGAAAGCCCTGATCCAATCCTTTTTCAATTAGCCAATGTTCAGCTCTTAGTCTGTTAACTCTACCTGGGCTTTCCATTTCAGTGAAACTTGCTTGCAGTGCTGTGTCCTTCAGATGGACACAGCTGGCGAAGCAGGAACGCTTAGAACCCCTTCAGTCCTTTCAGATAACTGCCCACTGAGGTTTTCCCACCCAGCAGCCAAGTCATCATGATGCGATATGTCAAATGTTAGCAGAAGAAACACGTTGGATGGACATCTGTGTTCAGTGAATGTATCTCACCTGGCTCCTACTTTACTGTTTACTGTTAGGTCCAAGGCCCACACCTGACCAGTGCCAGTGTTGAGATGGAAGCACTATCAGTAAGATAATATCACTGTCATTTGTTAAATGACTTCCATTTTCTGAAACTGTGGGTAAGGGCTTCAATTACAGTGGTTTCCACAGTTATGACAACCATGATGACTATTAACAGCATCAGGTGCTAAGCGTTGTATATGTTTTCATCTTATTTAGTCCTTAGCACAAACCTGGAAGTAGGTGCTATTGCTTTATGCATTTGAAAGGTGAGGACACTGAGCTTCCAACTACAGATGGGTTGTTTGGGGTCCCATGGAGAATGTGTGGGAGAGCCAGGACTGGAGCTCTGTGTCTGGCCTCGGAGCCTATGCTTTCTGCGGCTGTACTGCCTTGCAGATAAACCCAAAGTCTTCTGAACCCTTAATCACCTTCTGTCCCTTCCGCACGCTGCCTTCTGGTGCCTCCCTCCTGCTTACGGTCAAGCACACTGGGCACCAACCTGTGAGGTGGATGCCTTCATGCAGTTAGCACTCGTTCCTCTAGTGCACTCTGTGGACTGGATCTTGGTAAGGGGTCGGCAGAGATGGCCAGGCAGCATGTGTTTATGGAGATGCCAGTCATTTGCTAATTATAATTAATGCATTACATAATAATTACACTAATTACAATGTGATTAGTTCTAATTGAGGTGCGGATGCTAGAATGTAAGCACGGGAAGTGAAGAAACTATGAATATTGTTCTTCACTGTTATTTAGCACATAGAAAAGTGCCTACCACATAGTGGGTACTCCTATTTACTGAGCAAATGAGTGAAAGGATGAGTAAGCTGATGAGTAAGTGGGTGGGTGGGTAAACAAATGGAACACTGTTGGAGCCCCAGGGATGGTGCTTTCGAGGGAAGTCAGGGAAGGCATATTGGGGGTCTGTCAGGCAAAGACTTTGTTTCGTGGTCAAGAGGAACGAAGATCTTTAAGCACTGGTGACAGGGACAGATGTATTTTATTTAAGAAGGTAATTGTGGAAATGGCATAGAGCAGTGGTTCCCAAACATTCCTGAACATTGGAACCTCTTGAGGACCTTTTAAGACTCCCAAGGCCCCGAGCAGATCTCAGATTAATTAAGTCACAACCTTTGGGGATAGGATGCAGGCATAAGTGTCTCTTGACGCCTTCAGGTTATTCCAATGTGCAGACAAGTTTGGGAACCACTGAATACAGCTGGATCAGGTGTCGGAAGCAGCAGCTCAGCAGGCTAAGTCTAGTCCTGCCTGGTTTGGGTGAAGTTTCATGGAAGCTGCACCTACTGTTTCTGTAGGGTCCATCGCTTCCATCCTACAGTGGCAGAGTGGAGTGGTTGCCACGGAGAAAATGTGGCCTTCAAAGATGAAAGTATTTACTAGCTGGCCCTTCACAAAAGAAATACTTGAATTCTTGGGAAGAAATTGTGTATCAGGCACCGAGCTGGGGAACAGGGTGCTGGAGGCAGTGGCAGTTTGGAGCTAAAGGGAAGAGTCCTGTTTAGGCTCCCATCCTTGGAAGTAGGATGTCCAGCCATAATTTGGTGAAGGATCATTGTGGGGTGTAGCAGGGATCAAAGGTTTCAATGATGACCCATTTCTAAGTGAGAGGTGACAAGCACGTTGGCTCGCCAAGTACAAGTGTGGGTTTGGATGGATGGGTGGGTGGGCAAAGGGTAATGCAGAATTGCAAACCGTAGTGCCAGTCTAGTCAGGAGGAACATTTTCACATAAGAGAAAAAAATTGGAAGCAGTACAAGACAGTATAGAAAGACGTTATTCTCAGAAATAGATCAGTAAGCGTTGGAATAGTAAGAAACGAACAGTCACTGAGTATGTAGCGTACATTGGGCACTTTCCATTCAGTACCTCGTTTAATCACAAAAGAACCCTGAGAGGTCGCTATACAATCTGGTTTCGTGGTGGTTCTGTTTGCTTGTTTGAGGATAAGGAAAGATTCTGAGGTTAAGTAACTGGTCTAAAGTCTCTCAGCTGCTGGATGGGGGAGACACACTCCGACCTGTATCTTCCTGGGCTTTGAAGGTTGTGTCTGTGCACCATTTGCTTTTGCAAGAGTCCAGGTCGGGGCTCTGGATGGGCCCTGGGGGGTGGGCAGAATTCAGATGAGCAGTGGATGGGGATGAGCCATGTCATTCTCCTGGTAAGGATTGTTGGATGTTCATTTGCCTATTAAAGTTAAGTATCATACCTTGAAGTAAATTGTTTTTCTTTTTTTCTCTCTTCTGCTCTTTCTCTAGAATAATGAAGAAGGTTGTAGGAAACCGATCTGGCTGCCCCACCGTAGGAGACAGAATCGTTGAGCTCATTTATATTGATATTGTGGGACTCGCTCAATTCAAGAAAACTCTCGGACCATCCTGGGTTCATTACCAGTAAGTGCCGCATGCTGTTCTTAGGTTTGCAGAGCTTTTTATTTATTTTTAAACAAGGGTTGAATGGTTGTAAGTAGAAAGAAGTGCATCAAATATCTTTTGAACCGTGTGGAGAGTGTTTCCCTTTCCTAATTGAAATTCAGATTCTCCACAGTGACTTTTTACTTTCAAGGGCTATTCATTATTTTCATTGATTTATGTTAAGAATAGAAAACAAGTATCCAACCTCCTTTTTACCATCCCTAATACTTAGCATTCCTCTCCCAGAATGCCCACAACAATCTCATCTGTTTAATCACATAGCAATTTCGATAAAATTAGGACAGTGTCATTACTTGTGTTTCTTAGGTTTGAGATAATGACTCATTCTCTCTGCTTTTCCCCATCAGTATTCTTGTCATTCTTGGAAGAGAAAGCCTGGGAATACCTGAATGCCAGGGTTTTGCACTTTTTAAGATCTGCCTTGTGCTTGGCATGCCCCACATGTGTGTGCTGCCCTGTGGCAGTCTTTATCATTTAGTGCAGCAGTTGCCAACCTTCCAGACCTCACGGACCACCAGTGATCCGCAGACCACCGGTTGGCGACCGCTGCTCCAAAGGTTTTCTTAAACCAGCAGTTGCCAACCTTTCGGACCTCACGGACCACCAGTGGTCCACGGACCACCAGTTGGCAACCGCTGGTTTAGTGGATGAGCTCGGGGTTCCCTGGTGTGGGGCTGGGGCCACGAGTTAGTATTTGAAACACTTTTACATGATACACAGCATAACACTAGATGACATTGAATTAGATAATGAAGTTTATTAATTTTTCAGTTTTCTTTCAGTCTTTCTGAAAAAAGGCTTAGTTTGGTGCTACTATTTCTCCAACACTACTTTTTTAAAAAAAATATATGTTTTTATTGATTGTTAGTGAGGAAGGGAGAGGGGGAGGGAGAAAGAGATAGAAACATCAGTGAGAGAGAAACATCCATTGGCTGCCTCCTGCATGCCCCCTACTGGTTGTATGCCTGCAACCCTGGCATGTGCCCTCACCAGGAATTGAACTGGTTACCTTTTGGTGCATGACAACTACGCTCAACCACTGAGCCACACCGTCAGGGCTCCAACACTACTCTTAACACTTGCATGCATTTTTAACAAAGTGTGAGAACCTGTGCCCTTGCCAGTGTGGCTCAGTTGGTTAGAGCATTGTCCTGTACACCGAAAGGTTGTGGGTTCGATTCCCGGTCAGGGCACATCCCCAGGTTGTGAGTTTGATCTCTAGTTGGGGTGCCTGCATGAGGCCACTGATCGATGTTTCTTTCTTGCATCAGTGTTTCTCTCTTTCACTTTGAGTTTAATACTTATTAAAGAACAATAGCATGCTTTTTTGTTGTCTTCCATTTATTGCAGTTGATACTGGCTTTTACTTAAGGTCTCAAAGTTTTCAATAAATTTTAAAAGGTGAATACATTTAAATAAACATTATACCCATTCTATAATGTCAGTGTTGCGTCAATTTGTTTAAAAATCATGAAGTTAGCACAAACTTTATCAGCAATAGTAAGTGTTGACTTGTTTAAACCAGCTTCCTAAGAGAACACTCTGAAAGTCTTTCAGTTAGAACGACTTGTAACCGCTGCCCCCACCATGTGTTCCTTTTCTGTTGATATTTGGTAAAGAGATGTTTTCATGTGTTCTTTTAACTTTTTCTTTTCTCTCTTTTTTTAAATTTTTTATTACAAAGGGTATTACATATGTGTCCATTTCCCCCCCCGCCCCGCCTTAGCATAATGCTCTCCAGTTCCATCCATGCCGTTGCAAATGGTAAGAGTTCCTTCCTTTTTAGAGCAGCATAGTATTCCATCGTGTAGATGTACCACAGTTTTCTAATCCATTCATCTACTGATGGGCACTTAGGCTGTTTCCTGTTCTTTTAACTTAACCAATACATCAATCACTTCTTTAATTCCGGTTAGTTTATAGTTTAATATCATTAGCTTTCATCTCTAAAATTATGTCAGACTGGAAGTCCTTTAGAATTGAAAGAAATGAAAATTTAAAATGTTAAGATTCTTCTCAGGAACACAGAGGGGAAGAAGGCACTTGCCGTGGAACTTCCTCGTGGTAGCAATGATTGTCTCACTGGGCAGAGGCATGCTCATGGGCAGAGGAGAGGGACTGTTTGAGAGAGACCCTGTGCTCTCATTGCCTTTGAATGTAGACTCATAAAATAGCAAGATAAAAATTTGGTTTGGGCCTGGGTCGCTCTCTACCTTTGTATCAGGTTTTTCCTGGTTTGGGGTTTGCATTTTCTTGAAATCTTCATGAATCCCAGGCCATCATATTTGTTCTCTGTTACATGGAAATAACCATCTCTTTTCTTGGTTAATGAGCTGTGTAAGTAAACACACTTTTTTTTTTCTTTTTAGTTACAACATTAAAAATAAAAGAAAGAAGGCAGTGCTGTTGTGCCCTGGCATTTTGCACATGGCAGGCACCTGATAAATGTGCAGCTGGAGTGGGCAACACGGGGATCCCTGGCCTCACATATCCTCACCATTAAGGAGGGCTGTTTGGATGGGAGTAATACCATTCTCAGTGGTAGTATTCAGTTCAATTAAAAAGGATGATTCCATTATTAAAAAGGCCACCGCTGATTGGTATTTGGTTCTTGTTGGATGACAGGACGCATGGCAGGGGGTTTATAGCAGAGGGTAATGTCTGTCCGTCCGTTAGTAAATCACATGTTAGTGCTGTTGGCGGGATGTCACTTAGTCACCAGGTTTCACCAGAAGGCCGAGCAGATCCTCTAAAGAGTTTCCCGCCCATTCCCTCCCCTTTTGAAGATCAAACTTGTCAGAGCCATCTGTATTCATCTTGGTCGATGGCAGATGATATGACTTCTATTCAGTGTACAGTTATCTTCTGATTTTTCATTTAGGGGCAAACCCTTGATTTGTATTGATCTTGGGACATACTGATCTTCAAAAATTCTGTCAAATTTATGTAAGGACCCAGGAAACTCAGTTAAATATTTCCTATATGCAACTAGTACACTGCTGGGTACTGCAAAACTCATGCAAATCAAATCTAAAACTAAAACAGTCTTCCTTCACAGCCCTGAGAACACACCCGATGCACATAGTCTAATTTATATTACGTTTTGCATCGAGCTCCACATTAGAAAGTAGGTCCTGGCAAGAAGGTTATGAGCTTCCATCCCATAATAGCGTGGCTTAGAGCAGAGAGAGTATTCCAGGAGCATTTGGCATGGCTGCAGGGAACCCTGCTCGAGGAGGCCAGCTGCTCGGCAGCGAGGCTGATATCTTTTGAAGCCATTAGTCTGTTTCTGATGCTACATACACACAAAAGGCATTAGAGGAAGGGTGTCAATATTAACTCACACAATTCCAACACAGATGCAGAACGTGATTGACAAGGAAAGCTATAATGTTAGCCTCCTCGGTTACAGACAGAGATCAGTCTCCGGCCTCTGGTTATAAAACAAACCCAGATAAGCTAAAAACAATAGGCATTTCCTAAATCAAAGCTTCAAGTATGAGGATGTAGAATCACAAGTACCTGAGACACGGGATCATCCATCCTATAGCCTTCCATGGGGAAGAAGCCCAGTATCAGAAGCGAACATCTAGGCACTTCTTCTTTTCTTTTCTTTTTTAATATGGAATGCCTCATGAATTTGCGTGTTGTCCTTGCACAGGGGCTATGCTAATCTTCTCTGTATTGCTCCAATTTCAGGATATGTGCTGCTGAAGCGAGCACTAGGCACTTTCTGACCTCCAGGCTTCCAGGAATCAGGCGACTGCCAGGCATCTCTACTCATTAGAGTTTATTTTAATTATCCAAATGAAAATAACACCAGTAAAACTCCAAGTTAAAAATAGAATGACAAGCCAGAGCCAGAGAGGAATGTAGACCATTTGAGTCAATTGCAAATAAGCGGAAGCAGCCAAAGCTTCAAGGCAAAGGACCCTTCGGACAGAGTGCCTGTTTGTCCCTGGGGTCAGGCACAGAGCGCTGTGGTCCCTGCATCCCAGCTCTGTGCCTGGGCAGCCAACCTTCCCCCGCCCCGCCTAGTGGTGTGTGTCCCTCCCTCTCTCGCAGCAACCTCCCCAGAGCTGCCACATCATCCCTCTGTCCCAGCACTGCCCTCTTCCTCAGAAGAAAACATACTGGCTCCAATAAGTGCCTTTTGCATCTTTATCTTAAAAGGGAGAGTGTAAGTTAAGACTTGGGAATGTTTTATAAAGAAGAGAGCTGCTCAAAGAGCAGGAAAAACAGGCGTGGATCAGTTCCTTGCATCCCTACCTTTTTCCTGAAGTGTGGACATCCATTTCTGTGTGCTTCTTGTCTGCCAGGCTGGTAACACGTTCTTGTGCCTGTTGTGGCAGTGGTCACTGTGATGATGGCCTATTCCTTGAGTCACACAGGAATCCAGGCAAGGAGGTGCTTTCTGTGGTCAGCTTATATTTCCCACCTGGTCACAGCCCGCCCTCTTCTACCTGCCTTTTCTTTTCCTTCTCTTTTCTTCCTTGTCTAGACTGGTGATGCTGATCTCTGATGAGAACATCATCTCACCAAAATGGCAATTTACTGTTGCTCTTCCTGGAACAACCAATCTGATAGTTGCACTTTTTTTCCTGAATCATACATTGATGTAAAAATGAAAAGTTGGGCTTTGGTTGGGTGGCTGTTTGTTGAAGTGTCATCTCATGCACCAAAAGGTCACAGGTTCAATTCCCCGTCAGGGTACATACCTAGGGTGTGGGATGAATCCTTGGTCGGGGCACATACAGGAGGCAACCAATCGATACTTCTCTCACAAAAGGAATGTTTCTCTCCCTCACCCTCTTCCTCCCTTCCTCTCTCTAAAATCAATAAACATATCCTCAGGTGAGGATTTTTTTTTTTAACTTGGAAGAATGAATTTCTTGAAAATGGAAAAGAGAAGAAACTGAATCAAATACTTAAAAATCATTGCCATCCTCTGATTCTAAAATATGGGCTTTAATCTTTATTTACTTCCACGCTTGTTGGTCCAGTAAGAGCTATTCAGAAGCAGTATTGATACATAACAACAGAAAACACTGCTATTTTTATAGGTCATTTATGAGCTAAATTTACATCTATGTTTTGAGAATTAGTAATGAAATAAATGTAACCAAAATCAATACATTCTGTTTCAGTATTGATTCTTTTCTTCTGATTGGTCATTCCATGCGCACCCTACAGCAGAGGTCAGCAGGCTTTTCTTGTAAGGGGCCAGATAGTAAATATTTTAGGCTTTTCTGGACGGATGGTCTCTATCTCTCCTCACTCCGCTATTATTGTGTGAAAGCAGCCACAAATAATGTACAAACAACTGGGTGTAGCTATATTAAAATAAAACTTTATTTTTGAATGCTAAAAATGGAATTTTATAAAATTTTCACGTCACAAACTATTCTGTTTATTGTTCAACTGAAGATGTAAAGATCATTCATAGCTTGAAGGCTAGTGCACAGCAAGCATTCTTCACTGCTCACATTCTGGAAACTGGGAGCCCAAGACAGGGTACGAGCATGGCCAAATGAGGGCTGTCTTCCAGGTCTCAGACTTCTTGAATTCTCACAGGATGGAAGGGGCTAGGGAGCAAACAATGTAGAGTTTCCTTTCATAAGGCCATTAATCCTATTCACAAGGGCTCTTCCCTCATGACCTAACCATCGCCCAACAGCCCCATCTGCTAATACCATCACCTTTTCGGGTTAGGATTTCAACACATAAATTTTGGGGGACACAAAGTATACATAGTGGCCTCTAAAAATGGCAGTTCTTTATTTCTTCAACAAGTGTCCTTAGGCACCACTGGCTGCTCAGCCTGCTGGGACACAGCAGTGAGCATGCACTCTGCAGTTCAGCTTTGGGGAACATTTACTCATCTCTCTCTTTTTTTATCCTCACCTGAGGAGGATATGTGTATTAATTTGAGAGAGAGAGAGGAAGAAAAACCAAAACATCAATGTGAGAGAGAAACATGAATCAGTTGCCTCCTGTATGCACCCCGACCAGGGATGGAACCCACACTGTTTTAGTGTATGGGATGATGCTCCCACCAACTGAGCGACCAGCCAGGGTGCGTTGGAGAACTTTATTTCATGGGTGTTTGAGTCATTCTCTGAAGTACATTGTGTCTGCTGCGTGATGTCCAAGTCGCATATGGAGTTGCTTGGTTACACGGATATTCTAAAACCTCTCAATGCCTGTCCAGTGGCATTTCCCATTTAAAGTATCTACTTTGGCTGATTTCTCTTAGTGGATAGAGCGTCGGCCTGTGGACTGAAGGGTCCCGGGTTTGATTCCGCTCAAGGGCACATGCCCGGGTTGTGGGCTCGATCCCCAATGGGGGCATGTAGGAGGCAGCCGATCAATGATTCTCTCTCATCGTTGATGTTTTTATCTCTCTCTCTCTCCCTCTCCCTTCCTCTCTGAAACCAATAAAAAAATATATATATATTTTAAAGTATCTGTCCCTTTCTGGCAGTGCCTGAAAAGAGGGGTTGGAGCTTTTACTTCTGGAACTTTGGGTCAAGGTTGCAGTTTTACCCACGGCGCTTTTTCTTGCAGGTGCATGCTGCGCGTCCTGGACTCTTTCGGCACCGAGCCGGAGTTTAACCATGCCAGCTACGCCCAGTCCAAAGGCCACAAGACCCCCTGGGGAAAGTGGAATCTGAACCCGCAGCAGTTTTACACCATGTTCCGTGAGTATTCCTGTCTCGCACCTGCGTTTTAGAATGCTGCCACAGACAAATGGGGAAAGAGAGTAGATGGCATGTATTTGAGCTTATGATCCCCAGGGCCCTGAGTTGTAGAAATACGTGCCTTGGGAATAATGGAATTTTTTCTTAATTACTATCAAAACGCCACTTAGAATAGTTCTGGAGAAAAATGTTTCCACAG